>NC_056733.1:436756785-437044285 GCF_019279795.1 Protopterus annectens
ACATACATCTGTATATCTATATATACATATATAAGTTACATCTGTACAAAACAACATACAGTTGCTATGCTGGGAGCTGCTATATATGTATGTATATGCTTTCTTCTTTCGGCGTCCATGATATATATATATATATATATATATATATATATATATATATATATATATATATATATATATTTATATATTTTTTTCCATGTATTTCTTTATTTTATGTCTGTGGATATATATCTATACACACATCTATATAGCTATATATACATATATAAGTTACATCTGTACAAAACAACATACATTTGCTATGCTGGGAGTTGCTTACACCCGCGCAGGCGCACTTGCATATCCTTATTGTGATTTACATATGTTTACTGCCACTTTTTTGTGCTTAGGTGTGCCTTATTCATTATGACAGTTCCACTTTGATTGATGGAATCCGGTTAACGGCCCCGTGTGAAACACATGTTCACCTTTACGTGTTTAAATGTTGGCTTTACAACACAGAGGCATTCATTACACAAGAAAATGATATGTGCTATAGTCGTACTTGAACCGGGAATGCATTTACATTAGGTGGATGCTCTAACCACTACACTATTGGTGTTCTGCTTCATTTATATGTATACCCATGGTTCATAGCTACCCTAACATACGCCTCACCACTTCACTTACACAGCAGGCATCCATTCTCCTGCTGGGAAAACTGTAGTACTACACATGCGACATTCCCTATTCCCTACTGCTCTGGACCCATACTGCATGTTTACTCACTCCAAGGATATTCAGAACTCCAAAGCTTATAGTCCTGGCACATACGTGTGTTTGATTGTCAGGGTGTTCATGTGGTGATCTGGGTGTAGGCTTGTCCGACTGGTGACTGCAACTTCCCTGACCCTGTTCAAATGTCAGACTTAGCACATGGACAGAGTTGGTCCCGATTTTAACATTCTACCTGTGTTTACAGACGCAGGGGTTTGGCAACTCTGACCAGATTATTATGATGGCACTACATAATATAGGGTGGGGGTGTTTCCATTCACATTTGACTATTTCATTCATATATATATATGATGAATATTATTCTGGACATCACTTATGACTTCATTACAGGTATGCAATAGTACTGTCTACAAATGTGACAGTTGGTGTACATATGTGTACGGACCTCTGTAATAGTGACAGGGACAAGGCAATGACAAATCAGGGACAATCATGGACACTTCTACAATATTAGTACTATTAACTTGAAACGTGTTGACAGATTCAGAGCCATATGTATTAATACTTTTTTTCTGCAGTTAAAAGCGTCTATTACTCTTAATTATTGTCATTGGTCATTCAAGTGTCATTCAACACCTTTCCACCAAAGGTCACTGGTTTTGTGGGTGATTAAGAGGCTGGCCAGTTATTGTGCGAATGCTCTGACCATTGTTAGGGTTGCCACATTTTCATATGTACAGGATGGAATATATTCTGGACACACCAGATTGTTTAGGCCAACACATACCCACGGTCAGTACAGGGTTTAGAACATTCATTATTTTCCTAGATGACAGCCTATTCCTGTAGCACTTTAGTTGCTTATTCTGTTTCTTGTACGATTTACATATTTTACATCCAGAAATAACTATTTTAGGCAACTGTTACATGACATATGGTACATAGTTATTTCCTACAATCACAGGACATTTGCCATTGTATAATTCTTGGTCAGGACACACCTACCCAAACAGTGACTGTCCCTCACAAAGTGGGTCAAGAGGTACCCTGCTTACGTCAGCACCTTAATCACCCTATTTCCAAGTGCCACTATGCGACTGTGTACAATATATTCTCTTGATAATTCATGTGGGGAGACGTGCATCACGGGCAGGTGTTTGATCCTGGGTAGTAGGTTCTGCATGACCATCTAGAGGCTGAACAGTCTCGTAAACCACTACTGCACATACAACTTGTGTCCAGATGCCTACAGGACTGGACATCATGTCGTGATACCAAGTCTGATGTTTACACAGGATACTTATCCCATGAGGGACATCCAAAAATTGAACAAGCCGATAACCGTCCATTCTTTTGGATTTACGAAAATGTGTTAGGGTTTTACATGCAAGGGATACATAGTTTGCAGTCCTGACACTGCCTAGGGTGACACTGCCTACTACATATGAGTAGTGGTCAGTATGTGTAGATATGGCTGCACCAAGCTAGTAGCCCGAGTATGGCTGGATTTGGTGGACGTTCAAGAATGGGGGAGGGTTGTGTGCTGTAGAGGGGATGATGGGTATTCAATTATGCATCCATATGTGTTGCATTTGGATGGCCCAGTTCCATCCAGACCATTCTGTGGGTATGTGCCGGTGACGTTTCTGTACATGTGCATCGCACATTTTAATATTCACATGTTTGTGTGATTGTGTTCTACAATATGGCCTGTCAGGTTGTATTGCGGATGTGTATGCTTGTTATTTGTGTTTCTTTCTGATTCACCTGCTGCTCCCTCATACACCTCCAGTTCACCTATTGTGCATTCAACACAGTCTCGCCTTTGTGGATTATAACATTACCCACCCCCCACACACATATTCCAGACACTCCATCCATCCCTTCTCTGGTTGATGGCCCATGGCACGGTCAAGGGAACACATTTGCATACACTACATATGTCAGGTACTTGTATGGTTGTGAGGACGACCCTGGCATTTTTCACCTTCCACATGCTGTACATCATGCACATCAGTACACGCAAATACTTAACTTTCATGACATGGTAGGTACACATGGGTAATACCAGTTCACCTTTTACACATCCTGACAAAAATGGCTTGGACCGCATATGGGCGGATTTTTGGCCGAATGCTCTGACCATTGGAAGGTTTGCCACCTTTTCATATGGCCAGCATGGGATATATTCCGGACACAAATCAGATTCTACAGGACAACACATACCCACGGTCAGTACTACAGATAATACTTTTGTTTTATGCCTACATGTTAGCTTATTGTTGTAGCAGTTTATATGCTCTGTCTGTTTCGTATACTTGCTTATTCTATTTCTTGTAACGTGGTATGTTACATATGGCAATAACTATTGTATGTGACTATTACATGCAATGTGGGACATAATTATGTCATACGGTCGCAGGATATTTTACACTTAGAATGGTTTTGGTATGGACACAACTGCCCAGCTGTGTACTATCCCTCACAATGTGGGACAGGTGGTAACCCTGACCATTGGGTTAGACGTAGCTATTGTCAGCGTGCTAACATGATGCGTTTCACTTCCACTTGGTATAACTATCTACACTGCATTAGAATACGGGCTCACGGTTTTAAATGTCATTTGTTCGAGGGATGCAGACTTGATATTCGCTAACGTGCATTTGTGTTTGCTTCTTAATTTTGTGTTCACAAGAACTGTCTTGCATGCTTTGCATACATTTCAGTATCCATGGACACTTACAGGTGTGATTACTATTGCAGGCAGACTGTAATATTCAGCATTTTAGGTTGCATGTCAACAGCCGACATTTCCACGCCTCCGTGCGGTACTTCGACACGCCCCATGCACTTGCACTCATTTCCTAGGCATGTGGCTGTGGCAGCAGCGCACCTTCATTAATATACATATGGTGCTACTGCGCCATCTACACGCCACACGGTTGGCGCAAGCCTAACACCGGCCTTGCGTAGTGCTTCATAAATCCCGGGGTGCATGTTTATCTGTGATGCACTGCAAATGAGGTTATTTTTGTTTCAATAATACAAACTTCAGAATATCAAAAATATCAAAATAAAAGCCCAATAATACTTGCAAAGTGATAAACAAACCCTGGTAACCAAACTGAAAAAAAAAATTATAAAGTTGCACAGTAGTCCAATACTGCAAGCTTCCAGCATAATCACACAACTTGTAACTTACATATTCTAACACCACAGTCATACCATGAATGGAAGTATCTGCTTTTAACTCACTCAATAAATGCAGCACAGTAATCCATGCAGTAATGCATCACTCATCACATACCTGCCTTGAATTAAAATGCATCCACTAAAATGAACCAGATAGCAATTTACAGACATAGACAGTAACTATTTATCACATTTTGATTAAAGCTATCCTGATCAACAAGTTGCATACTCATTTTATTTCAGCAAATGCTCAGTCATTTAAAGGTTGTTTTTATAAATGCAATCTTATTAACATCTAAACATGCAGTCAATACAGGGATGTTTTTTTTTTCCTTGATCCTTACTTTAAATTAGATTGCATTGTGTCTTTAACATATCTATTTGTTGTGTCTCTGTTAGTCAACATAGTCTTTCAATAATCTTAATATACTCCTGAGGGTAGGGTTTTATTAACATTTTTAGTTTTGTGTGATTACATTTGTGGATTTCTTTCTAATATGCAGTGTGACAAATATGAAACATTAAGTAGCAGTTCATTTTAACCTTTCATAAGCTATAGCATACAGTAGAGGTGGCCATCTGGTACACACTGCATATCTTGATTTGGTTAAGGCCTTTGACACCATTCTCCATGCTGGCATCATACATATGCTAAATGCTTTAAACAAATTAACACATATGTGGTAAGATAAATATCAAACTGGCTGAAAGACAGAATCCACACAGTGTGAAACACAGGTGCCACATCAGAAAGTACATAAGTGACCAGCAGTGTCCATTAGGGCTTTGTGCTTGAACCCCTTCTTTTTGTTCTTTACCTCTCAGACCTCCAAGAAGATAACTAAGAGCTGTTGCTAACAAAGTCTGCAGATGACTGTGGGTTGCTGTTGTCACCCTCTGAGACCCAACCCTGCAGAATTAATTCTCCCTTGTAAACACTTGCTGTAATAAAAATTGGTCCAAACCAAATGCTTAAAAGTATAGTATTACTTTTTCGACCACCCTCCCCTCACCAATTTGTATAGGTAACACACCACTACAAAACAAAAACGCAGTAATGAACCTAGGAACTTGGGATGATAATTCTCTCGTCTGACCAATTTGTGACAATGGTTGTTGGGAAATCCTTTTATTTAGCACAGTTAATTGTCAAATGAAAATCTTCAAGGTTTGAAGAGGTAATCACTCCCTTATACTTAGCAACTATCAGACCAATTTTTAAGTGTATTAAGTGCAATGCCCACTTTGGGATGTATCACCTCAGACATATAACATTTAGAAAGACCCCTAATGTTCCTAACCAAAATGTTCTCAAGCCTAAAGTCCCTTAGCTATGAAGGCACACTGCAAGCTGTATTCCTTTATTCAGCGTTTTATGGAATTCCATTAGACAACCATTTGTACTGGACTTCCGGTATCTCTGCAAGTCTAAAGTCTCCACTGATACTAGAAACAGGAAAATACATCTTCAAAGATAAATAACTACATGGTAGAGGGACATTTTTATGACCCAGCATATCTCAAAACCCCAAAATAAGCTCCCCTTGCATTTTAAGCAGTGCAACTCAATATCTTTCTTTAAAAATGACCTAGATGACTAGGTAAATACTTACAAACTTACTCCAAGATTGACTGGTATGGCTGTCCCGGAGAAGTATGTGTGACCTGACAGATGGTACTGACAAGTCATAAATGGTCATAATGTGACTTTAGAATATGTATGAATCTATGAATCTGTTTTAATTATCCTTTCTGCCTGTTTAATGCTTGCAGGTGAAAGTTGTTTAGTGTGAATGTTTTAGTGTTGGGGTTATTTTTAATTTGTATACTTACATTTCTCATTTTTTATTTTATTTTACTTTTTATGCAGGTGTCTAATTAATGATGGAAATCGTAGCTATGAATGATTATAACTGTGCACCTACTACAGTTTCAACATATGTTAACATTTCAAGTCTGTTTCTATTGCTTTGCTTTTCCCATGCTCATTTGACAATGTTTATGGAGTTTATATCAACATCTCCTAATGAAAATATGGTTGTACATTTGAAGGCTTATCTTGTTTAATGAAAGTGTATTACATGTAGACATTTGTCTTATTCTGCATGTCATATATATAATCAACATATAACAGAGGGTTAAGGCTATGAGCCTTAGTTTATGTGGTACAGAGTTTGATTCCTTCGGCTCTCGTTTACCTACTGTTTGACCTTATGGAAGTCACTTAAACAAACAATGCTTGGAGATGAGTGGGAATTTGGCTAGGCTCCTCAATAATCCCATGGATTTAAATCCTAGTAACTACCTATGAACAATATCAGAGTATTCAAAATCACTGCCTCAGCAGTTTTAGTAGAAAATATCAAAAATAGGAGCTAGCAATAAAAACAAATGGCATAATGTACCAGGTAACCAAGTTACATTATATTCAGTTTTGTTTAAAGTGGGTATATGACTTTTATTTTTTCAAGGTGGGGAATGCAGTACATATCCTGTACATATTTGGAATGATATGACATTATATCAGATGAATGCATTGAATATAATGCTTCAGAAGGCTAACTATTCTGTCACTGAAATAATGCTACTGCCAGAATGCCCTGAAATAACCACAACAGTAAGAATGAAACAGTATTATACAATGACCACCCATTAATATTCCAAATGTGCACAGTGATTGGCCAGCATGCCCATTGTAAATCCCATAATATACCAACAGAAAAAGATCTGGTCGCCCAGACTTTTTTCCGTTGGTATAAAGTGTCCAAAACCTTTTTTTTTTTTAATAAATAAAAAAAAAACGAAAAAAAAACAGAGCAATGGAGACTTTCTTTTCTCCGTTGCTTCTGTTTCAAAGCATTGATGTACTGGATATGCATAGGAATGCAAGTCCCATACGCATACGCACTACATAAGGAAGCCATATACACCACCGGTGAAAGAAAAGTAATGCGCCGTTATACAAAGACATTATTTAACAAAAGTAAGTATTTCTTTTTAAATAATGTCATTGTATAATAGCATGGTTGTGGTATATTGAAATGTACCCATGGTTGGCTTTATTTTATCACTTGGGCTTCGCCCTCGTGATTAAACCACGCCGACCGTGGGTAAAACTTCAATATACCACACCATGTCGTCGGTTATTGCTTAAGTAACAGTGAGCTGTATTTAATTCCATAAGAGCAGAGTGACACTTTTTAGGTTTGTTCTACAAGTAAATGTCTAAGTATGATACTCTGAATGTTTTACTGAGAACGTTCAGTGGGAAATAACACACTGTCTCATATACAGAGATACCAAATGTGAGGGTTCATAAGCATTTCAAAGTTAATATTTTACACATTGCATTATAAATGATTCCTCTCTTTTTAATTTTCCCAGAATCTACTGGTTGGAATATCTTGACAGGACTGGATGTCATTGCTAATTCACGTTATGGTTAAAATTCAGGAAATTAATATGGCTTTTAAAATCTGTGTCCTGAATATAAAAGCAGTGAGATGGCAGTGCATCAAAAGTAAAAATGATTTATATTTCTCCTGATTAGTGATCCTTTCTATCACAGAAAAGTCTCCATCACCAAAACTCCTTGAAATATCCATGAAAGTATGGGAATAATGAACTCAGTATTTAGATGTGTTCCTTATGATTAAAATATAAATTAGTACATTTTATACCTGAGTATATATAGCCTTTCACTTTATATTTAGTTTCTTCTGGGAGTATATCACAATTTTTTTCACACTGGGCTACTAGACTATAGCACATGTCCAAAGTATAACTGCTCTGAGATGGAAATAACTATCATAAAGCAAAGTAATGAATTTTATTACTGATAAGATGCAATCACCAAAATTTCTCTGTACTGACATTGACAATAGAATTTAATTAAATTTAACTGTTCAAGGATGAAATTCCAGCATTAGATGCATCATGCACCTGAATATACCTGTATAATTTCCTGAAGTTGGAAAAGAGTTTACCTTTGCATTCTTGAGCACAGCAAAGTTGGACTGCAAAAGGACAGGTGCAACATATCATAATTTGGAATGTTTTTAACTAGAACACCCAATTTGGGTTTCAAAACACAAAAATGGACTTTCCTATATGACAAAGGCATGGAGAAGGAGTGCTACCACATGTCTTACATGGCAGTAGATCTGTTACTGCTTCTGCCCTAGGCAGCTGATCATTATTGATGTTTTGGTCTCCGTTTATACTGCCTCTAAATGTTTTCATACTGACATGTGCAATTTGATGTATAAACACTTGAGAAATCAAAAGTGAGTGGAAGATTGATATACAGCATCTTAGATGTAGGTACTGAATGGAAAGTTCTATGTGCATTTCTTAGTGACTGGCATTTTGCTTTTATTAGAGGTGGGTGTATAACTTCTTTTCATTATGAGTAATATAATAGATGCCCAAAATATATGTTTACTAGGTTTGGTTTAAATTAAAATAAGAGAAAAATTCCTCCTTTCTCTCTCTCCTTGTCTCTCTCTATGTGTGTGTGTGTGTGTGTGTGTGTGTGTGTGTGTGTGTGTGTGTATGTGTGTGTGTGTGTGTGTGTGTGTGTGTGTACATCTCTCTCTCTCTGTATGTATGTATATATATATATATATATATATATATATACATATATATATACATATACATATACACACACACACACACACACACACACACACACACACACACACACACACACACACACACACACACACACAGATATGATTATATGATTATATAATGAATCGTCGACATCCAAAATGTGCACCACAACATATTGACCATTCATTAAATCATACAGACATCATAGTGACACTCAGTACATTGAAAAAAACCTGACCACATTCAGCTCAAATTTGTCTGAAAATTGGTAGTGTTACAGGAAGGTTTTTTTTTTTTTTAAAGTTAAGATGCACAGTAGAGTTAGGGTTAAGTTTTGAATGTATTACTAAAGTGGAGCAGAGACTGCAGATTTAATTATTTCAGTAAGAAAACCTTTTTTGATTAATATAAGACATTACAGAATAATATAAGACATTACAGAAATCTGCTGTAAGTTTCATTATTACTAACACTGATCTCACATCACATCTTTCCATCACTCTTCTGCATGGCATAATGCTCTCAAAATCCAGAAAATCAAAACCACTGCAATCCAGCTATCTGCTAACAACATCTCTTGAGCTACACCATACCACTTCAACTAACACCTGCAAAAACAGATACACCAGGTCTATTTCTTAGCACAAAAACATATCATAATTATTAAATAGAAATACAAATTGCTGCCTTCATAACAGCAAATCACATCTACTTTAATACTTATTGAAAATATCTAGGCGATATTGACCCCAACCCATGCCCAACTACAATTCTCATAGTAATCCCCCCTCCCAGTACAACAACACCCAAGTTATCTCCTTCCCATATCCACAGTAATGACTCTCTGCTACTAAACATGAAACCTAGAAACATCTGTAACAAAGAAAAGGATACACATGCTTGTATAGTCTTTTATAATCATGACATACTTATCACCACTGAAATTTGGCTAAAGTCAGAAATAAATGAAGAGAAAATTATCTCACCAGGCCACAATCAGATTTTAACAACACAGACCTTCTCATTTCAGTACTAAACATTAATAATTCTAAAAGCATATGTATTGCAGCACTGTATATATATATATATATATATATATATATATATATATATATATATATATATATATATATATATCTATGGATCTATATGAGTTTGTCGACCAGTCGGAAGAACGACACTCACTTGTTCGACACGACATCATCGACTGTTCCTATTATCGACAAGTCAGGTATGCGATCTTCCCCCTTGCAGGACCCATGTTAGCACTGTTCAGAAATTATCGCTTTATGCTCAGATCTTACCAGGGAGGATGACACTGTAGGGCTGCTGCAGTGGCTACTCATGTTGGTTACTACTAGGTCCAGGATATTTTCACCTCTCATGGGGGTGTCAACCAAATGATCCAATGGCACTGATGAAGTCCAGGAATCTCTAGGAATTCGTATTTGGGATAGAATAGGTCTTCCACTCTATGTTTCAGTAGTAAAATTCACCCAGGATCAGGGTAGAGGGTTGAATCTTAATGGATTCAAGCTAGTCCAGATAGGTGGAGTGAGTGTCTTGAGTCATGGCTGGGGGTCTGTAACTAGCTATGATTTGAATAGGTGTTTTGCCAACAATTAACTGCACTTTGTGTTTCTCCTGTGCGTTATACTGTTTGATCAGCCTGGAAGTGTGCATGTATTTGATAAATATTGAAACTCCACCTTCTTTGGCTTTGTAGCCCTCCATTTATAGACTGAAAGTACAGTAGGATGAGTAACCTGGTAAGGCCGGGGTGCTCTCCACAGCTTTGATTCAGGTTTCAGTGACTGCACAAATGTCAACATTCTACAGGGTGAGGAATTCTTGCAATGAGTACAGCTTCATGCTAAGACTCCTAGTGTTTAGCAGCATGACCTTTAAATTTCATTTAGAAGAATTTTTCATGCTGGTAATTTTGTGCTCATGACTGCCTAAAAACAGCACTATGGTAGTAGGCAAAAGCCTTTGCCAGAAGTCTAAAACCCAGGGGAGAGAGATGAAGGCCATCTCTGGCAAAGCATCGTGGTCTGTCAGTCATGTCCTCCCAGGCTGCCAGGTAGTGGATCCCCTTGGAATGACACCAGAAACAAAGCCAATTGTTAAAGTCAATCATTTTCTGTTTGTATTGAGGCATCATTCTAGGTGATGGTAGGATGCTACTTAAGGCTAAGGCCATACCTGCCTGGTACACATATTCAGCGAGCTCAATCATGTCTCTCTTCATATTGTCCAGAAAGGTATGTCTCAAGTCATTCACAGCAACATAGATTATGACAGAGTCATTACAGTACCTGTTGTTAAGAGATTTGAGTGTGTGCATGATAGGGCAGATTCTAGCATTACCATGACTTTCTCCTTGTCTAGCCTGGTGAGGGGCACATCTGTGTATCTCATGATACAGTCTCCTCTCCTATGTCTAGTATGTTGCATTTGTGGCTGGGCCTTAGAGACTGTGAGACATTGTCCCGCAGATTCAGCAAACTTCCATGCAAGAATAGCTTATTCTTGCATGGAAGGGATCGTTCCCATGTAGCATGGCAGCGCGCCATGCATATGTATGAAGGCACGCTACCATGCTCTAAAACAGACATGGCTCTGTGTGTGAATGCAGGGGGGAGTCTGAGAGCAGTGCTCTCACAATACACATGCCCCCTGCACTCAGGAATTGCCAAAATGAATAAAAGTGTCTGTGGAGAAAATAAGAGACAGCCATACCTCTCAACTTTACAGATGTTCGCAGAATGTCCAGATTATTGCTTCATATTTTTGGTGTATTCCCCTAAAATCTGCACTTGCCTGGCAAAAAGCTGTGAATTGACGTCATTAAATAATGACAAATATTTGAGTTTAAGACTCTGCATCCTCAGAAAATACATGCTAATCCAAAGCCTGTCATTCTGTCAATGTTCTAAGTTTCAAACAGCAATATTTAAAATATATTCCTTATTTGTTTTCCTGTGTGAAATAAAGTTTAAGCGTAGTTGAGCGGGTATGCCTGTTATGCAGCTATTCATAGCAGAGTTTAAACATCAAAAGAAGCTAAATAGAAATATACAAAATGCTAAGAGTGAAACTGGAATAGTGTAGTGGTTAGAGTGTTTGCCTAGAATAGAGTCAGTCATAGTTCAAACCCTACATCAATCCATAAATTTTCATATGTGAAACACAACCAAACTGTATTTTTCATAAATAGGTAGTGATTATTATTATGTATACACTAACCAAGGTAGTGTAGCAGCCCAAAACGTGAGGTGTCAATGAAATTTAAAGTTTAAGCAAGATTTAGAATAGCTAAGTAGATTTGTGTACTGGTAAGTAGGGCTAAGCATCTACTCCTTTAAGCAATAGTTATCTTAGCTAAGCAGGTGTGTCTGGTGCTTAGCTTAGCTCAGCAGTTTCAAAACTGTCCAATCACCATAAAGGGCAGGAAATTAGTCCTATTTAAACCACGCAGGTGGGAATACAGATCATAACCAGTTATAGCCCCCACTGTAGGCACTATGGCAGGTGTTGGTGTAGGTGTGCACTTTCGGGTGCAAGCGCTGGGGCATTCAAGAGTCCAGGGACATGGTTTGGCTCCTCATTAAAGACCATGAAAGGCAACTGCTGCAGGACCAGTACCAGGGCTTTCAATACAAAGTGGAGGCCTGGGACCAACTTTCACAAGATCTCACCACTGCCATTGGCATCCCTCAGACTGGTGAGTAAGACCGGCACCACTTTGCTGACTTGAAGCGGTGGAAGAGGTACCTTTTGGATCAGTGAGTCCAGGATGACGGAGCAGGGAATGCTCCAGCCATTGGTAAGTATTAGTCAAAATAAGTGTTCTCCAAAGTCCAGCCTGTGTATGCAATGGATAGATATGCATAAATGTTTTCTCTTATCTCCTGTACAGCTGCAGATGAGAGGGCTGTGAATGTAGAAGCCCACACCAGCAGGCTGCAAAGGCTGCACTGCGAGGCTGGTGAGTAACAATCTAGCTAGTATTATGTAGGCCAAATAAATAAAATATCACTTTGCAGTATTTAAAAACAGGTATAGTTTTTAGTGACTGAAGAAGCCAGTAGGAGAGTAATAGTGACATACAGGTTATTTATCAATAAAAGTGTAATTACTTGTCAATAAAAGTGAAAACCCCAGACTGGTTGAGTTTATTCTGGTATTGTATGACTGGAAAGTTTCATGCACCAATATCTGATATCAGAATAGTAATGTTGTGTTAACCAATGTTTTCCACACTGTGCTATGTCAAAAGGTATGTACAGGAATAAGGTTGTAATCCCAAGGTCAGATTGCACAACCGAGAGAGAATTAGAAAGAACACATTCAAGGAAGTGACAGCAGCTTCTCAATAACTCGTTCTGATGAAACACAAACATGTTGTATTTTTGCAGAAACAGCCACAGTATGAATCTCAGGAGTGGTAGTAAGCTGTATGAATAATTCCAAGTATGATTTTGTGAATATGTGTAGGAAAAAGTCAGATGGTGTCAACATAAATTCCATCCACAGATCTTCCAGGTGAAAGAAGGTATAAAGTAGCTATAAGAAGCCTGTAGCAATACTGTGTCCAACACCCACAGTACAACCCCAAGGCTGCAAATGACAGCAAGATAAGTACATACACCAAGTGTCACAGCTACTGGTCCTTGCTTCCAACAACCAGGGTGACTCAATAGAAATCAAGGCAGACTATGTCAGTAGCACAACCAAACAGTATGAGTCCACATATGTAACCCTGACTATGTGAATATAGGTAGAAACAGTCATGTAGTATTAACAAACATTCCCTCCAAAGGTCTTTCAGGTAAGAGAAGGTATAACGTAGCTATAAGAAGGCTGTAATTATACTGTGTACAAACATAACACTGCCCAGCCCAATGCCATAGTTGTTGTAATAATACCTGTAGAGTAATGAGCAGAGCAATGATCATTAAAGCTGTGACCACTGCAAGAATCTACATCTGTTAACTGACATCTCTCTCTCCTCCACCTTATCCTCACCAATAATCTAAACACATAAATGAATGGGTATGTTTTCCACAAAACCTTCTGTTGGGACATGTGTCCTGTTGTTCTACAAATGTTAAAATGTATTCCAATTAATGTTTCCTGTTCAAATACTATCACTGGTGGCCTATTGCTATCAATGTAATCTGCATGCCGGTGTAATGCCCACTGTGGTTCCATATATGCATGTGTTCTGTTTGCTATGCAAATGTTCCAAATCTGTTGTTTTGGGTTAATGGGAATATTCGTGCATGCTGCTATAACTAATCCTCAGATGTGTTTACCATTATTAACCAACATCTGTTCTAAAACTGCAACACCATAGCAAGTCAGGGAAGGCTGTTCCCAGTAGATCCGCCTCACCCTCCTAATCTGGCCATGGTACCAGGCCCCAGCACATCTGGGAACAGGAACTCCTAGTCTGCTGGTCCTGCACCACCTTTGGGTGTAACCACCACATGGGATAGGGCTCGTTCTCCCCTGGGCATGGGAGTGGACAAGATCCTGTCACCCAAAGCCAGGTCTGGGGTCTAGTGCATAGGGAGCTGTTTAAGGAATTGGGAGATCTGCTACACCAGCCTGAGGGCTGCGTAGTGAAATTAGAGGGTCAGCTTGGCCCTCCTGCTCAGCCCCCAGTACAGCCACCTTTGGGGCTGTGAAGGTGCAGTGGTGAATGCCCATGGGTTGGGACCTCAGTCCCACTGTATCCATTTGTGGGGTCATGGGCTTCCGATTACCAATCACCCCTCCCTGTCTAAGGTGTTTATCCCCACATGTGTCATATACTGCCCCTGTATGCTGTCTTGTCTGTCTTCCTACTCAACCTACCTCCCCAAATATACCTACTATCCTACCCCAATATCACATTCTCACCTTTAAAAAAGAAAAAGGGCAATCTGTTCCCCCCAAAAATGCCGCCTCATACATAGCTGTCCATTTCACACACATGTCCACTGGACACATGTTATCTTGTCTAATTAGCTTCACAAAACATTATTGTTGTCCTCACCCCTCTCTCTCTCAGGGGTTTGAGTGTCCAAATTTACCTCCAAATTCAGTATATATGCATAGCTGTTGCTGTAGAAGAAATTCACAGCTATGGACCTTTCCTACACCCAACCTGCACATCCCAAGCTATCTTTCATATTGTTTTACCCTCTTCATGTCCCCTTTTTCACCACTTTCCTATCACCCCTTTTTTCTTTTCTTTCAAAGAAATTAGCACAGGGGTAAGCAGGAGAAGCAGTAGTATGCATGACTAAGCCTGTTTGCATGGTGCTAAGCTATGCTTACACAGATTATGCAGTTTTAAGGCTAACTGCCTGTAAGCATATTTAAACGGAAGTTAGCATTGCTTACCGGCACGCAGACCCACACAAACCTGTTTACATTTGCTTAAAAGTGCATTAATCACTCTGCATCCAACAGCCCTTGTACTGCTCAGTAACAAAATAATCAGCCCTTGCAAGTCTTGAACCCAGGAGCCTGCACACTATAACCACAGCAATTTACTACTAAGCCATCTGAGCTGTAGATATGTCTGATGTTTATTCAAACATATCATTCAGCACAATCATTCAACAGTAGGGAATATATATATATATATATATATATATATATATATATATATATATATATATATATATATGTGTGTGTGTGTGTGTGTGTGTGTGTGTGTGTGTGTGTGTGTGTGTGTATGAGTGTGTGTGTGTGTGTGTGTGTGTGTGTGTGTGTGTGTGTGTGTGTGTGTGTGTGTGTGTGTAAATAAGTATATATATATATATATATATATATATATATATATATATATATATATACTATATCTATGTCTCTCTCTCACTCTATATATATATATATATATATATATATATATATATATATATATATTATATATAGGTTCTAGGTTCATAGGTTGGTACTAGGCTATCAGTCCTAGGGTCTATACAAGCCTAGCCCTAACAATTCTCTGTCTATTTCTTCCCAAGATATTTACTTCCCTGGACCCCTAACAGGGTGACTGATGTGATCCCTGGGGTGAATTTCCTATCTCCCATTCAATTGTCAAGGTTCCTTTTGAAGAGGGCCAAAGAGGCACTCTGTTTCACATGTATGGGCAGTCTATTCCAGAGTCTGGGGAGTCTCTGGGTCAGGAACCTACTTCTCCTGCTTGTTTGCTCATTGTGATGACAAGGTTTAGATCCTTGGAGCATGTGGCACTGAGGGATTGGGATTTCTTTATGTGTAGCATGTCCAACAGCTCTGAGTTTGACATGACCTTGTATGTTAAGCAGAGATCGCCTCTGAGTAGACAATATGCGACAGAGTACAGTTGCAGTTTTTTAGATGGTCAGCATAGAGCATCTGCTTTAGGCCTGTGATTCTTTTAGTGAGGTATTTCTGCGGGCTTTACAGTTGTTGCAGATGTCTTGAAAGGTACGTACCAAACAGGGCATTGTATTCTATAAAGGGTCTAATGAGGGATGAGTACAGTGGTACAATGACCTCCTTTTTTGTGGATAAAAAGCCCTTAGTGATGAGGTGTGCCACATAGAAGGATTTCCTGACTGATGTGATGATATGGTTATTGAAGTTGAGACCACTGTCCACCTGTGTCCCTAAGTCTCTTATCACATTTTCGGTGTTTAGTGTACTGCCACCTATGTGGTAATTCATGGGTAAATGTTTTTTTTCCCAAAGGGGATAACAATACATTTTTTGGCATTGAGCTTGAGCCCATGGCTCTGGCATCAAGCATCTATTTCTGTAAGGCCTTTTTGTAGAATATCCACATAATTTGGGGATTCAATAATGGCTCCCAGTTTACAGTCATCTGCAAACTTTGCTAGCCAGAGTCCTTTATTGTTGGCCTGTACTTCAGTGAAGTAGATGCTAAACAAGAGCAGTCCCAGGACTGAACCCTGAAGTACTCCTCTTGCACTTGTCTGGAGGTGGATTTGGAGTCGGCTACTTTTACAGTGTGGCATCTGTCAGTAAGCCAGTTGGCAACCCATCGAGTGATGTAGGGATTAATACCCAGCTTAGTAAGTTTATCTATGATTCCAGAGTGTGAGATGGTGTCAAAGGCCTTGATGAGGTCCATATAGGCTGTGTGACTGCCTTACCCTTGTCCACAGCTTTGGTGACTGATTCAAAGAAGTCAATCAGGTTCAGGAGACAAGATCAGCCCTTCACAAACCCAAACTAGGGTCCAGTGTTTGAAGGTTGCCAATGTCTTTGTTTATAAGTTCCATGATAATACATTCCATGGCCTTGCAGATCAGGCTTGTCAGACTGATGGGGCGGTAGTTCCCAGGATCCAAGGTGGATCCCCCCTTGTGGAGTGGGATAACTGTAGCAGTGCGCCACTCAGTGGGCACGAAGGCTGAAGTGAGGCTATGATTAAACATGACACTTAGGTGAGGTGCCATTTCATTTTGTAGTACATGTAGTTCACAGACTGGGATGTCATCTGGTCCCCTGGATGCTGTATTCTTAGCTGTGTGGCTATTATTACTGGAATTTGGCAATCTTTTGGAATTGAGATGGGTCCGTTAGGGGTGAGAGGAGGGTGAAGTTGGCACTGAATCGATCTGCCAAGATATTGGCCATATCCTTGGGATCAGTATATTTAATACCATTCTGTTGTAGCTCAGATCAGATCTGAGCATTGCCATTTAGATTCTTTACATAGCTATAGAATGCCTTGTGGTTGTATTTAGAATCATTAGCAATTTTATTTTTGTAACTAGCTTTGGAGGATTTTATGAGGGATATCAGCTTCTTACTGGGCTGATAAGAGAGTTTTTTCCATCCTGGGATTTTCCTCTTTTCGGCAACAGTTTCTTCCTTTTGTTGTAAAGTTTGTTTATGGCAGGGGACCACCAGATTGGCTTCCTTTTTTGGGAGGAGAGCATCTTGGTTCTATTTGTGATGGCACAATTCATGCATGAGTGGATGTGCTTGTACAGTGCCTTAGTGTAGGATTCAGCAGTCGAACTTTCAGTTCCCCTCTGCAAGTGTGTCATGAAGTTTGTCACTTCTGACATGAGTAGCATGAAGTTGGCTTTGGGGAAGTTTTTTACTGAGATACACACACACACACACACACACACACACACACACACACACACACGTGTATATATATATATATATATATATATATATATCTGTATATATAGAGATATATATATATATATATATGTATAGATATAAATATATGTAGATATAAATATATATATATATATATATATATATATATATATATATATATATATATATATATATATATATATATATATATATATATATATATATATATGTATATTTATATATATATATATATATATATATATACATATATATATATATATATATGCAGATATATATATATATATATATATATATATATATATATATATATATATATATATATATATATATATATATATATATATATATATATATATATATATATGTGTATATGTGTATATATATATATATATATATATATATATATATATATATATATATATATATGTGCAGTCAGACATCAGATCCACAATCTGAACCTCTTACTGCAAAAAATAATTATTGCCCTTATCCCTTCCTCCCCAGCAGAACTGTTCTGCCATGCAACAAAATAATAAGGCATGCCAAGGCTTGAACCCAGGGCCCTGTAAACTATGATCAAAGCATTACACCATCTGAGCCCTATAAAAATCTTTTTTTTTTTTTTGAGGAGATCATCTTGGCTCTATTTGGGATGTACGACTCATGCTGCAGTGGATGTGCTTGTGTGATAATAGCAAAGTTGACAACATAAATATGACAAACTGGGTAGATCCTTTTCGCACAGAGACTAAAGGGGATTATACCAGAGCATGTGTATTAGAATATGGTCCACATATTAATAAAATAAAGGACATCTTAACAATCAGTTGGAATATTTTGATGGTGGACCAAGATATGGTGGATTTACTGGGCCCCAAACCCTCCTTTGTATACAAGATGGGCCGAAATATCAAGGCTTACTTGGAAAGAGGAATCAGATGTAAAGTATTGGATAATACTAAGAAGCATACTACCAAATGCGGTGCCTGTAGTCAATGTCAGGTTATAAACGGGGATGAAGGGATAGACTTGGTTAATGTTTATAGAACCAGACTGAGATTTAAACAAGGCAATTGTAATTCGAAATTTGTTATTTATTTGGCAAAATGTGGTGCATGCTTGGGATACTATATAGGGAAGACTGAAAGAAATCTTAAAAAACATATTCATGCACACCTATATAGTATCAGGAGGAAAGATGTTAATAATGCCCTTTACAGGTATGTAGAGAAACATCATGCCGAACACTCTTTTAAGTTTGCAATTTTGGAAAATGTTGCATTTATGGTGGCAGTTATTTACTGATGCCTCAGCACCCCTGGGGTTCAATGATCGCATAACTATTAAACTTCTATTAACTATCAGGTAGTTTTAATAATATTATTTTGGATAGATTCATTCACATATAGTTTACCAAATCATGTTTTAAAAAAAAATAAAAGTACAACCACAGTTCATCTGTGGGCAGGTGTTATTTCACAAATTATTATTTATAGGTTACTTAACAAATCAATATTTTCATTTTATCAACATTTATTCAATTATAACAATACATATTTACAAGGGACATGTATGAATACTATTCAGATAGTTTATATGTATTAGCATACAGTAAAGAATGTTATTTAGTTATATTTTTATTCAGTAGTTATTGTATATATATATTTGTATATATTAAAAAAAAGTTTTGCTTGTTTGCTTTTATTTATTTGATATTATTTTTATTGACATTGACAAAACCAAATAATTTGTATGCATTGTGTCACTTTAAATTCAAATAGATTTGGTGCCAAATAGAGTATTTAAACTTCTTTTATGAGATTGAAAAGCTCACGCTTTGAGAAGTGAAAGCGCCACTGCTTTGCACAATAAATGAAGACTTTTTTATTCCAATGTTTGGTCTACTAATGAAGATTTTTTGCATCACATTGTCGTTTGAGTCCTATTTATTTTGTCTCTTTTTATCAGGAGACTGGGGTGTTGTGTGTTGTGTGTGTGATGGCGTGTTCTGACATCTGTGAAAGTGTTCTTTATTCTCAGTGCTTTTTGAGGTATATGTCATTTGTCCCTGTCCATTGAGGGTTGACTGGCAGTTGTTTTTGCCGAGTATTACATATATATGTGTGTGTGTGTGTGTGTGTGTGTGTGTGTGTGTGTGTGTGTGTGTGTGTGTGTGTGTGTGTGTGTGTGTAAATATATCTGTATATATATATATATATATATATATATATATATATATATATATATAGAAAGAGAGAGAGAAAGATACATCCACATTTATATCCACATATATGCATACATACATATATATATATATAGAAAGATGAATAAATACATACCTATATATATATATATATATATATATATATATATATATATATAAAGATATATATATATATATATATATATATATATATATATATATATACATTCACATTTATATCCACATATATGCATACATACGTATATCTATAATCTAGCCTCTGCTACCAAACAAGCCACTCTCATACAGTACACAGATGATTCCACTATCATCTATTCAGCCCATTTCCTTCCTGAACTTCAAAAGACCACACAGGAAGCCTTTTCCTCAGTTGAAACTTGGCTTTCAGATGCACAATTAATACTTAACCCAAACAAAACAAATCCCTTATCTTCCAATCCACCAAACACAATCTAAACACCCACCAATTTAGTATTAAAGCCAATGACAACAACATTATCCCCCAAACAGGCCACACCAAACTACTTGGAGTTGAAATTGACAATAACCTCAAGTTTGACATCCACATCTCATTAACCATAAAAAAGTATACAAAAAACTAGGAGCTTTTTACAGAAATAAGCAATTCCTCACCAGATCAGCCAAGATTTCAGTTGCAAATAGCCACCTTATCTCCACCCTACTCTACACTTCTATAATATTTTACCAACCTAAGGCAAAGTGAGTTCGGTAATTGCGAAGCTTGCTACAACAAAATAGCAAGGTTTGCCACTGGTGCAAACTACTGTAGCAACCACTGCACCTCACTTACTGAACTAGGCTAGCTAGAACTCCCTCACCTCCTTCATTGGTACCAACTCTCACTCACCCACAAACTACTAAATCATCCTCTAAAAGTTCCGTTCTTCCAAAATCTACTCCAACCCTATCCTACCACCAGACCACTATGCTCCAGCAACAAAAATCAATTACAGGTAACTAAAACCAGGACCTCAGCTGGAGAAGCTCTCTTCTCCTATTCCATAGCAAAATTATGGAATACCCTTCCTCACACTATAACATCTGTGTCATCACGCACTAACTTCAAAGCTGCTCTAAAATCTCTAAAAGAGCACTGGACATGCCCCTGTAACAAACTTCTCTAACATCTCTACCCCAACTTCTCTAATCCCTTTCTTCTACCCCTCTAACTACCGTGGATTGCATCCAAATACATACATTGCTTGTAAACCTATATCTCAGCTGTAAACTTAGCCACTGTTATTCAAGGGTAATAGCTACTAGCTCAGCTATTAAAATACTTGCTAGTCTTTATGGCACCAATGATATAAGTGTTGTACCATTTAACTAAATAATTTCATTTTGAACTATAACTGTTTACTACTATTGTTAAACAAAACCTACCTATACTTTTTGTAACTTGTAATTAATTGTTGTTTTTAATTGTTTTTATTGTGGAGCTTTTCTCCCCTGGCCTCCGCTGAAAAAGGACCTGTGTCCAGTTGGATTTTCCTGGTCAACAAATGTAAATAAATAAATAAATAAATAAATAATGTATACATAAATATACAGAAATATATCACAGCTACAAACACATGCAATCAGAGGGTCATGCTGCTGCACATTAGAAGTCTAAATCTGAAAGTACACTCACTGGAAGTATTCCTTAAAATGGGGAACAATGACATCTGTACTGTAACAGAGACCTGGTTAAAGGTAGCAGAAAGCACCCCTGCAGTACCAGCCCTATAACTCATTCCACAACTTTTGGCTGCAGAACATGGACTGAAGTTTCAATGGTGGTGGTATTTTCATATTCATTAAGGATGCACATATCTCCAGAATGATAGACCTACATTATGCATTACAGATCCTGCAGGCGTAGCTAACATTGGGTAAGACAGTGGTTCAGGTTGTAGCCTGTTATAGATCCCCAAACATGTCCCATTACTCATACTTCATGTCCCTAAACACCCTGGAGAATATGTGTCCAACCCAACATTCTCATACTGGTTGACTTCAACTACCCCACCATTAACTGGAAAAGCTACTCATATACCATTGCACATGCCCATCACATTGACCTGGTCCTTCCTAACATGGGCAACTGTTGATCTACACCAATAGTCAACTCCTCCCTTGTTATATCTAAACACAAATTAATCACCTTTGGAAATCCACAGCCCCCCCACCCCCCCACACACACACAGATAACCACCATGAAAAGCCTTTCCAAAGCTAACTATGGGCTCATAAAAACAGAGGTGGCTAACCTCATGGCAGCTATGCAAATGGTGTCTAGTTGCATGACAGCTGAATCAAACAACAATGCACTATGAACACATACAAAAATGCATGGATACCACCATACTCAATACAACCAGGGCCCTCACCTCCAAAAAAGGAAGCTGATCTGGTTGTCCCCTGCCATAAAGAAACTGTACAACATACATGCATACATGTCCCAAAATGCACATACAAACATATGCTGCTGATAGACCACCCACAACATGGGCAGCATGCACAGTTGGATACAAAAGCAGCCATGACACTCACATCTGCCCCCTCCACATCATGATAGGCCATAGACAATGGCCAGACATACAACAACCTCTTAGCAAAACAAATAAAATGTCTGAACATAGCAAAGAAATATACAACCAGACAGTAATTCACACATGTTTATTATACTCTGATGTATTGGCCAAAGCCTTCAAGGAGTAAAACATTACCAGAAATAAATGCCATAATCACAGAAAGCAATGAACACCTAATTACATAATTGAATACACAGCCTCCAATTACACTCTTCGTTTAATCCCTCATGGTATAAAGTATCACAGTTAATATTAATACATTGCGAGTTTATACATAACAATTGTCCTTTTACGAATGTTTCATCAAACTGGGGAGCAGACCTTTTCAAAAACAGTACCTTGAGACACACTATTGTCCTCATGGCGAGATTTATTCAACTGTATGGCTATAGAACTGGCATATTTCTTATCATTTATATGTCCCACATGTTCTAACAGCCTAGTTTTAAAACATGTGTTTCTGTCCCCCACATAAAATATGTTACAAGGGCATCTAACAGCATTCTCTGTACACCAACCTCTTGAATGTACAGACTTCAACATGTTTCCCAGCCATTCCCCTCAGTAGGAATTACAGCACTAAATAATGATAGACCAGTATACCTATCAACCTTCTACTGTATGACATCTGGACAAAGCCTGACATAATTGGTGGACAGAAACCCATAGCGCCATACTTGAAATATTGCTGTTGTACACTGAGAAAGTTGCTGCTGTTACAGGGTTTGTTGTAACATATCTTTTCCGAGGGATATAAAGTCAGAAAAATAAATGGATGCTACCATCTACATAATGCAATCACGAGAGTATGCTACTGATTTGCCAAGGACAACACTTGTCTGGGGAACACCCCATACATAACAGGCTAGCCTGTGGCCATTATGTGGATGGCCCTACAGTTGAGAGCTATGAAGAGACAGAACTTTGTTAGACTGAAACCCATGCAGAAGAAGCATGTGCAGACAAACCCTGTCAAACTAGCAGTATTCCAAACATATAACAGCAATACTCACATTCTGCCCCTAAGTCTTGAACCTCTGCCACCATTTAGCTGGCTTGTCTCCACAAGTCTTGTAAGAGGTAGTAGCTCACACAACTCCAGGATGTCTTCCTCACAAGTAAGGGAAAGGGCCAACGTCCACATGAAGTACTCATTTATAGGAGTGTGTTGCCATGACATTGGCTACTGGAAGAACTACACAGCTGCTCTGCATGCAGTTAGCAAGTGGGGAACTCCAACGGGTGAACATGCCATCATCTGGTCATGAGCATCACATACAAAAGCCATGCTGCTAACTATTCAAACATGCTCTATCCCTGTAGTGCACAGAGAGAGAGAGAGAGAGAGACAGAGAGAGACAGAGAGAGAGAGAGAGAGAGAGAGAGAGAGAGAGACAGAAATAAAAGATGAAACATAAAGTAGAAAAGAGAAGAAAGAAAAAAGGTAAATGGAACATGTAAGCAAGTAATTAAATGTAGTACTTGATCTGTAATAATGGGAAATATGATTTGGAGGAATATATGTCCCAACAAGAATTGCTGTACTAATTTCCTGCTAAACATCTGCTATGGCCATAGCAACTGGCCCTCTCTGCAGTGGGAGATATCACAGACAT
Organism: Protopterus annectens; assembly: GCF_019279795.1. Lineage (NCBI taxonomy): Eukaryota > Metazoa > Chordata > Ceratodontiformes > Protopteridae > Protopterus > Protopterus annectens. Next base: position 436,780,896 of record NC_056733.1, read on the forward strand.
AGTTCTCAACTGTACAGATCTTCACAGAATGTCCACATTTTACCATCATATATTTTTGTCTGTTTCTCCTGAAATCTGTACTTTTCTGGCAAATAGCTGAGGATTGAAGTAATCAAGTAATGACAAACACCTGAGTTTAAGACTCCACATCCTTAAAAATATTCACTGTAATGCAAAATGCATCGTTCTAAGAACTTCCTATGCTTCTAACAGGAATATTTAAATTATGTCCCTAATTATCTTCCAGTCACTTTAGGCTTTGTCCAGATATGATTCTCTGAGAGGTTGCGAGGAAGGATCACAGCTCAGGAGCCTGACTCACCCTGGGAAAGGACATCTCATATATGACAACCACAGGGGTGTCTGTCAAACAGTTGTGACTGTGCCACTGCTAGGCCAGTTAATGGGATGTTTTCCATATCCATGTTACCTGTGATTATGAGTATGACACATGTTTGCCTTGTGAAGCTGACAGACCTATAAAGGGCATGTGCATAGTAAAGCACTGTTGCAGACATGTGCGTTGAACTGTGTGTGATATATTGAATTAATAACATTCAACTGTACAGTGTTCTGCTGGACAATAAGCACATTTGTGACTGATGTCTGCAGTTACATATACATATACCTGTGTGATGTCAGCCAAACCAGTGGCAGGTCTGTAAGCAATGACATTGTAACATAATAACCCACTTATGACTGCTGGACATCTTCCAGGTTATCACAGTGATTTCAAACCCTACTGTGCAATCAACGTACTAATGTATAGTGTAGCTATATTAATACAGTATCAATATTGATGTCCATTTTGACAGTCAATTATGTGTGCCATTGTCCAGACATACTGCTGTAACAGGTTGAGAAGTATGATTGAGCAGCAAGACTGTAACTACAGTTTGCCATACTAACATACAACAGAAATGTATACCAGGTATCCCCTGAACATGTGTATGTATGCATCTGTTCATCTCGAAGGAACAAAACTATTCACATGGGTTTCAAGCAGTAAGGTGAATAGGTTGTGCATGTTGCACATGTGTGTAATATCAGTGTCAGTGCATACAACAGACATAAAAGTGTACAGCTACTGGTTGTTGCATTGCCCTGTCACTGATATGGGTACTAGAGTAGGCATGATTATCAGGTATTAATCAGAGAAGTGTCCACCTTTGTTATGACCCTCTGCCCATGCCTACCACTACCAGCTATATCAACACCTATATACAGTGGATATCACAATTGTGCACAGTCCTGTTGGAATGCCAGGTATGTGTGCTGTATGACAATCAGACCACAGTAGATCATTTCATACTGTTTATCATTTTGAATGTGAATCCTAACCTGTACAATTCCATTAAAATACAATCAAAGGTGTCTCTAGGAAGCTGAGCAACTATTGCCAAGTGAAGATGTGCCATGATGTTAGAGTCCAGACCAAGATGGATGAATGCTGTAACCATCTCAAGAGGTGCATGCACAACATATCAGTTTAAGGGTGTGCACAGTCATTCAACTGGCTTATTGTGCTGAGTATTATTTCTATATGTTTTCACAGACCATATTGTTATGTTTTCAATTGAATTGTACAAGCTATAGATCAGACTACAGGTGGGAATTGTTATGAAATGAGTTATTGTGGTGTCATGTTCCAATTGCACAAATACCAGGCAGTGTATCAAGGGTGTGTACACTTTATATCTACTGTATCTATATGGACACAGCAGTACCTGACCTGTATATCCAGCCTCCACCAAGGTAGAGTAATCCTCTTTAGTGGACATCAGCAATACACAAACCACATAATAGATTGCTACATTGGCTGTACAGGGACACATAGTTGCAGGCGACAACTTGGAATAAGTCCACCTATATCTGATCAAGCATGTAAGTTCACAGGTGACATCCTGTAAGGCTGACTATGACTATAAATTAGACAAATCCACACCACCAAGGACAACTGCAACTGTGTCTCCACATATGTTGTAAGTCTCAGAGGAAACAACACAATTCGCCCTGTACTGGGGGTAAAGAACACCTCATACACATATGCCATGGATATAGGCAACCTGCATCACACAGGTTAGGTGGGATCATTGCCACTCTGTCCACCCCAGTTGTACATGGGGGTATGCACATCAACCACACTCCTCCCCTCAGCAATGGTGAGTATGTACATATTGCCTACTGATAGCAACAACAGCATATCTCCATGGGGCACAATAACATCACTGTCTACCTCCTACATGAACTCAGGCATGTGCTCACAGCTCCATCACACACCACAGTCAAACACAGACCTGCCACTATCCACACACCATCCACATGGATAGTGCCCACTGTCAACCCTCTACACAGAAATGAATGGAGAATAGAGGATTATGCAATCAAGTGTCCAACATTGGGAGGAATAAGATAGCTCAGAGACAGGCATGTAATACAAGCTACTATAGCCATGATAGCTTGGAGGGTTTTGGTGTAGTGTGGATTATTTGCAAGCAATAACCACTGTTGATGTGCATTTTGACAATGGTATGAGGACCTGTGACCTTTTTCCTGTTTATGTCTTCCAGGTAACATACAGAGTGCTTGCCTACCAGCATTCTCTGTTGGAGAAACTGACATCATCACCCAATGTGTGATTGGACATTATGCCCTGTTATTTGGACAGAGAGCAGAAGATGTGCAGGAGAGGACCGCCCTGTAGAACAGTGTGGTCCACAGGGTAAATGATGCTGGCCTGCACAGTAGAACTTATGAGCATATGCAGCATCGGGCCACCGACCTCATCTGCCATGCTCGTCAGTGGGCTGCTTCTGTAACAAAGTACCACCTAGCCACAGATGGGGGCCCAGCCATCCAGCCTTTACTTACACCCACTGAGGAGCTCCTCACCAAACTTGAAGCACACGCCCAACGCACAATCCATAATGTTGAGGGAAGTATTATGGGGGAGGGTTGCACACACACACACACACACACACACACACACACACACACACACACACACACACACACACACACACACACACACACACACACACACACACACACACACTGGATGAGAAGCGTGCAGGTAAGGGCCCAGTGGGGATTAGTAAACAAATGTATCAGACAGACATACATGTATCTGTATTGTATCTACATACATGTGTCATGTCTGCAGTTGTGGATGGGGTTTTCTAATGCACAGAGGTGCACATCTATGGTGAGGACAGGCCATTCAGTATTATTGCGGTTAGTACTGTAGATTTGCAGATATGCTGCATCTATCCTATACCAAGGCCACATGTGAGTCTGCTGACAATAGCTCCCTCTCACAACTACCTAGGACCCTCTGGTCTGCATATGGGACAGCAGCCTGAAGCTGGTGAGCATGACATTGTTCTGTTGTTGCCTGGCAATATCCCAGGCATGTGAAGTGCATGCAATTTACCATGCAAACAACCATCACTAATAGCTATATTGCTTTATGTAATAGCTATATTGCTTGTTGTGTATGTTCACTTGTGCTGGGGTTAGCTGTTTTGCATCACAGTGTTCACCACTGGGCCCTATCTGATGTGAATTCAACATTCCTGTAGCATACTTGTCAGTGCCAAGACATATGGACAGAGGCCAGCAAAATGGGCAGGACAAACAGCCTAAGGTAGGGTCATGTGTGACGCACTAGTGGCATACAGTGGATATAAATTGTGGACACACCCCTCTTAAGATGCAAGGTGTTTCTGTTACATACTAATTAGGACCACGATATGACAGTCCACATCTCTTCCAGCCTTTAAGGTAACCCATAACAGTATCAGTTCACTTGTAAAACCAAGCTTTAGGACTCATGTATTGTGCCTACAAGGCTGGCCACCTGTGAGGGTAGCAGATGTTGTATCAGCATGCTGTTGCAGTCAGGTATGAAACCTCATGCTGCCATATGTGTCAGTATATTCACTGTGGTCTATTTGGCAATAGTATCACATACATGGGCATTGTTAAGGCACACAGACCACTTCTGACCATGTATAGGTTGAAAACATATGAATATTCCAGGCACATCTGTACAGGAGACTGTACAATGGTTTATCCTGCTGCACATGATGCAGATGCTGTTACCACACTATATAAAGTAATGGTAGCGGGAGGTGTTTACCAGCCGAGTATGGTATACACATCAAAATGGAATGAGCCACACAAGAAATGATCCTCACATTAGGATTAAAGCTCCTGACTATCTAGGTATTCCTACTATAGCTACACAGTTATCAGATGCGTCACAGAGCTGACACATTTCCACCTTTTCCAAAGGTACTTCTATGGTGGATGACATCAACAGGACTAGTAAACTGGAGTGAAGGAAGTGTAAAGAGTAGTACACTGGTCAAAAATAGTATAAGCCAGACAGTACAAGATTCAAACACACATACTTGCTAGCATTGGGATTAGAACTCCTGCCTATCTAGGTATTCCTACTATAGTGCTACACAGTTATCAGATGTGACACAGAGCTTATACATTTCCACTTCTTCCAAAGGTAATTCTACAGTGGATAACATCAACATGAATACTAAATTGGTGTGAAGGGAAGTGTAAACAGTAGTACACAGGACAAAAATGGTAAAAGCCAGACAGTACAAGATTCACACACACATACACATTTGCCAGTATTGGGATTAGAACTCTTGCCTATCTAGGTATGTCTACTATAGTGTTATGCAGTTACCACACATGCCACAGAGCTTATACATTCCCACCTCTTTCAAAGGTACTTCTACAATGGATGACCTCAACAGGACTACTAAATTGGAGTGAAGGGAAGTCTAAAGGGTAGTACACAAGTCAAAAATGGTATAAGCCAGATAGTATATGATTCACACACACATACATATACACAGAGACACACTTGCCAGTATTGGGATTAGAACTCCTGCCTATCAAGGTATGTCTACTATAGTGTTACACAGTTACTGCATACACTACAGAGCTTACTGAACTTTCACATCACTAAAGCTGCTGATAACTGCACAGCTGTAGTAAAGTATTACAGGTGGCAAACAGTCTGCCTTCTGTTCCACCCATGCATCATGCTAGTTCTTCCCATCTTTCACTTCAACTAGCATTATGGCTTGGCCCTTCACCAGGTTATTGTATCATGAAGTGTGGCACACCTGGGGGCTGTCAGCAGTACTCGTTCATCACAGATATAGCCCCAGTGCTTACTAGTTATGTCCATCCTTCCTGGTATGTTTGAAGGGTGGTTATCTGTGCTTTCACCCATTAACCTGGAGGACTTGTCCATTCTGAAGCACTTTTGCAACTGCCTCATGTACACAGACAACCCTCCCCTCTAAACTCCAAACAATCAGACCTGTGAGGGTTACCCATATATCACCCAATGTGGGCATATGCACCCTCCAGCAAAGACTGGACTAGCAGGTCAACAGGATAAGATCAACACTTGCACCACACCATGTGGAACATGTAGTTCACCATGACACCCACTTTTACAGAAATGACATACAGTGAAAAGCCACACACCCACCTTCTCAGAGGCACTCAATGGACATTTACCCAAACAGCACAGACCAGCAAGACAGACACCCGCTCAGACACTTGGACATGGCACATGCCAAGGGACACATATTTAACCTACACAGTGTGCCCCTCAGCCTAGCTCTTAAGGCTAACCACCTTGCACAATACAGTGATCATGGGTAAAGCAATACTGAGACATACACATATCCCAATCACTAAGTTGATTATGCAGCAGGCGATAGCCAAATATCTGTTACATGCCAGCATCCAAAACATGACACAGCCAGTCATGGCATTTCGCAACAACTACTAGTATCACTCTGTATCCATGTGGGTGTGAATGACTTGTGACACACCACCCTGGACTACATGACAAGAGACATGGTTGAACTGTCTGATTATGTGGTCCAGGCAGGTGTGACAGTAGCCCTGGGCAATGTACTGCTGTCACCCAAAATGATGCTGTAGTACTATCAACAGATGATTGATTGCAACATTGGCTTACATGATATGTGACATTCTCAGGGGAACCAGTACCTCTCTGCTTGGGATGACATTATTGACAGAAACCAATGACTTGCAACACATGTCCTACATCTGTCACCGCTGGATTTTCAGGTATTGGCTAAGTGGCTTGCCACCCCTATGATGCCTTATTAGGTAGTGTTCTGAATGTTATTATCACCATAACAGCTACATATGTATGAAATCTGAGGGTCATGCTGCTCAACAGTAGACATCTAACTGTCAGGATGCAGTCACTCATATCAGTGGTTGGAGTGGAGGACACATGTCTACTGTAATGGATAGGTGGTTCACAGCAGCAGACAGCAGACCTGCAGTATCAGCTATGACACATTACACAGCTGTCAGCCCCCAAACATGGACCACACCACACCTACACAGGTGGTGTTGTCTCCATATTCATTATGGCTAGGAACACCTCCAGACTAGTATCCCATCATAATGCATTGGAGACACTACCGGTAAAACTGCCTTGGGGTAAAAGTGTAATCCAGACAATAACCTGCTATGGGTCCACATCTATGTCCTCAGACTGTCAATGCACATTCATCAACACCCTGCCATCTATGACTGTCCAACATAACACTGACATAGTATGAGTCTTCAACTACCTCTCCATTACCTGGGGAAAGTAGCCAAGCGCCAGTACAGTAGCCCAACACTTCTGGGATTCATCATTTTCATTGCCCTGAACCAGCTCATACTGACCCCAGTAGAGGATGTGGCAACCTTTACCTGTGTTGAATACTTAAATATGGGACTGTTGCTCATCCACAGATGTAAATGCATGATGAGATTCACACAAGCTGTAATCAACATGGAACTCAACATGTCAGCCACACCCCCTCAAAGGTAACCACCTTGCAAAACCTCTCCAAAGCTGACTTTGCAGCCACGAAAACAGGGGTAGATGTCTTTACTGCACCCATGCCAATGGGAAATAGCTGCATGACTGTGGAATCATACACATAGGCACTGTACAAGCAGGTACATGAATGGATGGTACTAGCCAGAGCCAACAGAATCCAGACACTGTCCTCCAAACACTGGGAGACAATGTGATGGTCTCCTGTCATTACTAAAGTGTACATCAGAAGGAGGCACTGTTGCAAAGAAAGGTGGTGTCCCATGAATGTTGAACTCCCTTATTAGCCTCAAACACAACTTTGGATCCCTCATGGAATCCATTACACACACACACACACACACACACACACACACACACACACACACACACACACACACACACACACACACACACACACACACACACACACACACACACACACACACACACACACACACACACACACACACTTGCCAGTACTGAGATCCATAGGTTCATTGCTTCATAAGTGTGTAGTAGGTGAATGGGCGTGAAGACTCTACAAGGCTAGCCCAAAGGAATACTCTGGCATTGAGCTTCATGAAAATAGTCCCCAGTGTGGCTCAGAAGTATAGTCACTGGAGTGGCCCACAGGGGTGTGCATTGTATTCCCCATCCACTCATCCAGATTTCTATTGTGGGTGGCCAGTGATGTGCACTGCTTCACATGTATGTGATTTATATTCCATAACATGGACAGTGTCTGGGTTTTGCACATGTCCCACATGCAAGTTCGTTAAAGTGTGGAAGTGTGCTTGTGGTCTCTGGGGCATGTTGTGTGGACAGATTGGTATCTTCAGACGTAGCATTCTTGATCTCCTTTGCTGAGACCTGGCTATGTAACTGAGGTAGTGATTGCACCTATATAAATAGCATGATATGGGGATTCATTGGAGTTATTGGAGTCTGTCCATACAGGGTATGTGTATAAGGCATGGTATTCTCTTTGTGGGGTACATTTGCAGATAATACAGTTGCTGCAGGCGTCCAGTGGGGAACATGGAAAAAGGGCCACTGTACACCTTGATTGGGCTACTGAGGGGATGGAACAGGGTGCTATGTCCTTTGACTTGCTGGATAACACGCACTCAGTCAGGATGTGTAACACATCAAAGAACTTTCTGATGTCAGTGGCATTGTTGTAGTCAACAGGCATGTAGTCCACTGCAATCATACCGTGGCTAGTATCTGTGAGGCAATTTGCAGAACTACCAATAGAGTGGCTGCTGCCTAGTCAAGTGTGTTTGTGTATGATTTTTGGGTGGAGAGTGGTCTCTGAGTATTAGAAGGATTGCCTATATTGTTCATTAATCCATGCTGTCACATAGTCATTGCTCATGGCACTAGACATTTAGGGCTGTGGATTGTCTACACCAACCTCTATGGTATTTGACAACTGTTGCCCTTGTAATGTGGACATTGGGACATATACTAGGTCCTCAATATAATAATTTAGCAAAACCCACCCCCCCAAAGGATCCTGTTATTACACAATCACAGCAACACCCACACCAGATACTGATGACAGACAAACACACACACTTGCCAGTACAGAGTTTCAAACCCCTCCCTAGCTATGTAGTGCTATTACAGTGTCATGCATTTATCACACGTGCCACTGAGCTTATAGGATGGATGTTGTCCCAAGGTACTTCTAAGGTGATGAAGATCACCAGCCCTTGTAAATACTGGCATTGGGTGAGTAAGTGGGTGAGAGATTTCACAAAATACTTTACCCTACACACACATTTACATTTGCCAGGAATGAGGTTCAAACCTCTATCTAATTATGTTTTCAGACCATTATGCTACTCATTTACCACACACACACACCACTGACTTTACATGGTTTATGGTTACCAACAAGTACTTCTAGGTTAAATGATATTTGCAGGACTGCTAAATTCAGGCACTGAGAAGTGTACTGGGTATCAATGGGGCAAAATTCTTTAAGGTAGGGACATATACACATAGATATATGTTCACACACAAACACTTACCAGGAATAAGATTCACTCCCCTACTTATGTAGCTATTGCTACTACATTGTTCCACATTTATTACATGTGCTATGGAACTTCTATGTTGGAGAGATGTCCAAAGTTATCTTTGAAGGTGAGTGACATCAGCAGCAGTGCTAAAGGAGGGGTAAGGGAAGTGTGACTGACCACACAATCAGGTTTCTACAAAGACACACACACTCTCTTAAACAGAGACACACATTTTTACAGTTGCCAGGACCAGGGTTAGAAGTCCTACCTAACTAGCTTACTACACTACAGTATTACGCAGTTATTGCAAGTGCCACAAAGCTTATATGTTAAAGAGCTCTCCAAAGGTATCTTTGAAGGTGAGTGTCATCAGTAGCAGTGCTAAAGGAGGGGTAAGAGAAGTGTAGTAAGTGTGAATGACCACAAAATCAGGTCTCTACACAGACACTCAGTCTCTCACACAAACACTCACATTTTCACAGTTGCCAGGACTATGATTAGAACTCCTACCTAACTAGCTTGCTACACTATAGCATTACACAGCTATCACAAGCACCACAGAGAGCTGTCCAAAGGTATCTTTGAAGTTGAGTGACATCAGCAGCAGTGCTGAAGGAAGGGTTAGGGAAGGCTAGTGAGTGTGAATGGCCTCAACCACATTCATCTAGAAACACACACACACTCACACGCAACTTTACATTTGACTGGACTAAGATTACAATTGCTACATGGATACTTATTTGTACTGTAGTTTTACACAGTTATCACAAGCATCACTAAGACTATAGGGCTGAGGGCTAACCAAAGGCATTTCTACAGCGAATGACATCAGTACATCATGTGATAGAGGCCATTGAGATGTGCACTGGGTGGGAAAGGCCTCATAATTGGATTCTCCCCACATCTCTGTGTGTGCATGTTTCACATATTATATTATGTTGGCCTTAGATATGTGTGAGTATTCCTATCCAGTGTGTGTGTGTGTGTGTGTGTGTGTGTGTGTGTGTGTGTGTGTGTGTGTGTGTGTGTGTGTGTGAAGTATCAATGGTGTACAATTTGGTGTGTGTGCACAGACAGCTGCGAATAACCGATATCTGTAGTCCACTGTGCTGTGAGACATGGGCTTCATTTCTCTAAGTGTAGGAGAATGCCCAGCATGACCTTCTATACTGAGTGTGTGCATCTATTCCAGGGAGGGTTGGCCTCCAGTTCAGGGTTTTGTGTGCTACAGCTATTCCTAGCAAACTGTTTCTGCAGGATATCTGTGGAAAGGTTGCTAATATGGAGACACAATGGGCATAACATACGGGTGATACTTTAACTATTGCTGTCTGTGCTGCTTGTGTGACATGCTTGGTTGTAGCATAGATTTTCTGACATATGTACTGTTTTACACTGTGATGTATCATGTCATCAACTACTGACAGTTATCATTATTTGCTCACAGTTATTTACCAGGGAAATACAAGATGAATGAAGCTGAGACCGATATGCTGAGGCATATAGACTACATATTCTGGCACACACCTACCATTGTGGAGGGGTAGCTACAGACAATAGACTACTGGTTCTGTGTAAATGGTGCAGCACCTTGTTAGTATGCTGGCTGGGGATGCCCTCTTTGTGCTTTTTTCAAATGCATGGAATGGCTATATCCTACTGGAGCCATACTTCTCAGTTAAACAGATAGACCCAGGTTATCCAGAGGCAGGGCTCATATATCTGGTCAGTTTACCTTCACATTGTGGTTTACAAGCAGTTTTGTGACTATTCATTCATGGGTTTGCAGTCAGGGAGTAGTATGGGTGGACATTAGAGTTTCAGACTTCACACACTCCATGACATCCATGCTCCTACACTCTCCCTCTGTTATTCTCTCCTCTTCCTAACATTATGTAAGCAATATCACAGAGGTATCCCTATAGTTGGGTCTTTATCCCAGTAGTATTTATGGCCTGGTCCACAGTCCTTGCAGTAGGACATGGGGAGGCATATTACTGGCATTTGTCAACATGGTCTTGCATTTGTTTTCTGTTTACTGTGTTAGATTGTTAGTTTTCACCCTCTAACATTCCGTACATTGGCACTATGGATGAGGCATGGGCCTTTGCCAGAGGATTGTAGGCCATTTGAGAGTGCTGCGGGCATCTGTTACTGCATTTCTATGTGGGATTGTAAGGGGGGGTGGTGTACACCTGCAGACTTTAAACATTTGCAATGACTGTACTGGTATTTTGGTGACTCTGTTGGCATCCATTTCATATTGTATTGTGACCTATCATTCAGAAAGGAGGCATATCAGTAGAGTAAACATGTTAGATCTTAATGACATAAATTTCAGTTTCAGACTTCTTACCCTTCAGAACTAGAATGCAACTGCTAGACCTGTTGTAGTATGTCTGTGTAGGTATGTTGGGGGGCTGTTCACCATTGCCATAATTTGGGGGCCTTAGCCCAGCCTTTCTTTATGGTCATCTACACCTGTCCTGCTGGGTGAGGCTGGTGGTGGGTATGTGACCCTCACTGACATCTATGTGTGTGACTTATTGACACCCACAGTTATTTTGGCCAAGACATGTACTGCACTGGGGGTTGTCACCTTCTGTTCTGCTGCCTAGTATGTTGATGCCAGTATTTGTTGTGAATTTACTGCTGTCCCATTCAGCCACCCAATTCCCTTGAATGCTTGCATCCATATTATACATACAACTATGAGAACATACTACTCCATTCAGTAATTGATAAGAAGGGTGACTTACCTAATTCCTGGGCCAGTTATGAGGACTGTGCCAGAGGGCTGACTATGTCGGATGCATGTAGTACACTCCCTATTCATGGTAAAGCACAGTTAATGTCATGTTTGGCATCCCATTTACTGTATGTGTGAGTCAGAGAGAGGTATCAGTCCCTGGGTCCCTACAGTGACAGTGTGTGTGTGCTATGTGTTGCCTCTTTGCCAAGGCCTGGGCATACTGAATATGCCTCCTTACCTACAGGGGCAGGCTCTGGATGTTCCTCCTCTGAGTCCCTCTGTGCTTGTGCTGGCCTTGGCAATGCTGGGTGGCTGTGTGGCCCTATCCCAGGTTGTTCCTGCTGCAGCTGTTTCCACAGGATCATACTGTGTAGCATGGCAAATACTATGAACATTTGTGTACATGTAGCTGGACAGTACTGCAAGGCTCCACCGGATATGCCAAGGCAGCAGAACCGTGACTTGAGCATCCCAAACACATGCTCTATAATGATCCTGGTTTATGCGTGTGCCTCATTATAGTGTTCTTGTTCGGGTGTGTGTCCATTTCTGATGGGTGTCATAAGCCACAGCTCCAGTGGATAGCCAGCATCCCCCACTAGATGGCCATATAGGATGTCCCCACTGGCAAATGCCTGATATAGCAGTGAGCAATGCCAGAGGTGGGAGTTGTGATAGCTTCCAGGGCTGCCAGCACACACACTCATGCTAATGCCCTGGGCATCGCACATGCAGTTGATGGAGTGGAAGCCCTTGCAGTTTATGTAGACCCTACCCCGCTCACCGGGTGGTGCTTTGATGTTGATGTGCATGCAGTCTATAGCACCAACTACCTCAGGGTATTCTGCCATACAGTGGAAGAAATACATACTTCTGGTCAATGCCTTACGGGTGGTGGGGAAATAAATGTGCTCATTGGAATGTGGTAACATGGCTTCCAGGAACTGGTTGAGTACCCTGGATGCTGATGCCTGTGAGACCCCCATTATATCCACAGTTGGTCTTTGGAAGGTACCTGTGGCTAGTATTCTTAAGCCTAGACATACCTTGGTATCCACTGGAATGGGATCCGCTCTATTAGTTCTGTGTGTGAGGTGTGGCTGGCACAGCTCAATGATTTGCTGTAGAATGTTCCTGTCCACCCTATAGTGCTCCACTATCTCCAGCTCATGTAGACCCTGGTAGGTTACCCTGGGTCTGTAACTCTTCTCCTCCTCCTCACTGTGGGTTGTTTGTCAGCATTCTCCTCCTCACCACCCTCAGTCTCTAGCACATATTGATGGAGTAAAGCAGCCACACCCTTTAACCATTTTAGTTAAATTTGCCAGGTAAAAATCCCCCATCTGTGTACACCAGTGGTGTAGAGTTTGTGGGAAAAACAGTCTGTAGGATGTTTGCATAGTGTATAGTAGTGTGCTGGGCTGCTGCATGTCTAAGTGGCTGATTCTGATACATTCCACCTGTCAGCTATGCTAGTTCTCCTTGATTGCCTTCCTTCTGCTGTTTTCCCTTCCCAGTTCCTCCCTATTTAAGCCCCCGAGGCATGTTGTGCATACCTAGTGCTCAAATGTCAACAGTGCTGCATTTCCTCTTTTTTTTTTGTTTAAATCCCGGTGCATGGCACACAGACCTGTTTAGGCTATGTACACAGTGCTTAGGCACATCTGACCCACCCCCTTCCTTAGCTGTGCTTAGCTAGGGGCAAGCATGGGCCACAGAGCGGCAATGAGCTTAAAAAAAGCATGACACACCCCCTTATGAAGTCATTCTGCTCTTACACTTGCACTGTTGTGTTGCTGCACCTACACGGTTAGGTACAAGCTGACACTTTGACGAAATTTGTGATTCAGTATAACTCCCCTCATTTGCATACCCCAGTGTGTAGGTCGTTAGTTACTGCACTAAAATGGACCCTGTCCCCTTGACAACCAGTGCTCCCTGGTACTGTTTACATTCTGCATGCCATAGACTATAATGGCAAAATGCAGAATTAACTTAAATTTGACTTTTCTCTTTTTTTTTTTTTTATTTTCGGCATGATCCTGTTTGCACACCACTGCCCTAAGCTTAAACGGCCGAGATCTGCCAAAAAAAAAAAAAGTTTAATTTAAAAAAAAAAAAAATAATGTTTTTAATGCCATGGCCTTATATTTGGCCATTGGTATGTGTATTAAACATAATACATGCTTTTACCTGAGCTGTCATGCCTCCATTTTGTCAGATGCAGAAATGTATTCAGTTATTAGCTGAATACATTTCTACACTGACACTGTTCTAGCACAGAGACCTGGCAGCTTGGTGGATTGCAAAATCACTTCATTTGCATGGGTTTTTACCAGCAAATGAGGTAATTTGCATATTTGCTGGTTTTTCATGCTAGAACAGTGTAGGGCCACTCGTGCACGTGAAAATGACACTTTCCTGGATCGCTCGGTGGCCATTTTCTGTGCAGGAGCTCTTACACTGTTCTTGCACTGAAACTCGGCCTTCGTGAATCCCACGGTGTGTATACTATGTGTGGTGATTGGTGCTGTGGGTTGTGAAGTGCTTGTGTGGTTTTGCTTCGGAGGTTTTTTTGTTTAGGTATATTTTTGTTAAGAACCTCTGAACATGAAGGAGTGTGTGGTACAGGTGTGGGTGGTGTTAAAAGTGTGGGTTTTGTAGTGTTTGTGCAGATAACCTTCTCAGTGCCAGATGTACTGGCTTGTGATTGAGACAGCAAGGTTTCTAGGTTCTTAATGTAAATGCATCTCTCGCACCAAATATGATGTAGCCTACTTAAGGAATTTTCTTACTAAGCAAGGTTATTATGCACTCTGAGGACTAGAGGTCACATCTAACTAAGTCACATGCTGTACCAGATTCTTTATACCAAGGATGACTTGTTGTGAATGCACCCAAAAGCAAAGCAGACATTATAGAATTTAAATAGTATCATAGGGATTACAAGGCAAATTTGGGTAAAACACAATCTGTACCTTGCCAGTGCCCACCCATATGTTGCACCCCCCCATCTCTAGAAATTTGTGCTGTAGTAGCTATTCATTGTGAGTGGTGTTTTCTCTTTTCCCTAAGGTTGCATGACCCTGGAGTTTGTATGTTTAAAGCAGGGGTGATGCATGTGTGTGTTTGTGTGTGTGTGTGTGTGTGTGTGTGTGTGTGTGTGTGTGTGTGTGTGTGTGTGTGTGTGTGTGTGCGCGTGTGTGTGCGTGTGTGTGTGTGTGTGTGTGTGTGTGTGTGTCTCATACCTCTCAACCTCTTAGTGCAAGAAATCTGGACAAAGCTCAACAAAATGGGGGGACAAAAGCCCAAAAATAGGGACACATTTTAAATATTGCACTTATAAACTTAGAAAGTTGCTAGAGCAACATTTGTTTTATCATCCATTTTCTGAAGGATTTGAAATCTGAAACTCAAAACGTATGTCATTATTTACTGACTTCAGTCTTCAGATCATCCCAGTGATTTGCCAGAATACCACAAATTTTATGAGGAACAGACCAAAAATATGAGATTAAAGTATGGACATTCTGTGAAACTCTGGACAGTTGAGAGGTATGGAGTGTATGTGTGTTTGTGTGTGCATGTGTTCACATATACCTCTCACACATATGCTTTTTGTAGGTAAGGAGACATATCCAAAAAGGATGTGCAGGTAACTTAATTTGTAAAAACTGGAAACATTTGTTGTTCCCTGACCTTTTCTGGTAGGTGATTCCAAGTAGTGGACTCAGAAGTAAGTTTGCTGTAATGTGCATTGGTAACTGATTGAGTCTTTTCAGAAGATTGCAGTGATGATTTTAAACATCTGCAATAGTATAAGTTTGCAAATTCTGTTTTTATCAGCCTGCAATTTGTGACTGTTGCACCAATAATGCATTGTTAATAGTAGCAGGCCATATTCAATTTTTGGGATTAAAATGTTTTTCTGAAGTGCAAGTCATGCAGAGAGAGAAAGTAGATGTGAAATCATGTAGCATATCTTTAACTGATAAAGTGGTGTATTCTCAACATTGCCTGTATGATGTGTGAAGGATAAGATGTAGTTTAAAATAATGCCAAGGTATTTTTGTTCTTTGACATTTGGAATTAAGTTGCTGTCGTTTTTTATTGTTAGTGAGGGAAGAACGTACAGTTTCTGTGTAGTAACAAACATAATGACACTATATTTCTTAATATTCATTGTTAGTTTACTACTGTCTTCAATCATATACTGTAGCAAATGAGGCATAACCTTTTTGTTTAAGCTCTGAAGATGACCTGCTGGAATTCAGCATTAAGATGTATTCTGCTTATATAGATATATTGAGCTCTGGTAGGTCAAGAGTAAGATCATTTATGAAGTTGAGAGAAGAGAAGAGGTCCCCCAGATCTCAAACATGTGTAACACCAGTGTTGAGGATGCCTCTCTCATACACAATGTTGTTAGCCAGTGCTACTATGTTCTGTTCTCCTGACAACTTTTGAATTATTGTATAGTATTACTATCAAACTTGAGTTTTGGTGGTTTGCTAAGAAGTGATTAACAGTTTCAAATTCTCTGGTCATGTCAATAAATACTCTGCTTGTGCTTTGAATGTCATTTATATCATTGAATATAATATTGGTTGTGGTGTATAGAGCAGTCATAGTGCTGAAAATGTTTTGGGACCAATGCATTGCAGAGGACTATATTTTTTATGTGATCAAAGAGCTGTTTGTAGATTATTTTTTCAAATATTCTTGTTAGAGGACAAAGATGGCTGATCAGTCTAAATTTCTTGCCATTATTTGGTGTGGCTATTTTAGGCAGAGAGAAGATAAAGACATGTTTGAAAAAGTCAGAAAATATTCAAGAGGAAAATAAAAGAATGTATATATGGGTGACTGATTTTTAGAAATGGAGGGCAGAATATCGAGAATTTTGTACCTGAATTAACATTTAGTTCGTTTAATAGTTTCATTTTGTTTAGCTGTTATTTCTTTAAAATAAAAGGTAGGGATATAATTGGCAAGAGGATGCAGGGGGAGGTGATATATGATTCTTGTATAACACAATCTGTACCTTGCCCAGTGCCCATCCATATGTTGCACCCCCCCCATCTCTAGAAATTTGTGCTCTAGCAGCTTTTCATTGTGAGTGGTGTTTTCTCTTTTTCCTAAGGTTGTATGACCATGGAGTTTGTATGTTTAAAGCGGGGGTGATGCATGTGAGTGTGTGTGTGGCTGTATGTGTGTGCGAGTACAAGTGCACGTGTGTGTGTGTGTGTGTGTGTGTGTGTGTGTGTGTGTGTGTGTGTGTGTGTGTAGGAGTTTGAGAATAATTTTGCTGGCAATCTTATTAATGACAGTGAATGGAAAGAGGCTGTAGTTTTTTGCAGAGTTTATGGTTCTTTAGAAGTTAGGGTTGTTTTTAACCATGCAGTGTCAGTAATGGTGCCAGCTGGGACTTTATAGTCTTTCTAAAATTAATTTGTGCTGGTTACTAGTGGCAGATTTTTTAAGTGCAGATACAGCTCTGGGTGTGAATGATAAAATATATGTCAGAAGTTATTTGAAATATAAACATTTTTAGTTAATAATTCGGATTTAAAAGATTTTAGACTAGTATTTTTATAAGTATGAAATTATAATATGCAGTACTTTTGATGTCAACATAGTTTGATAATGTATGTTAAGAAATGGGAGTTTTTACATTTTAATGTAACATGGTAAGAAACATTCATTAATTGAAACCAGAAGTGATGTCAGTATGGGGTTGGTATATAAGAGGGTATGTTTATGGCGTTATTTTTTTCTGAGGACGTTCTTAATAAAGGAACGAAAGCACTTAACTTATTTCATTCTGTTTGAGTATCTCATTGTGTTTTTTTGTTTTTCAGGTGTTTCTTGTTGCTGCTGGTTTGGTTGAGTTTGATTTTTAGTGCTGCAGTTCCCCTTGGACACTTTGACTTTGTTTTCCGTTCATTTGAGCATTACCTTGTGGTTTATGGCATTTCCTGATAAGTTTTTATGGCAACCGAAGACTACAGCTATTTAAACTTGACTGTTCATCCAACACAGAAAGATCTTTCTCTGCTGACATGTAACCTTAAAGACATCATCAACAATCTGCAGACAGTTTTGCTACAAGTTCAAGGAAGTTTAAGAGCCCTTCAGGTGACCAGAAAAAGGTCCAATGGTTCATCTTCGGACGATGGAACTATTGTTGCTGATGAAGTGTTTACTACTAATCGAATGATAATGGAGCACTTGGAAGCAGGATATAATAATCAGTTTGCTGAAGTTAATAAGTCAACACGGCTTTCTATGTACGTGTTGCATAAAGAGACAAACATTCCAGACTTTAAAACCAACTTTTCTGAACTTGATAAAAAGATTCTGAAATATAAGTTATTGCCACTTGAGAACTTTTATTTGAATATATGCTCTGAGTTGGAGATTGTTCCCTTAGGTTTGAGAGTGTATACTTTCCCAAATGGTGTGAATCATAATGGCAGCATCTTTTTGAGAATCAGAGACTTATACAATAAGACTGATTTAGAGGTTTTACAATAATTAATCAGTGGGAATGATGAAAAAATTAAGGTGTTAAAAGATGAAATTAGAAGGCTTGATTCTGTTGTTAGCAAGCATCCTTCTTTTCACATGTTTCAGTACGTCAATCATAATTTGAATAACAAAATTGAAAGACATGTTAAAAGCATTATTTATAATAAAAAGGAGAAACTGATTAGAGATATTTTAGCTTACCAACAAGGCCAGGCCTTTTTGATGATTAAAAAAACATTTGTGAATAATTTTGAAGGGAATAACAAGAGTTATAGTAATAAGATAAATGCTGGTAACTATTTTAATAGGTTGGATTCATTCCCAGAAGCAAGTGATTTGGGGGTACTGGGCTCTTCTAATGTTTCTATTTCCAGAGAGTCTAGCAGTTGTAGTGAAAATGTCTCCCCTTTTTCTTCACAAGTCACAAATTTAAGCAGTCTGCCTCCGAACCAGGAGGGGTTTGTGGTGGCGACAAAAAAGAAGGGCAAGAACAAAGGCCCTTGACATCTGAGTGGTGTGTGTTCAATTTAAGTAAAAAAAAATCAGAAGTGGAGTTGGATGTTTTGAAAAAGGGCTTTACTTTTTTGCCAGGTTTTAGAGCTACTACTACTGATACTATTCTAGATTTTAAATTATTTGTTAGGAAATTAAATTTAAAATATATTTTTCATAATATCCCTAATGAAGGGAAGGTAGAGTTTAAGAAAACTAGTAATGTTAACCCCCTTTGGTTAATACTTTAAATGTTTTTTCATCAGTTTGTGAAAATGAGCCTTATAACTTGGTTTGAAGATCAAAAAGAGATGGAAGAAGTAATAAATTAAAGACATTTCACAATTTTACTCAAGCACAAGCTAGTGCATTGGGACAGTTAAAGAGTTATTCCCATATTAGGTATATGAAACCTAGTAAGAGGCAGGGGATAGTAATTATGGAGACCACAGATTATAAGGAGGCTATGCTTATGTTGCTGGCTGATACGCTTAAATATAAGAAGGTTTCTAAGGACCTTGTTAGGAGGAGTTATCAAGAGATTGATTTAGTCCTGTTTGATATGTTGCATCAGAGTTATATAACAGTTGATTTATTTGAGTCTCTTAAGGATGAATAACCACAATTGGGAGTTTTATTTGGAATACCCAAAAATACACAAAAAATGTTGTTCACCTCCATTTAGACCTATTGTTTCAGATCCCTTTAACAAAATGGCCAAGATGTCTATGTATTTAGATGATATTTTAAATCCAGTAGTCCAAGTTAGTCTGTTTTATTTAAAAGATTCTTGGATCTTTTTACATGACCTTAAAGGGTATACCTTTATGGGTAATTAAATGTTTTTGTGTACTATAGATGCTTGTTCTCTGTATACGTCCATCAAAAAGGAGGAAGGGCTGGAGTTTGTTAGATTATATTTAAGTAAGTTTGGGTGACAATTAAAACAGGATATTTTCATCATCTGTTAGTTTTTGGAGTTAGTGCTGAGCAACAATTTTTTAATGTTTGATTATGGTATTTTCCCCCAAATAGGAGGTGTGGCAATGGGGGCTCATGTAGCTGCAGTGTTTGCTAACTTGGTTATGTGTTGGTGGGAACAGGACTATTTAAGGTAATTGCCTTATTTTAATTCTGTGAGATTTTACAAAAGATACATATATGACTTGTTTTTTTATATGGGCAGGCAATGGTGATGAATTTTGTGAATTCTTTTCCCACATTAATGACACTGTCCCTTGGTTGAAATGTACTGAAAGTAACAGAGGGGTCAAAGTGCATTTGTTGGATGTAGAAATCAGTACAGATGCCTCTGACAGGAAGTTTGCTAGTAGCATTTATAGGAAAGAAACTTTTACAAATACTTATTTGCACTTTGACAGTTTTCATCCATAATTTATAAAGTTGAATGTTTTTAAAGGGCAAGTCATCAGAATTAGCAGACTAAATAATGAAGATGATGTTTTTTTTGGAAAAAGTTAATAAGCTTGAATAGCTTTTTTTACAACCAGGGTATGCCTTAGAGAAGCTGAGGAAATTTTCTAATGGTGTGATTTCACAGAGGTATAATAGGTTTTTACCTGTTATTAAGGCAGGTTTTCCCCTAAGACAATTGATCGAGGTGAAAGGGATTGTAAGATACAAACATTGAGTTGTTCTTTCCCTTTGCCTATGAGTATTGATAAGTTACAGATAAAGAAAATTATTGATAATAACTGGAAAATAATCACAGGAAACCAATATTTAGCTAATGTTTTAGGTAGTAAACCTAGGTTTATTTACAAAAAGACTAAAAATTTAAAGCAGCTTCTTGAGAGTTCTTCCAAATTCATTAATGAAGCAGGTGATTATAAAAAAGTTAGATATTTTTCCTTATCAAAAATGTTCACAATGTAGGATTATGATGGCAGCTTGTGCTTTTTATTTCAAACATTTGGATTTTCTGTTAACTGCAAATGGGAGGTTTAACTGTCAAATTGAAGACTTAATTTATATGGCTGTCTGTTCCAACTGTGACCATTTTAATATAGGTAAGACCACCCGGAGATTAGCAGATAGGGTGAGGGAACATCTGTTGGCTATTAAAAAGGAAGACAGCACAAATGCATTAGCCAAACATGCTTTACAATGTAGAACTTTTAAGAAGTTCATTTTTTGTTGTGGAGCAAGTTGATAAGAGAAAGTTTGTAGGGTTGATTAATAGTTATTTAGAATTTTTGTAATTAAAATGGCAGATTTTTTTTAAGAGCAGATACAGCCCCAGGTGTGGATGATAAAATATCTGTCAGTAGTTATTTGAAATATTAAAAAAAATAGTTAATAATCTGAATGTAAAAGCTATTAGACTAGTATGTTTATAAGTATGTGATTATAATATGCAATACTTTTGATGTCAGCATAGTTTGATGATATATGTTCATAAATGGGGGGGGGGTTAAATTTGAATGTAACATGGTGGGAAACATTTGTTAAGTGAAACCAGAAGTGATGTCAGTATGGGTTTGATATATAAGAGGGTATGTTTATGGTGTTGTTTGTTCTGAGGAAGTTCGTAATAAAAGAATGAAAGCACTTAACTTATTTCATTCTGCTTGAGTGTCTCGTGTTTTTCTATTTTTCAAGTGTTTCTTGTTGCTGCTGGTTTGGCTGATTTTTATTTCTTAGGCATGCAGCATTGGCATTATTGGTGGCAATTATATATGGCATCCTATGTACTAGGAATAGATAGTGCAGGTTCTTAATCAGCTTCTCTAGACATCATGTCTGTTAGACATTATTTATTTATTTTTTAACTCAGCTGTGAGCCAGGGACATTTTTGGCCTCTAAGCCTTTGCTTACTTGAAGGAAAGAAATTGTTGTGTGCTACCTCCGAGTTTGAAAAGAATGAGAGGAGATTACTGTTAGGACTGGTTTCTGTATAAAGACTAGACCAGGAGTTAAACTGGAGATGAACATTCGATAAATCTTCTCTGATTTACTGATGGGCTGACACATAATGAGGGATTGTTTTGTGTCATGTACTGGGTAGTGGTCATTGAGCTGATTAAGAAGAATGTTTATTTATAGAAATCTGTTAGGTGTGTTAGTTAGAATTAGGTCAAGTCATGTACAGTTTCCAGTGATAGGGTTCATCTAGTTGATTAGTAAACTGTTTGATCAAGTCCATACTGTGCAAGCATCCTTTATGTGGATACATTACTTGCACTGACATTGAAATCATCCAGGAATATTAGGCTACTTGAGCAGGGCACATTACTTTTAGGAGTTGTTGCAAAATATGGACTGTGGAAGGGGTTGGAATGTAGATTACACCTAAGCTCAGATGAATAAATCCCCCCAAGAGTAATAAGACATAGGATCCAGTTGGTGCCTTTGCTGTCACTGTTGTTAGAATGTGGGAGTTCAGTGGTAACAATACTGGCATTCTTCATAACTAGGAGTGCTGTACCGCTAATGTTTCTGAAGTCAGGTCTGTTATCATAGTACATATCATATTTGGACGGGTGTATTGTGAATGGCAGAGGTGATATTTTTATCATATTTCTGATAAACCTCATATGCAGGGTTTTGCTTAATGTAACTAAACAAAAAAAAAAGTGAAAACACCAGCAGGGAACACACAGCACACTTGATTCATCCAAATGTATTTCATAACTTTAGGTTAACTCCTTCATTGTCTGTACAACAGGACTTCATCAGAACTAAAGTCCATTCACTCATAAATGTAGATTCAAAACAGAATAGAGTCTTCCCAATTCAACCTGCTCTTATACATGCTTAACAAGTGCTTTCAATTAAAGTGGTATTGTGTGGATGGACTTTAGTTCTGATCAAATCCTGAGAGGTCTCTTGTACCCCCCAATGTGGAAGGCAACCTCCACCCCCCAAACTCATATATATATATATATATATATATATATATATATATATATATATATATATATAAACTTCACAGTCTTACCAACTCAAAGAAGGGAGAACTCTCCCAAAATAAGGGAATCATTAACAACACTCACTTAGAAACTGTACTAGCAATGGTTTCCAGTGGGAACCAGCTTCTGGTAGTATGCTAGTTGCCTTTTTTTTTTCATCCTGTTATTGATGCTTGAGCAAATGTAGTGAACCCTTCAAATACAAATGAAAATTAACAAATGAAACGCAGCAACAATACTCTACTGAACTGACAGCTATGTGGGTTAAGGACCATGCAAACTTCAGCCCTGTCCAGTTTATGATACAGAATAAATCTGGGTTCCTATCAGAATGACGAAAAATTAAAATCTCGAATGCTCGGATATTGTGAAATCACGGGACAGTGAAGCTCAGAAAATTTGCCCTTTCATCACTGTAGTGTGATCTTGAAGTTGGAATATATTTTTAAGGGGGGTGTGGGGGCTGCAGCCCCCCACAATAGAAATTTAAATTACCTCCGTTTTCGCTCATCCGAACGTTTGACATTTTGATTTTTTGTTGTTTTAATATAGACCCTTAAATCTCACTGCAATGGGAAACTCGTGAAGTAATTATTATTTTCTTATTTTCACTACTACAGTTTCTGAAAGTTTTATTTTCAAAATATAATTTCTGCAAATGCTTTTGAATAGACCATCAGGGTACAATTACAAAGCAGTAATCTAGTTTAGAAAATTACAGTATACCTGTTGACATGCACATTTAAATATTGCATAGCAAGTGGCTTATTCAAGGCAAACACATCCATCTTGCACCTTACAATTATTAAATTCATACTCAGTTATTTTGATTCTCATTGGTCTATTGGGCCACATGACTATTAATCTATTATGATACAGAATAAATCTGGGTTCCTATCAGAATGATGAAAAATTTAAATCTCGAATGCTCGGATGAGCGAAAACGCAGGTAATCAAAATCGATATTGTGAGATCGCGGGACAGTGACAGCACAATGGCACTAAATATACAGACCCAACTGATATTGCCAACATCCTGGCAGATAGGTTCAGTGCTAACTTTACCCCCCTCTCACCCCCTAAAGAGCCCATCTCTGTACTGGAAGAATGCAAAGTTCCTGTAATCATGGCTGCACAGGTAAAAACCACACTCTTGAAAGCCAAGAACACAGCATCCATGGGACCAGACAATATCCCAGGCTGCGTTCTACATGAAATACAGAATGAACTGGCACCCCACCTAAGTACCATGTTCAATCATAGCCTCACCTCAGGCTTTTTGCCTGCTGAATGGCGCACAGCAACGGTTATCCCACTCCACAAGGGGGGAGCCACCACGGACCCTGACAACTACCGCCCCATTAGCCTAACGAGCCTGGTCTGCAAGGCCATGGAATGTATCATCATGAAACTTATAAACAAAGACATTGATAATCTCCAAACTCTGGATTCCACCCAGTTCGGGTTTGTAAAAGGAAGATCATGTCTCCTAAACCTGATAGACTTCTTTGAAGCAGTCACCAAAGCCGTAGACAAGGGTACGGTGGTTCACACAGCCTATCTAGATCTTGCCAAGACTTTCAACACCATCCCCTGCTCTAGAATTATAGATAAACTCACTAAACTAGGTATAAATCCCTATGTCACAAGATGGGTTGCCAACTGGCTCACTGACACACTGTGAAAGTAGCAGACTCCAAATCCGACTTCAGACCAGTGACAAGTGGAGTACCACATTGTTCAGTCCTGGGTCCTCTCCTGTTTGGTATCTACATCTCTGAAGTACAGGCTAACACAGAAGGTCTTTGGCTAATGAAATTCACAGATGACTGCAAACTAGGAGCCATAATCGAAACTCCTAACAATGTGGACATCCTAGAAAAGGGCCTCACTGAGACAGATGCCTGGTGTCAAAGCCATGGCCTCAAGCTCAGTGTTAAAAAGTGCATTGTCATCCCCTTTGGTAAAAACTTTGTACCCATGAACTACAACATAGGTGGTAATATACTTAACACCAAAAGTGTGATAAGAGATCTTGGGACACAGGTGGACAGTAGTCTCTCCTTTGATATTCACATCACCACAGTAGTCAGGAAATCCTTCTATGTGGCACACCTCATCACAAAAGGTTTGTCATCCAGAAAAAAAGAGGTCATTGTTCCCCTCTACTCATCACTCATTAGACCCACTATAGAGTATATTTGCCCCTTTTGGTATGTACCTCACAAGACATCTACAACAACTGGAAAGGCCGCAGAAATACCTCGCAAAGAGGATTACCGGCCTCAAACAGATGCCCTATGCGGACTGTCTCAAAAAACTCCAGCTTTACTCCATCGCATATCGCCTGCTCGAAGGTGATCTCTGCCTAACATACAACGCTATGTCAAACCCAGAGCTGTTGGACATGCTGCACTTAAAGAAATCCCAACCCCTCCGAGCTACACGCTCTAGGGACCTAAACCTTGTCACCACAATAAACACAACATGTCGGAGGGATAGATTCCTGTCCCAGAGACTTCCCATACTCTGGAATAAACTACCTATCCATATCAAACAAAGCTCCACATTAGCACTCTTCAAGAAGAATCTTGATGATTGGATGGGAAATAGGAAGTTCACCCCAGGGATCACCTCTGTGGCTCTGCTCAACAGTGGCACAGGAAAATAATTTTCTGGGGTGGCAAAAGCCAGGGTACCTTTTTGGCTGGGCTTGTATAGGCCCCAGGGCCGATAGCCTAATACCTACCTATGAACCTATGAACCTGTGAACCTATGAAACCTCTGCTTCTGTGGTTTCCATCACATTAGGAAATAACTAGTCATCATTAAGTAAATAAAATGTTATATTGTATGCCAGCAGAATAAGAAATTCTAAGAAAACTACTGGTTTCATTGCAGGACTCTTCATGAGAGATGCTGTGACTTCAACAGATTCGAAACAAGATAAATGCTCCCAAACAAAGTTTGATAGTTATATTAAGTCAAATGAAGACCGGCTGTGATATATGGAAACCATGCTCCTTACTAACATTGAGAGTGACCTAGAAATCCTGCAGAAGACCCAGAAACTTAGAATGCTGGTCTTGGACAACCATGTACACTTGGAGCTTGCTGCTAGAATGTTAGATAGCAAAACTTGAGCATCAAGGAGGCAAAAAACATTAAGAAGATTGGAATGTCTGAAAATGAAGAGGCAAAAGACAGGTTGGGATTTATGTTCAAATTAAGAGAGACAGGGAGTCCATTCTGCATTACTGCAATTAGATAAAAGACTGATTTTTAAAATGGCCAGGTGTTCTGTATGCAAGACCTTTCAGGGAAGCTGGTAGGGGGATGGTCTGGTTTACAGCTGGTTTATACCTGCAACGCAACTGTGTTACTAGAAAAACCTTAAGATTTTATATGAGCTATCTAGCTTTTTTTCCCCAAATGTTTTCCCAGCTGGAGTTAGGCTGTTTTTAGAACAGGCAGAAGCAATGAAGAGGGTGCAAGAGTATACATTATACACTGGGTGAGAATCATGGAATCTAAATGGAAGATGGGAACATTGTTATTTGAGGGAAATTATGTCTCAGCAGTTACATGCTGCACTTCCTGGATTTCAGAAGTAGCTGGCACAGAGGGAGAAAATACATCTAGCTGCTAAAAGATTACTAAACTACAACAGACGAATTTGAAGTTGGAAGTATTCTGTGCTATAAAAGTAAAAAGTAAACTTCCTCATTCTCATTCCTATTCCTTCCACCTTCCTATTAGCATTTTTTATGCAAATGCACTGGAACTGGTCTTCACTGGGAGAACGCTGTGCAAAACCCCAACTAACCTTGAATATTCAACAACTACTGTAAGACTAACTTTCTACTAGTAAGTCATAGTCTGGCAAAATTTCAAGTCTCCTAAACCATAAGAAAACTGCTGGCTACACTGAACTGTTCACAGAAATACTAGCATGTTAATAGCTGCATAGAGGCAGCTGTGATCTCCAGCAGTAAAAATAAAACTAACTCATAAAACAAGACATCCTGGTGGAACCACAACATCAACAGGCTGCATAACACAAGGAAAGTATGGAAAAAATTAGCAGATGTAGTGTCAGCAGGATAAATGTGCTCTTATACAACTAAACATACAGCTCAGAGGACAAATACAATCTACTAAAGCAAGGTTTAAGGTAAATCTGGCTTCCTTAGCTATGTCCCCAACCTCAAAGGTAATACTCAATTGTGTGCAGAGCTCACTGTTAATGGAGCCACCTACACTGAGCCAGAAAATATAGCAAACCTGCTGGCAGACAAATTCAGGTACAACTTTACATCTCTCAGTCTTCTCTCGGGAAATGCCATCAAATATAACTCCCCCAACTATCACCATGAGTAGGTCCTCAAATTATCCCTCTAATGCCATGGACACTGCATCAATGGTCCCCAGCAAAATTCCAGGCCGCCTGCTAAACAGCATAAAATATGCCCTATCTAGCCCTCTAGAATTGCTATTTAATCAAAGCCTCTAAACATGCACTGTACCTCCCAAATTGGGAATAGCAACTACCATCCCTCTACATAAAATAGACCCTGTAAACTTCATAACATAAGTCTCACCAGTCACATATGCAAATCCAAGGAAATAATTATCATGAAAATGATAAATAATGACATAGAACACCTCCAGACTCTGGCCTCAACCCAGTTTGGTTTCATCAAGGGCAGATCATTCCTACTCAACATGGTGAACTTTTTGAGAGGTTCACCAAAGCAATGGATAATGCAAAATGAGTCACACTGCCTACCCTGAGCTGGTCAATGCATTTGACATAATACTCCACTAAGACATTGTAGGAGAAATAAAGAGTTATGTATTAATCCTTGTGTTACCCAGTGAACAGGCAGCTGTCACACAGATGGGACCCAGGAAGTTAGAACTGAGATGCCCACCTCTATAAAGATGCCAGTCACTACTGGAGTCCTGCTGGTATCAGTCCTGTGAGTGCTCATTTTTGGCATTTGATTATCTGATGTTGATGCTGTAGAATATGAACAGCCAAATCATGTGTTTGAGGGAATTGAGTATGTGACAGTCTGTATGTATTAAGATGTACTGTGTACTGTGAACTTTGAATGAACTCTGAGCAATGAGAAAATACTGAAAAACAAGAGTCTGCTTGAACTTTTATGGAAGTGTATCCGTTTTTCTTTCTCTGCGTAGAGATATGATTATGTGAATTGCCTCATGTTTACGGGTAAACCTTTAATTGGTTAATTGCCCTGTATAATGATCTAATTGGTTCATTTTTATATTTTTGTACTGTCAACAATATCACCAGTATATAAGCTTGTTTATTCCTTTGTTCTGGGAGTCTCCCTGGTGCTTTCCATGAGGCTTCCACACTTGTGTACTGTAGTTAATAAATACCACTGAAAGAGAGAAAGAACGGTATTTGTTTTCATTTTCAAGGTAATGTGTAACGTAACAATTGGTGCCGTTAACTCAGATCTGAATTGAGGCGGTGGTGGTGCTGCGGTAGCATTGTCGCCTCACAGTAAGACGCTGTCTGGTTCGATTCTCAGTTACAGTGTCTTCTGCGTGGAGACATGCATGAATGGGTGTACCTTCGTTGAAGGTTGTGCATCAGGCCTGGCAAGCCGGTACGTAAAAATCAACTGCCAATCATTAGCGGACCGGAGTTCCGCTGTGGCGACCTCTAACCTGGAAAAGCCGAAAACACAAACTCAGATCTGAATTGAGAACAAGCTGCAGCAGTCAGAAACTGAACAAAATACTGCTAACAAAAGGGTCAATAGCAGACTTTTCTGTTTCTGCAGTGTTCCTTTCATTTTTCTGCACCTGTCTGCCTTAAAGATTTGCAAATAATTTTTTTTCTTATGCAGAAAATGGTATGATTTCTTTCATTTAGTTGTTTTGAGGTAAGTGGCATGCATTTCTTTTTCTGCTATCGAATGCGCAGTATGAGTGTGGGTTAATACGGAAAATACTGGCGACATACGTATGAAAGGAGGAATGATATTAGGGTAACAAGACATTTATATAACGCCTTAGCTAAACCTGTATTACACAAGTATAGCTCTATCTGAGTGAAAATGGGAGCGAGTGCGGGGAAAATAGATGAGCCAGAAAAAGGTACACCAGCTGATTATATGTTTTACCGTGTGTCCCGGGACAGTTGCATGTTTTTAAATCAGTGGATCGCCCTTACTAAAAATGACGGTGACCTTGCTTTTCCCAAAAATGTTAGTTTTAATAAAGATATATTGACTAATTTGCAAAAGAAATTAAAAAAGAAAGGAAAAATACCAGGGTTGTGCTGGGCAGCTTTTAATGACTGGATGTGTGAGGCTAAAGAAAGGGAAAAGGACTCGGTCGTCAGTAGTCTTAAGGGCAATCAAAAAAAAAAAAAACTAAAAGAGCAGATAAAGGAACTGCAGCATACTGCGAGTAATCTAGATGTAGCAGACGGTAAACGCTTAAGGGAATCACCCTTTAAGGGATTATATCCTGTACAGGAATTAAGTAAATTACAAATAACTGAATCATCTGAGGATGATAACCCCTGGTTCCCCCCACCCCCTATGGCTCCGCCACCGCAATATCAGCCTTCACAGGTTCAAGATGGAGCAGTGAGCTCCACAACAGAGGGTGAAGGCCGGCAAGGAGAAGAGCAGACTGCACCTGACTCTGGAAGCGGAAATCAGGCAATGGGTGGTCAGCCTAGCAGACCGATTATAGAACAACCTGACCAAACAGATACAGTTAAACCTTCACCTAGACTAACCTGTTCTAAGACAAAAAAAACAGCAGAAAAGAAAAACACAAATGCTTTTTGACCCTAGGTCTAGCCAGCCGAAAATATATAAAAATAAAAAAGCCGTATATTTACACAAGTGTAAATATTACAAACAATGCCCAATTGTGATTGAAGACAATGACGGCTACATTGGTCCGGACAAATCTAATCCAGATTCTGATTCTGAATTGGGCATTAGCCCATCAGATGAAGAAGGAGTATTCCCATTGAGAGAATTCCCAAACCCAGCACATGCTAGGGATGCGGGACAACCGGCTACTGTAGTAGTACCAAGAGTGTGGTCAGTAGTTGATTTTCAAGTGATAACTAAATCACTCCCGCCCATTTGTACTAACCCAGCGAAGTTTCAATGCGTATTGGCAGGACATATTTGTCTGCAAAACCCTACCATAGAAGAGGTTAGAGCTGTCCTCCAATATGCTGTCCCAGCTGATCTGATGAAACGTATCTGGGATCATGCTAATGTTCCTACCCCAATACCGAAGCACAACATACAAGGGGAAAATGGGTTTGAAGCGGTTAGGCAACGTATAGTTGATACTATCACTGTAATAGTGCCACCTACCCCAAATTGGTCAAAAATTAAATCAGTCATACAGAAAGAGGATGAGCCTTAAGATGAATACTTAAATCGACTCACTGATGCCTTTGAGGCATATTCCAGTTACCCACAACTCACTGAAGGACCAGCACAAAGTGGGCTGTCAGTTGCCTTTGTAGATGGGTTCGCCCTCAGGTGAGGGACAAGTTAAAGAAAGTATGCTTAAACTGGCCTAGTTTGGGCTTACATGAGTTAGTCCAGCAGGTACAATACCTATCTGACCATTTAGCTAAAGAAAAGAAGGATTTACAGGAGAAATTAGTAAAAGCACAAATCCAAATGTGTAGCGCTTTTGGTCAGTGGGGTAGAGGACGAGGGTGAGGGAGAGGGAGGGGTGGACGCAAAGGAGCAGGAAATCAGAATAGACAAAACTGGTAGGGAACACAGTCAGCCCCACCCCAGAATTCTAGTAATCAGACAGAGTGTTTCAACTGTGGCCAAGCAGGCCAATGGAAAAATGAGTGTCCATATTTGGCTGAGCAACCTGCCCCATACACGTCACATCAGTGGAATTCTAACTGGACGCCGTCCAATTGACAGCAACCACAATGAAGGTTCCCTGAACAGAAACAACAGCAATTGTGTCCTTTTATTCCTGTGGATCAGGATGGACCACATGTTATGTTACTGGTTAAAAATAAACCCTATCCATTTTTAATTGATACCGGAGTGACTAAATCCATGCTAGCTGGCAAAGCAGCCACGAATGTTACCCTATCCAACAAAATAACTAGATGAGTGGGTGTCTCTGATATACCTATTGAGTATTCTGAAACTGTTCCAGTCCCAGTAACTTTGGGACCTCTACAGGATAACCATGCATTTTTAGTAGGACCCTCAGCACCTTTAAATCTATTAGGAAGAGACTTGCTTTGCAAAATGGGGGCCACCATTTTTTGCACAGCTGATGGAGTTTATCTCCAAGTACCTTCAGACCAACAGGATAGTACCCTGGCAGCTTTAGATGACTCCGTCATTTTACAGACGATGTGCATCCAGCAAAATTCTGACAGAAACAAGTATTTACATTCCCTACCCTCTCACCTGTGGACTACTCATGACAATGATGTAGGGTTTTTGACCTCAGCTACTCCTGTAAAAATAACCCTAAAACCAGGAGCAACGTTACCACGAGTACCACAGCACTCTTTGACAGCTGAGGCTATATCTGGTATTGCCCCTGTTATTTTTGCATTGGAACAGCAAGGGATCATAGTACCCACCACAAGCCCATGTAACACCCCAATATTGCCGGTGAAAAAACCTGGCAAACATGCTTACAGATTTATGCAGGACATGCGGGAAGTTAACAAAGATGTTTTGCCTGTTTTCCCGATTGCACCAAACCCAGCTACTATTTTGAGCTGTATCCCACCTACTGCGAAATGTTTTACAGTAATAGATATTTCATCAGCTTTTTTCTCTATTCCAGTACATCCTGACAGTCAGTATTTCTATGCATTTACCTACAAAGGTCAGCAGTATACTTGGACTCAATTGCGCCAGGGATATGTAGAATCCCCAACCTTATTTTCTAGAGAGATGCATAGACAGTTGCAGGATCTGCAACTACCATCATGTTCAGTTCTAGTCCAGTATGTGGATGATATTCTTATAGCTTCACCAGACAGTAGCTCATGTAGGGAAGATTCCCTTCCAGTGTTAAAGTTTTTAGCTACACGAGGGTTTAAAGTAAATAGATCACAATTACAATTCTGTCAGGAAAAGGTGCAGTATTTGGGACATATTATTGCAATGGGTTCTTGTCAAATACTCCCAAATCGTATAACTTCTATTCAAAATGCCCCATGCCCTGTAACCCAGAAGCAGCTTCGAGGATTCCTTGGCCTAGCAGGATACTATAGACAGTGGGTGCCTAATTTTTCGGAAATTTCGCCCCCCCGTTATAACACCTAAAAAAAGATATTACGGAACCTTTATCCTGGACGTCACAACACGATGAGGCTTTTCAGGCTATCAAAACAGCCTTGGTAAATCCTCCTGCCTTAGGGTTTCCAGATTATTCCAAACCTTTTGTTTTCTTTTGCTGTGAGCGAAACAAAACTGCCTAGGGTCTCCTAGCCCAGCAACGCACTGGAGGCTACCGACCTATTGCTTACTATAGCACTCAGCTAGATCCAGTTGCCTCTGGTTACCCAGCTTGCTTACGGGCTGTGGCAGCTGCTGCTGTTTTGGTTGATATGGCAGCTCCACTAACCTTGAGACATGATCCTATATTAGCAGTCCTACATGCTGTTCAAGAGCTACTTCTAAAGACAAAAACACAGTATCTTTTAAATGCATGCCTTACTAAATATGAACTAAGTTTAATAAAGAATCCTGCCCTACAAGTCATACGCTGCCCACCACTGAACCCTGCCTCTTTAATACCAACTTTGGATGAGGGCGAACCACATGATTGTATGCTTGTAGTTAACTCTTTTCTTTCTCCTAGGTTACATTTATATGACACTCCTTTGCAAAATCCTGATTTAGTTCTTTTTGTTGATGGATCCTGCTTACAAATAAACTCTGGTGAATTCCAAGCTGCTTGGTCAGTCTGTACTCCGACTGAAGTTTTAAGGTCAGCACGATTACCCCCAGGCACTTCCGCGCAGGCTGCGGAACTAGTGGCATTATCAAATGCATGCAAAATAGCTAAGGACAAGTCTGTTACTATATATACTGACTCCTGTTATGCTCATGGTATTGTTCATGATTTTAGTATATTGTGGAAGGAACGAGGATTTTTAACTTCTTCTAGGGCACCCGTTAAAAAACATTTTTATATCAATAACTTGCTACAAGACTTATTGTTACCTTCTGAACTTGCTGTTGTTAAATGTGCAGCCCATCAATCCAATGACTCTTTTGAAACTAAGGTCAATAATTTAGCTGACTGGGCTGCTAAACAGGCTGCTCTCTCACAAACTGTTCAGGGACATTTTTTGCAGCCTCTGCAACCAATGGTTACTTTTGGTACCACAGTGTTAAAAGCTATACAGGATGAAGTCCCAGAATCAGAATAGAGAACATGGCTGGCTCAAGGTTGTTTTAAGTGCTCTGATCTCATTTGGCAACATCCAGATGGCAGATTGGTCTGCCCAATGTCCATGCTAAATTCTCTTATTAAAGCATATCATTTGCCAGCCCATGTCAGGGTACAAGCATTAATAAAACAAATCCAAAAGGATTGGTTTGCCCCAGGACTTTCTGCTTCTGTACAGCATGTTTTGAGCATGTGCTCCATTTGTTTACAGTATAACATTTCAAAAGGCACTATGGCTCCCGCACAACCACTGCCAAAACCATTGGGACCATTTTGCGCTTTGCAATGGGATTTTATTGAACTTCCATCTTGTGCTCATTTCAGATATGTTTTAACTGTTGTTGATGTTTTTTTCTGGGTGGTTAAAATCCTACCAATGTGTCAGAAATGATGCTATTTCAGTTGCTAAGAAACTTTGTTATGAATTGATACCTCGTTTTGGTGTTCCCTGTCATATTCAGTCCGTGGAACACATTTTACTGCTCAGTTAATTGATTCACAGTGTAACATGTTAGGCATCACTCTAAAATTTCATTGTCCATATAGACCACAGGCATCAGGTATTACTGAACGTATGAATCAAACACTGAAAACCAGACTGGCTAAAATTACTACTGAAACGGGCCTCACTTGGGTACAGGCCCTACCTCTAGCCCTACTCTTTATGAGAGTGCAAGTACATCCTACTAAAGGTCTTTCTCCTCATGAAATCCTCATGGGCCGCCCTATGCATATGCCCATGACTCCACCACCACCCTTTTCTGAGTATGATGCATTTGATCATGATATTCTTGTATATTGCACTTCTCTTGTCTCTTTTTTACAGTTTTATCACCGCCAGGTAGCAGCGGCTCAACATATCCCTGATGCTTTCTTGTCCTCTGCACTACAACCAGGAGATTGGGTGTATGTCAAACCATTCTTTCGAAAAACAGCGCTTCAACCACGCTGGAAGGGGCCCTTCCTGGTTCTACTGACGACATCATCAGCGGTCCAACTACAAGGCTCACCCACCTGGATTCACATATCACACGTCAAGAAGGTCATCCCATCTGAAGATCAACAGCATCTACCTTTTGCAACTCCTGATTTTCCACCTATTGCTACTCGTACTCGAAGCCGTACTGTACCAGCACCTGACAATGCCTGATGTTTATTCATTTGGACAACCTCACCCTCCAGAAACAATACAAGCGCAACCACCCTTTCCACAAATGTACTACACAGCTATTTTGGTGGTTATTCTTGTCATTTTGTTATTTTTACTGTGGCCATTTTTATTTCCTGCTCTAACTACACCTCATGCCAAACAAGCATCCACCTTTCAACACCTACCAAGCTATTAAATAAGCTTATGTGTCATCCCTTAATGTCTCAGACTGCTGGATTTGCACTGCTATTCCTACTGTTCATGGGGAATTGATGGTAAATGTAGTCCCTTTAGGGGTTAATGAAACCTGGATGAATCTGATCTACAATACATCAAATGTTATTTCAAAGGACAAGATAGCATTACAGTTGTCCCTCCGCCAAAACGGAACTGTGTGTTTTCAAAAACATGGTAAAACTAGAGTAGAGTGGAGCCATTGTAACAAAACAGTGGTACATAATTGCACTGCAGACAATTTGAGTTGTGTAACAGATTTCTCACCAATAAAAAGACTTGTTAAAAACTCTATAGCTAACCTTTCCCAGAAAATAGAAACTGTCTATTGGGAAATATTCCAAGGACTGCAGGATGCCGGGGATCACTTCAAGTCTATCAACATCACCATTAAAGTAGAAAATTGTTATTTTGTGTGCGGAAGAAAAGCATATAAATGGCTACCAGGAAACTGGTCTGGCAGCTGCTTCCTGGGCTACCTAGTCCCAGCTATTCGACATGTATCTGCATTACCTAAAGGAAAAATTTGGAACGTTCGAGAGGTAAAGAAGCCTGCCAATCCAGTAGGTCAAGTTGATGCTTCATGGATCTATCAACATGATTTAGTTCATGCTGGCACCAAAGGACTGTGGACTGTTGAAGTTGATTTTATTAATTGCAGTATTAGCAATTGTTGCTTTTCTTGTCTTATTTCTAATCAAAGCACTGATCTAGAAATTAATGTCTTCAAAAACTGTGAAGAAAGTGCCTTAGTTTTATATGCCTGCAGCTATGAATGTAGACAATGAAATGACAATGTTTTCCAATGATGAGAAGACCAGTAGCATGGTTATGTTAGATTTGGGACAAATGTATGATAGGTTCAATTGTGATGCTTACACAGCATCAAATGGGGGATTGTAGAATATGAACAGCCAAAGTATGTGTTTAAGGGAATTGAGTATGTGACAGTCTGCATGTATTAAGATGTACTGTGCACTGTGAACTTTGAATGAACTCTGAGCAATGAGAAAATACTGAAAAACAAGAGTCTGCTTGAAAGCAGGAAATGTGCCTTTTATGGAAGTGTATCCGGTTTTCTTTCTCTGCCTAGAGATATGATGATGTGAATTGCCTCATGTTTATGGGTAAATCTTTAATTGGTTAATTGCCCTGTATAATGATCTAATTGGTTCATTTTTACATTTCTGTACTGTCGGCAATATCACCAGTATATAAGCTTGTTTATTCCTTTGTTCTGGGAGTCTCCCTGGTGCTTTCCATGAGGCTCCCACACAGACCTCCCAACCGTCCCGAATTACTCGGTTTTTACCGAGATTTGGGGTCCCAATAATGGGGTGCCACGATTCCCGAGTGGCACCCCTTAATTTCCGATTTCTCCGTCTATTTTTTTTAGACTTTTTAATTTTCGCGCATTTGGAGTTGACGTCATCACGTGCGCGATGACGTCAGCTCCATCAGCCTGTCGGAATCGGAATTAAGCTCCAGGGACATGCGTGAAAGGCTGGGAGCGTCAGCGCGTCTTTTTGAATACTGTTGGAGGACTGTCTGCCGTCATGGATACAACTGCAGAGTTTTAAGCTGGATATGACTGCAAGGTACTGTTATGGCTTTAGGCTGGCTACAACTTACTGGGTTACTGCAGAGTTTCAAGGTGTCATCTGGGCAGATTCCGGCAGAATGGAGTTGACGGACTTGACGATATAGTTTTGCTTTAGGTAAGGTACTAGTGCCACTGCTGAAAACACAGAAAAACGGAGCCTGTTCCACCCTCGAAAAATCAAACCTTTTATTTTTAGCGCTTTTGGAAAGCTTAGTATCTTTCCTTCTGAAGATACTAAGCTTTCCGAAAGTGCTAAAAATAAAAGGTTTGATTTTTCGAGGGTGGAACACGAGGAAAGATACTACTAAGCTTTCTGAAAGCGCTAAAAATAAAAGGTTTGATTTTTCGAGGATGGAACACGAGGAAAGATACTACTAAGCTTTCTGAAAGCGCTAAAAATAAAAGGTTTGATTTTTCAAGGGTGGAACACGGCTCCGTTGCTTCGTTTTTCTGTGTTTTCAACAGTTTGTGTAGTCTTTTTGGTTACTAGTGTCACTGCTACCTCTGAGAAGAACTTCCCTTAATTTACATATTCTGAGTTTATCCATGTATACTAGAGTGTTTCGCAAAATGTTTGGATGATAGTGCATATTACATTGAAAGGCAGCTTTGTGAGTCTTTTTCATGAGAAAATACAATCATGCAGCATGCACGCGTGAATATTGTCTGAAAGCATTCGGCATCTAATCTTATTATCTGTTAATTATATGTGCAACTCACTAAAAGCATTTACGGAAAACTGAAGCAGTTTTGTTAAACTGCTTTGGAACTGGTATCCCTCTTCAGTGTTATGAACTTAACATGATCACAGTAGCCTGTCTGTTATGTCTTCTTTTCTGGGTAGAATCTACTGATTTTTAAGCAGATTTCAGCCTTTTCTTTTTAAGACAGCAATACTATTCCTTGTTAACAATAACTAGTGTTAAACTGTGTAATTGTAATGAGGTCATTTTTTGCTGGTGGTCATGACAGGCAAGTGTAGCTCATAAAGGGCATCTATAATGAAATAGTTTATAGCTCTACAGCTGTATCTGTGTGTAATGTATTTATATATTTTCATTGCATACAATTTCTGCATTTGATTCTTAATAAATTATAAAATACTGTTGACATTTACCGAAAGGGGTTATGTGTTGCTGAAGTGATTAATCTAGGTGTTAGACAGATTTACATAATCCTGTAGTACTGTTCATTTTTTATTTAGATTCTTCATCTTTTTTGTGTAGTTTACCTTGACTTACACAAGCTATATTTGTGTCTTTTATTTGCTTAAGTGTTAGCTTGCCCTGTTTCTTGCTTATGTCACTGCTCTGAAAGTGTGTGTGTGTGAAAATGCAAACATTGAATGGAGGTAGTGGCTAGAAAGGCTCAAACCCTGTACCTTGGGTACAAGGTAAAAAAGAGCTTAAAGTCCCTAGCCACCAACACTTGTGAACTCATTCCTCATATTTTTGTTCTGATCCTCATTAAATCTGTGGTTTTAAGGATTTTTGTTGAATGACTGACTGAATTCACTAAATACTGATAGGCGTTTGAATTTCAGACTTCACATTCTTCAGAAAATAAATGGTAACACAAAACCATTCCAGCAATTTTCTAAGTTTCTAAGATCAGTTAAGTAATTGAAATGTGTCCCTATGTTGGGGCTGTATTCTCGCATTATTGGCTTTGTCCAGGTTTTTTGTGCTAAGAGGTTGAGAGCTATGGTGAGAATTGAGAGCTGAATTCACTAAATTATAGCCATTTAAATTTCAGTCTAACTGACTTTCAAGAAGCTGATGATTTGGCATAGGGTATATAGTGACTGTAGTGCACAGAGTCCTGGGTTCAAGATGATGACATGCATGGTGGTAACCTGTTTTATTCTAGAAACTTTCCAAAATTATATAAGTGTCTCTGATTTTTGCCCTTTTGCCCCCCCCACAACCAAAAAAAAAAAACTGAAATTGAAAATAAGTGCAAGAAGCTGTGTAAGCTGCCTATGGATTATATTACTGTCATTCTATTTATATATTTACACTTTTATGATGGAAATGTTCTTAACTGGGCAGTTTTTGCATTACTGGTTCATGATTTTGTTTCATTGCCTACTGGAAAAATGTTCAAACAATATATTTAAAATGTGATTGTGTGCAAGTAGACTTTTATGATTGAAATGTTTTGAACTGGGCAGTTTTGTCATTATTGGTTCATGCATTTTGTTTCATTGCCTGCCTACTGGTAAAATGTTCAAACTATAAATTGCACTATAACTTAAGTCTAACAAGTGTGCTGTATTATACAAGAAATATAATTTAATAAAGTCAGGAAAGTTCATCAAATAATGCATGTATGTTTCTTGTTTTGTGTGCAAGGGGCCTATGATTTGAAAACAGCCCAAAGATAATCTTTATCCATCACTGGCCAGATGCATTTTCTTTGGATGTGGTGTGGGTTTCAATGCTGTTTCAATTAATGTGAGTTTCAAAGGCAGAGAAGTTTTAATGCCAAGTCTGTTTTCATTGTGAGACAGTATTGTTTGTTTGTTTAGCAGATACCTATTCGTGTTTGTGCTATAAAATGTAAAAATAAAATCTAAATAATTGTAGAAGCAAAGCAGTATGCACACACTAGTATTTATGGTAAATGAAGAAAAATAGCCAGATAATAGGACATTGGATGGCTGCAGGGGGACTCTGGTGCCATGTTTTGGTTGCCTGTTCTTCAGTTTGGATTTGAAAGCTGTTATCCCAGAATTCCACCGGCATGGGCGGGGTTATGTAATTGTGTATGCAAATTTTATGTTAATCAGCGTACAGATTTGTACCTATTTTTCATGGGCCTTGTCCAGATTTCTGATGATTCCAGGTTGAGAGGTATGCTCCCACACATGTGTACTGTAGTTAATAAAAAACACTGAAAGAGAGAAAGAACTGTATTTGTTTTCATTTTCAAGGTAATGTGTAATGTAACAATGCAAATGTCAAAGACATCTGGCTGATCAAATTTGGAGATGACTACAAATTAGAAGCAATCATAGAATCTCCCACTATAACTAATATCCTTCTAAAACTGTTGCACATATAATAACTGGTGCCAGAGCCATAGACTAATATTAAATGCCAAAAAATGCATAATAGTATCCTTTGGTAAGTTGGCCACCACTGGTAACTACACTATTGAAAACATACCCCTAAGGAGTTAACCCAGTAGACAGGAACTTAGGGGCACACATGAAGAGTAATCTAGTCTTTGTGTATCATGTGTCCATGGGTAGTAAGTTAATCATTCTGTGTTGCACAACTTATAAAGAAGAGTATGTCATCCAGGTCCAAGTGGTCATTGTTTCACTGTTGCCAGCACTCATGAGACCTATCATTGAGTATGATGCCCCTTTTGGTATGTACCTCACAAGACATCGACAACAAACTGGAAAGGCCGCAGAAATACCTCACAAAGAGGATTAACCAGCATATGCAACAACTGGAACATCCACAGAGCATTTTTGGCATTTAATATTAATCTATGGCAGATGGCTGCAAACTAGGAGCCATAATCAAAACTCCTAATGATGTGGACATCCTACAAAATAGCCTCACTGAGACAGATGCCTGATGTGAAAGCCATGGCCTCAAGTTCAATGCCAAAAAGGGCATTGTCATCCCCTTTGGTAAAAACTGTGTACCCATGAGCTATCACTTAGGTGGTAGTCTACTTAACACCGAAAGTGTGATGAGACCTTGGGACACAGGTGGACATTAGTCTCTCCTTTGATAATCACATCGCCACAGTAGTCAAGAAATCATTCTATGTGGCACACCTCATCACAAAAGGTTTCTCATCTAGGAAAAAAGAGGCAATTGTTCCCCTCTACTCATCACTCATTAGACCCATTAAAGAGTACAACACCCCTTTTGGTATGTACCTCACAAGACATCTACAACAAACTGGAAAGGCTGCAGAAATACCTCACAAAGAGGATTACTGGCCTCAAACAGATGCCCTACGCAGACTGTTTCAAAAAACTCCAGCTTTACTCCATCACACATCACCTACTCAGAGGCGATCTCTGCCTAACATACAAAGCTGTGTCAAACCCAGAGCTGTTGGACATACTCCATTTAAAGAAATCCCAATCCCTCTGAGCCACACGTTTTAGGGACCTAAACCTTGTCATCACAATAAACAGAACATGCTGGAAGGATAGATTCCTGTCCCGGAGACTTCCCATACTCTGGAACAAACTAGCTATCTATATCAAACAAAGCACCTCATTAGCACTCTTCAAGAAAAATCTTGATGATTGGATGGGAAATGGGAAATTCACCCTGGGGATCACCTCTGTGGCTCTGCTCGATAGGGGCACAGAAAAATAATTTTCTTTGGTGGTGAAAGCCAGGGTACCTTTTTGGCTAGGCTTATATAGGCCCCAGGGCCAAAAGCCTAGTACCTACTATGAACCTATGATTCCTCAATAAAAGAGTGCAGAACATAAATAACATGTCCTGTGCAGACATTCCCAAAGCCCTTTCCCTCTATTCTGTCTCCTACAAACTGGTGAGAAGAGGTCTATGCTTGGCATAGAATGCATCTTTGGATATCACTCTGATGGACCTTCTGCAATCCACAAAACAAGCAGCACGAGAATTACCCATTCTAAAGACTTAAACCTTGCCTGTGATAAAAATAGGACCCACTGGAGAAATGGATATGTATTTCATAAAATACCCCTTCTGTAGAACAGGCTTCTCATGCATGTAAATCAGAACTCTGCCCTAACCTAATTTCAGTATAACTTGGATAACTAGAATGGGAAATGGAAATTCACCCTTGGTCTGGTACCGATGTCTCTAATTGTCACAGGACACATGTAAATGGTTCATTTCTCAGGCCCCTGTTTGTAAATGATTCATCCCCCAAGCCCCTGATTATACTACCAAGAGTACCAGAAGTTGACAGATATTTGGGATACAAAGCTAGGCTTAAAAAGGCCTAATGGTCATTAGCCAAGTACAAGGCTATGAACCTATGAAGTATGTCTGGATTATTAGGTGATATGTGTTTGCCTGAGGGTAATGTTGACATACTTGAATTGTCTTCCAGTTTATTTTTACTGCAAAGGGTAATGACTAGCCATAGGAAATGGGGCAGCTGGGGGGAAGGGGGTTTAAGATAAATGTTAATAATGTAAATAGCGATACTGGCATTTCCTGCCCCCTATATTACCTTGAAATTGTCATTGCTAGTTTGACACCAAGAAAATCATTAGGCCCAGTTTAAACCTAAGAAATTAATCAGTTTAAAGGAGTTGAAATGTGTGGTGACTAGAAATGTAATGTTTTATATATTAAATCAGTTTTGCATTTTGATTTTAGTTAATCTTGAGGGTTGGGCAAGTTTACTGCTTAATTTTTTTCTTGACAGGGTGATTTTGTTAAGGTGATTGTTCTATCTCTCTATCTATCTATCTATCTATCTATCTATCTATCTATCTATCTTTCTATTTATCTATTTATTTATTTTTTACTTTATAAATTCTAGGAGTGAGGCCTGTGTGAAGACAGGATTATATTTTCTAGTCTATTTTTGTTTTACAAGAATGGTTCTCTGGGCATAACTCTCAACTGTACAGATTTTCACAGAATGTCCAAATTTTTGTCTCATATTTTTGGTCCATTTTTCATAAAATTGTGGTTTTCTAGATAATTAGTGGCAAGTCATTAAAGACTACAGTTAGAAAATAATGATAGACTTTGAATTTCAGACTTCATTCCCTTCAGAAAATTCATGTTTATGCAAAACCTGTTATTCTATCAACTTTCTATGTTTGTAAGAGCAATATTTAAAGAAATGGCCCTATTTTGGGGCCTTTGTCCCATTTTTATTTATGGCTTTGTCCAGATTTCTTGCTCTAAGAAGTTGAGAGGTATGTCTCTGGGTCATATGACTTAGTTTTCTATACACTGGGATAAGCTTAAGAAAGTTGTAGCTTTAGTGGAAGAACTGCTTATTTTGAAGTAAACAATGAGAGAGGTTGAATTCTGAGGATTTTGAGGCTGGTCACACTAAGTGTCTACTTTGTTTGGATTAAAAATGATAAGAGATTGTAGACGTATACAAAACTGAAGAAATGAAATATGAAAAGTATAAACAACTCCATTAAGAGGTAAAAATCTCTTCTCAACAGTCAGAAACTGCATGCACTTATATTGGTGATTCATAAAATACATGTTACATTTGACTAAACTCAAAAGCTGAACAGGGTTAGGTTTGGCTTAGTGGTAGCTAGAGGTTGTGCATCTCACTGAAAATGCATAGCTCTTTCTATATCATAGTTTTGATTTTGTACCTGAGGTCAAGTTTGTAAACCATCAGGGATATTTTGCAGTGATAAAAGGTAGACTTCAGGGCCTATGGTTTACAGCAGTCTCAATTTGCAGCCTTCCAGGTTTCTCTTTGGACAGTTTGAAAGATGTTTGATGGAAATACTGCATTTTAAGGAGGACCTTACACTATGGATCAGTGACTGGAATTTAACAACTAATGTTACTGATGTGCAAGGTGGATCAATAGTATTTTATGTCCTTCACATGGGGGCTGGGGCACCATTTTAGGGGTTTCTGTAATACAGTGGGGATCATTTATGCAAACTTATTATGATTAGAATGGTAATAAAATTACATATTTTCTCTAGTGTGCTTGAGATGCTCAAGGCTAGAATGGATATTTATTTCTGAGGGGTATGCTTACATGGTCCAGAATTCTGATGCAGGATCCATCTCTATCTTTCTGACCATGCCCTAATTTGTGCATTGTTAAAATATATAGGCAGGATCACTTTGTGACACTGAGTTTGATCTGCACAGAGATATGAGGCAGGGCTGCAGGGCTGTCCTTTCTCCCTTCTTCCGTCTACATTTTATATTGAGCCTTTGGTGGTAGCTATCAGGGCATCTTCTTTGTGGGGAATACTTTTTGGGGGAAGAAGGTAAAACTCTTCTCATTTGCTGATCACATCCTAGTCTATATATTAGATGCTAGAAAGAGATTTAATGACCCTGTTTCACGTGTATAAAAAAATGGAAAACCTTGCAGTTATAATATCACTAAAATGCATGTATGGTTTATTATTTTCAACCATCTTCCACCTTGAGACGAAAACTCTTGACTCATTTTGTCGTTTTCTAATTCTAGACATTTTCAGGAGAGTCTAGAGGATCAAATAGCATAATGGACATAAGTGGCCCCAGGTATTCTGTTCAAGTAATTGAACTGGTAGGACATTTAGAAACTGTACATTTGGGTGACTTTAAAAATATACACCACAAAAATTAGACAATATAGGCTCTTTGCAAGGCAAGAGTGGGGGAATTGGATATATAAAGCATTAGAGGATGCATGTTTGAGACCTAATCTAAGCAACTCAAGAAACTGAGAGATGGACACCAATTAAACCAGAGGTAAATTTTAAAACACACTGTCTTAAACAATGACACTTAGACATCTCAGCAGCATCTCAAAAGAGTTCAATATGTAGATTAAGTGGAGAAAGAATCTTACATTGAGAAAGAAAAGCTAACAAACAGTCTGCATATAAGCTAGTGAATGATCCAGAAGGTACATCCTAACTGTGTAAGGACTAATATCAATTTTTATATACCTCACCAGTGGCTTCAGACTGTTTGCTGCAGCGGACCTAGGGTCTCTTTAAATGTGTTGTCTCCTAAATCAAATTTAGATAATACCTGGCATTATTACTTCCGGTAAGAGAAAGAGGCATGTAGAAGAAGAAGAAGAAGATGGGCTTAAACTCTGGGCCATGATGGTCTTCCAGCTGGGAGATATAAAGAAGGAGAAGATTTTTTTTTTTAGGAATGCTGTTGAAAGCTCTGGACTAAATTTTAGAACCCATGGAGAGCTTATTATTGTGGTGCACAGTGATTATAACAATAATGTTAAGGGAGGGGTCCACTTGTCCTCAGATCATATTGCCCTATTTCTAAAATAAACA
This sequence comes from Protopterus annectens, assembly GCF_019279795.1. Taxonomy (NCBI): domain Eukaryota; kingdom Metazoa; phylum Chordata; order Ceratodontiformes; family Protopteridae; genus Protopterus; species Protopterus annectens. Next base: position 436,824,978 of record NC_056733.1, read on the forward strand.
AAGACTGCAAAATCGTGATGCCCCTGTTGGCATCTAGGTTGATACCTCATTTGACAAAATGTATCAATAATAACAGATGTGGGTTTATTTCCCAGTGCCAAATAATGGAGAATGTCTTTACGACATTGATTTTGCTGAAACATACATTGGATACAGGTTGTCCCCTGGTGACAGTCTGGACATGGAAAAGGAATTTGAATACACTGATGGGTTTCTTTTAAACCTCATGGAGAAATTTGGGTTTTAAATGAGTTTTTCTTTTTTGGCCTTGATAAGGAACATTTATAGAGATTCTCCTGCTCAAGTAAAAGTAAATACTGAACTGTCTGGTGAGGTTGCTCTGAAGAGAGGTATGAGACAGGGCTGTCCTTTCTCCCTTCTTCTGTTTACATTTTATACTGAGCATTTGGTGGAGGCAATCAGAGCATCTGCTTTCTGGGGATACTTTTTGAAGAATGGAGCTGAAGATACCCTAACCTGCCAATGGCATTCTAGTCTATTTATCTTATTTTGAAAGGGATTTAATGACCCTGATTAACTTGTATGGAATATCTGGTAGAATATGCAGTTATAAAGATGATGTTACAAAGTGCAGGCATGGTTCATTTTCCATATCTCCCTACTTGAAACAAAAATGTCTGACTCTGTGATGGACAACTCAGTATAAGTATTGTGGATTCAGTCTGATGAGATAGTCTCAAAAACTACAAAGGTTACTTATAAAGCAGTAATGATTAAATATAAGTAGTTATTTGATAGGTGGAAACTAACCACACTGAACTTTGGTCAGCAGATTACAGCAGTCGAAATGTTTATAGTTTCATAGTTTCATAGGTAATAACTAGGCCTTAGTGGAAGAGACATTTTAAGCCTAGCCAACCTTACTCAAATTTAACAAAACACTACTGACATGTCAATCCACCAAGGAATTTCATATTTATGATATAGGCTTGTGCACATCAAGTGTTCACATGCTGCCCTTGTCTATTAAGGACATATATGCCTAACTAGGGGTAACCTTGTGATTTCCCATCAATTGGTCCTAGCTAATTTTGAATATGGTTAGAGATAAGTTTTGCTTTGCATGCATGGGAAGCCTGTTGCAATTAAGGGATAATCTCTGATGTTTGAGCTTTGATGTTTCGTATTACTCCAATTTATGGCCATGCTATTCTTTATTCTTATTTTGTGTGTCTACTTACTAACTGAAGCTTCTCTCCATCTTGTATTGATTTGTAGGATATTCATAGTCATCCCATTTGGGAAAAACAAAACACCCACAAATTACCAGATAGGCGGTAGCCCCTTAATACAGAAGAGGTAATAAGAGATCTGGGGACCCAGGTAGATAGTAATCTCTCCTTTCACAATCATATTGCCAAAGTAGTTAGGAAATCCTTCTATGTGGCCCATCTAATTACTAAGAGGTTCACATCTAGAAATAAAGAGGTTATAGTGCCCCTCTACTTGTCACTCATCAGACCCATCATAGAGTACAATGCCCCATTTGGGATGTACCTCACAAGACACTTCCAACAGCTGGAAAGACCACAAAAGTACCTCATCAAGAGGATTACTGGCCTCAAACATACGTTCTATGCAGCCCGACTGAAAAAACTCCGACTGTATTCAGTGACATATCACTTACTCAGAGGTGATCTCTGCCTGACTTACAAAGCCATGTCCAACTCAGAATTGATGGACATGCTCCACCTAAAGAAATCCAAGTCACTGCGAGCCATGCGCTCTAGTGAGCTAAACCTCACTGCAACAATAAATAGAACATGCTGGAAGGATAGATTCCTGTCACAGAGACTCCCCATGCTTTGGAACAAAATTCCTAACTACGTTAGGCAGAGACCCTCACTAACACTCTTCAAGAGAAGCCTTGACGAGTGGATGGGTAACAGAAAATACACCCCTGGGATTACTTAATTGGCTCTGCTTGACAGAGGCTCAGTTAATTAATCAATGGGGTGGTGTTTGCCAACACACTCTGGCTAGGCTTATACATGCCCTCAGGCAGATAGCCTAGTACCTACCTATGAACCTATTTAATCACATTTAAATTTATGACATTTATGTCTTGTATTACTCTATGTCTGCTTACTACTTTTCTCCCCGGGCATCCGCTGAAAAAGGACATGTGTCCAGTTGGACCATCCCGGTAAACAAATGTAAAAATAAATAAAATAAAATATTCTTTAGGACATATACTGTCCCTCCAACATCTCCTGTTTATCCTTAGAACAGGTATTTCTGATTATGTTTGCATTGCTGTTATTTGTTTTATTTATACTGCTGTTATGCTTATATGGATTTCAGGCATCACTATTAGATCTGGGGCATGCTTTCTTCAAAGGAATTTGGCAATTATCCCATAATTTTGCTTGGATCAATCTGACAGAAAGCAACAGTTCAAAGTGATATAGGTGCCTTGTGAGTAGCGGATGTTGAATGTTATTGGGGAACAGCACAATCAAGTGATTTTGTTTCTAATCGGTCCTGACTTATCAGTCTCCATGAAAAAAGATCATTTGTCAGCTTGGTGGGTAGCAGAGTTGCTCATCTAAAATAGAGTTGTAGAACAGGTCCATTATTTGGTAGTTACGTCTTCTTAAAGATTAAAAAAAAGGTCTTGACTGGTCATTTGCATAACTTGAGCTGGACCAAGGGACGTTCTGATGCAGCTGCTATTCCTTCATCTAAGAACTCATCTTGCCTTGTCAGATCTTTTAGGATGGATGTAAGTCAACAACGGGAAAATATTTTGGTATGCATTTTGTAGAGAATTGATCCCACCCCCGTGACAACAAGTTATGTAAACTTTGGGGCTTAAGCAGAGGGCCATACATGGGGTAACCCATGGGGGTCTCCTTTCTTTGTTGGATGACTTTAGAGAAATTCAGACAGAATATCGACTGTTTCACTCTTGGATAAGATGTATTATGCTGGCATGTTTCAGTAGTTGGAGGATCACAGAAATCTATTACCAACTTTTATATGATCATTATGGGAGCTAAGAAACCTTCTTAAAAAGACCTATTTCAGTCTCATACTTGGATAAACACACAATATACATGGCATTACATATAAGGTGAGTGACAAAATGCAATATATACATATATACCAAAGTTGGGATGAGGATACAAAAGCATTGTGATGAGGCATTGAGGGATCATTGAAATGAGATAAGAATGACTATGCCATATTGTTGTTGATTTTGTTAGGCTCTAAAAAGATCATTAGTAGGTGTTGGAAAACCCTGCTACCACCGTCAAATGAATATGTCCAAAGCTTATTTCATCATCTAACAAAGAAATAAACGAGGGGCTTTAGGATATAGTGCAAGGCAAAAACTTGTTAATTCTTGTCTTTGCTATCAAGTATCTGGGCTTCCTTCCCCTTACTGTTAACTTTTCTCTATTTCCCTCTTTACTGTGTAACCCCAACCAAACAGTGCACTTGCCATGAGTGTGATTTTATCTGTAAGATATCTTGATCTACCCCATTTCCTCTTGACTCTTTCATATCTACCTTTTTTACCTGTACTGTGCTTATGCTCATTTAACACATATATAAGATAAAAAAAAAAAAAAAAAAAAAAAAAAAAAATATATATATATATATATATATATGTGTGTGTGTGTGTGTGTGTCTGTGTGTGTCTGTGTGCATGTGTGTGTGTGTGTGTGTGTGTGTATATATATATATATATATATATATATATATATATATATATATATATATACACATATACACACACACACACACACACATATATATAACTATATATGTATGTGTGTGTGTGTGTGTGTGTGTGTGTGTGTGTGTGTGTGTGTACATATAGGGTTTATGTCAGATGACTGAATTTTCAGAATCTCAAAATTCATATGATTGTGACCATATGATCGGGTTTCCAAAAACTTGAACATAAAAAAAACTCACTAAAACACAAAAATCTACCTTTTTTATATTTTTGCGGGGGAACAAGCCCCTCCTTAAACTCACACCCAACCTGCAAATTATATACACCAACTCCGAGATCACGCTGCAATGAGGAAAAGGGTAAATTTCCTGATTCACATTGTACCATGATCTCCACTCAAAAGTTTTGAGTTTTCAAAAAGTCGATCATATGGTCTCGATCAACTGATAGCGACCTGCATATATATATATATATATATATATATATATATATATATATATATATATATAGCCAGACAAGGCATAAAATAAAAACTTTAAATGGAATGTCAAGAACTGTAGTTTTAAAACTCATGAAAAAGGTAAAGTATACAAGGAGTAGAGGTGACAAAGGTGGATAAGTTTAAATACTTGGGGTCAAGTAGTTCAGAGTAACGATGAGTGTGGAAGAGAGGTGAAGAAGAGAGTACAGGCAGGATGGAGTGGGTGGAGAAGAGTGTCAGGAGTGATTTGTGACAGATGAGTACCTGTAAGAGTGAAAGAGAAGGTCTACAAGAGGGTAGTGAGACCAGCTATGTTATATGGGTTGGAGACAGTGGCATTGACAAAAAGGCAGGAGTTTGAGCTGGATGTGGCAGAGTTAAAGATGTTAAGATTTGCACTTGGTGCGACGAGGGTGGACAGGATTAGGAATAAGTATATTAGAGGGTCAGCCCAGGTTGGAAGGTTTGGAGACAAAGCCAGAGAGGCACGATTACGTTGGTTTGGACATGTGCTGAGGAGGGATGCTGAATATATTGGCAAAAAGATGCTAAGGATGAAGCTACCAGGTAACAGGAAAAGAGGAAGGCCTAAGATAAAGTTTATAGATGTGTTGAGAGAAGACATGCAGGTGGTTGGTGTGACAGAGCAAAATGCAGAGGACAGGAAGAAATGGAAACAGGTGATCTGCTGTGGCGACCCCTAACGGGAACAGCCGAAAGAAGATGATGATACTCTTTTCAAGAAACAATATGTATTAAAAACAGCCAATCAGCAATGGTCTTTGAGTCAATGCCCCTTTAAGGCTGGTTTTAGTGGAATACTGATATTTAAAGCTGGGGGTGTGTCACCCTGTAGATTACCATTCCAGCGCTTGGAATGTGTGTGTGTGTGTGTGTGTGTGTGTGTGTGTGTGTGTGTGTGTGTGTGTGTGTGTGTGTGTGTGTGTGTATATATATATATACATATATACATATATATATATATATATATATATATATATATATATATATATAGAGAGAGAGAGAGAGAGAGAGATTTTTCAGGGAGTTTTTGCAATGGACACTAATCATATCACTGTTTTCCATATTACAGTGGTGCATATTTCTTTGCCCCTATAAGAAGCAAAGAGGCTTAATCTTAAGAATAAAACTCCCCTTTAGCCATACTAGGAAATATGTTACCTTAAAACAGGACTGAAGGAGCACCTGTATCACACTGCAATATTATTTAACCCAGATTGCATATAACTGTGGTATTTGCTTGTCCTACCTACTAGATGTCTTTCACTGAAGATGGTCATTCAGGTTTCATAACTCTACTGCAGTATTTTCATCTGATGCTTCACTCTGTTTGCCCTGCCCTTGCTCATTGTCTTATTTTCAATAGACCTAGGTAGTTGACCCTTTCTCACTAAAATTTAAATCCAGGCCAACATAACATTAGTTTGCTGCGTAATGGTGACAGTAAGCATCAACCTGCTTACCACACTTTCATCTACCACTGTGTTTCTTACATTTGAAAATGACTGGGTTGCTAAACTTGATTTTTCATGTACTCTTGCCATAGATTGTTCTCTGTATCTCCAGCAATAACATCCATGTGAACCATAAGCCAGCTACCTAGTAACATTCTCCAAACATCCATATATTAGCAGAACCTGACTGAAACAAGACAAAAGCATCAGCCTTTCTATCCACTGCAGTTAGTATCCCTCAGGTATTTATACTCAACTTATTAAAATTCAACATATTCATCACTCACATTCCCCCATCACCAGCAATTGAATGCTCATTTAATATGTAGATGATTCAAGCAGTATTTGCTCTGCAAGCATAGCATCAGAACCACTGACACTCACTTAACTTTTCTTCTCTATGATTGAAACCTGCCTTGAACAATGCAACCTGGCACTGAACCTGAAAAAACAAAACCAGCACTATTAATCTCAATATTACCCTCAATGACTAAATATGAATTTACCCTGTGTTCATCAAATACTACCAAAATAGAGATAGTACCAAATGTATATATATATATATATATATATATATATATATATATATGTGTGTGTGTGTGTGTGTGTGTGTGTGTGTGTGTGTGTGTGTGTGTGCATGCGTGCATGTGTGTGTGTGTGCATAATTGATGAGAATCTAATATTTAATCTTCACATATGACAAGTAATTAAAAATACCCATCAAAAACAAGATTGTCTCTACAAAGCCAAACCCTACTTAACTAAAAACAACCACAAAACCACTACAATGACATACTTCTTGAACTATTGTATGTCTCTTCCATTGAAAAACTTCTCTAAAGCAAATTTCACACTCCTCAAAACCGAGGTAGAATCCTTCAAAGCCCCCGGGCCTGTGGAAAATACGGCCCAGACCGCAGAATCCTTTATAAACGCATTCTATGAACACCTTCAGGAATGCATGGATCATGCAATCCCAAACAAAACCAAGACCCAATCCTCCACAGGCAGGCATCCTGTCTGGTGGACCCCAGCCATAAACAAACTATACAATAGAAGGAGGAAGCTACTACATGATAGAGCAAAATCCCAAAAAGGGAAGGCATCTCTGATCAGTATTAGCAAAAAGCTAGGGGCACTCATAAAATTGTCTAAGGTCAGCTTCGAGAGAAAAATTGCATAGGACACTAAGGATAATCACAAGGCTTTCTTTCGTTATGTTAGGAACCTGGGTGGGAATTCCCAGACATGCTCAGAATTAGTCCAAAATGACAAAAAATACATTGAACCCACAGACATTGCCAACATCCTAGCTGACAGGTTCAGCGCAAACTTCTCCCCCCCTTCCCCACCAAAAGGGCAAATATCTATCCCAGAAGAGTGCTGCCCCTCTGACATCTCAGATGTTCAGGTAAGAGCTGCCCCCTCCAAAGCAAAAAACACAGCATCAATGGGACCAGATGGTGCCCCGGGCTGCGTCCTACATGAATTCCAAGAAGAGCTAAACCCAAACATAAAACTACTGTTCAATCTCAGCCTTACTACAGGATATGTACCCAAAGAGTGGCGTACAGCAACAGTGGTCCTTCTCCATAAAGGTGGTGCCTCAACAGATCCTGGAAACTATTGCCCCATAAGCCTAACTAGCTTGGTCTGCAAAGCTATGGAAAGGATCATCATGGACCTCATAAATAAAGATATTGGGGACCTAAAGACACTGGATCCTACCCAGTTTGGCTTTGTTAAGGGCAGATCCTGCCTCTTACACCTGGTCGATTTCTTTGAAACAGTCACCAAGGCCATTGACGAGTGGAAGGTGGTCCTTCCCAGCCTACCTGGACCTCGCAAAAGCCTTCGATACAATACCCTACTTGGGCATTATAGATAAGCTCACCAGCTTAAATATAAACCCCTATGTCACTAGATGGGTTGCAAACTGGCTCAAGGACAGAACCCACATGGTTAGAATTGCTGGAGCCATGTCAGACTCCAAACCAGTTACAAGTGGCGTCCCACAAGGCTCAGTCCTGGGACCTCTCTTGTTCGGTATATATTTCTCGGAGGTACAGGCCAACAGGGAAGGACTGTGGCTGACCAAGTTCGCAGATGACTACAAACTGGGTGCCATAATCGACTCTCCAGCCAACACAAGCATCCTACAAAAGGGCCTCATAGAAACAGACAACTGGTGCCAGAGCCATGGCCTCAAGCTAAACGCCAAAAAGTGTATAGTTATCCCCTTTGGCAAAAACAAAGTGCCCACAAATTACCACATAGATGGCAATCCATTAAGTACGGAAGAAGTAATTAGGGACCTGGGGACCCAAGTTGATAGAAATCTCTCATTTGACAACCATGTGGCCAAAGTCATTAGAAAAACATGTTATATAGCCCACCTAATCATGAAGGGATTCACATCTAGATCAGGGAAGGTCATCGTGCCTCTTTACTCATCCGGCCCATAATTGAGTACAATGCCCCTTTTGGGATGTACCTTACCAGACACCTGCAGCAACTGGAAAGATGCCAAAAGTACCTCACCAAGAGGATCAAAGGGCTCAAACAGATGCCATATGCTGCCCGGTTAAAGAAACTCCAGCTCTACTCAGTGGCATACCGCCTGCTCAGAGGCGATCTGTGCCTGACGTATAAAGCCATGTCCAACCCGGAATTAATGGACATGCTACACCTCAGAAAATCCAAATCCTATCGAGCTACGCTCTCGAGAGACTTGAACCTCAGCACTGAAATAAATAGGACATGCTGGAGGGATAGATTCATAACACAGAGGCTCCCTTCACTCTGGAATAAAAGCCCAGTCCAGGTTAGGCAGAGTCCCTCATTGACTCTCTTCAAGAGGAATCTTGATGAGTGGATGGGAGATCATAGATTTACTCCGGGTATCACTTCTGTGTCACTGTTAGACAGAGGCACATTATACTAACCTCAAAAAGGGCATAGCAAAATTCATTTTAAAATGGGTGGCGAAAGCCAAACACACTCTGGCTAGGCTTGTAAATGCCCTAGGGCAGATAGCCTAGTATGAACCTATGAACAGATCCTCTGTCCTCACGCACAAAAACATGGATAAATGTTAGAATAAAATGGCTAAATTTGCTAAAAGCATATCCTATAAAACCCAGCACTGCCTAGCCTTCAAACACATAGCTCTCAACCTTCCATCTCCAAAAAGAGGAACACTCGCCTTCATAATGTGGAACAAATGGGCAAAATGTGGAACACATACTAATGGCTTTCTAACAACTTCAACTAGGAAGGTCATAGGATGGTTAAAATATGCTAGTTTTACTCATAAAGATAATCCTTTAATGAATTAATATGAATAATTTCTATCTACCATGGATTTCAAAAAAAAATCCTAACACTGAATGCGTAACAGACACTTTCAATGTGGAACTTTGAGGAACTTCGAAGAACATGAACTTTTTAAGACCCCAAATGAGGTACGTTCCTCGTAATTAGGTACCGTACACTTGAGAGGTATGTTCAAACATCTAAACTGGTTAGATCTTCCTAACATTCTAACTATGTCCAACTAAACATTACCCATAAGAACCTCTTCTTTCCAGGCAAATGCCCCTTTTAGGACATATACTGCAATGGTACTTGCCTAATAGAAACCTACATTCTAATGACACATATATCATTGCTATACAAAAACACATCACTCTATACAATGTTACTAAGCTTTGGAGTGGAATTCCTTGCACTTTCAGTGAGATGATACCAACTCTACTCACTTCAAATCCACTGTGTAAAACATCTTATTAAACTATCCAAACTGCATGTGTGACTCTTCCCCTAGCCGATTCTCTCTCCCACCTACCCCCACAAAATCAATCCTTATATAATGATGTACAGAAACTCACTAATTATAAATGCCTGAAATTACTATGGTTTCTTGTATCACTCATAACAAAACAGTATTAGAATGTCTGACTTGAAACCTGTAAAACATGTAACTTCTCAGTGATAACACAAATACTGCCACGACAGGTCTATTTTAGTTATTGTAAGCTGTTTTGTTTCTACTACTTGGTGGTGCTGCGGTAGCGTTGTCACCTCTTCGCAAGACGTTGTTCCGTTCGATTCTCAACTAGAACATGTTCTGTGGGGAGGCATACGTGAATGGGGGCGTGCCTTCGTTGAAGGTTGTGCGTCAGGGCTGGTAACCCGGTACGTAAAAATACACTACCAATCATTGGCGGACCGGAGTTCCACTGTGGCGACCCCTAACCGGGAAAAGCAGAAAGACACAAACAAACAAGCTGTTTTGTTTCTGTGGATCTAAGCAACATGTATTGCCATAATTTATCTAATTTAATTATTGAAAATGATTTTTGTTTCTATTAACCTTTTATCCTGGGCCTCTTGTTTAAAAGGATTCTCATCGAATCACACTTTCCTAAAAAAGAAAGAAATACAAATAAATTATTAAATGAGTAAAATAAATACATAAATAGATACTATGGGCAATAAGGTATGCTGACTGTTATCCTCTCTAGGTGTATCTTTGGCTTAAATACTCTTTGTGACTTTTAATTCATTAATGCATTGAATGAATATATAAAATCTGGAAAATATTCCTGTGACACTAGGACACAGAGGTTATGCTGAAGTGCTCCTGTCAATTTGTGGAGTTCTTTCTTTTCTATTTAATTAGGATGTGATTAGAATCTGGGGTAAGTTTATTTACCACGTTTCTTTTTACTTGTTCTCGATTGTTCTGTACAGCACTGTAATTCATATGGTATGTTCATTGCTAATCACTGCTTTGGCTTAATGTTGTGCATGTTAACAAATCTTGAGTAAAAATATGTGCTTTGTGGTATTTCATTAAATATATTATGAATGCCATAAATTTCTGAAACAATAAGCAGGGGACTTGTTTTATCTTCCTCAGAGATGAGGATCTTCCCCTTGTGTACTGATTTCTGCCAGGCTGACTAATGTGATAATCTAAGCTGGGAGTTCCATGGTGGTATGGTGATTATACTTAACTGTATACATAAACTGTTGTAGTGGAAAAAACTGTGAAAATGCACTTCATCAAATATAATAGTTGTAGCAGTTTCCATTAAAAAAGTAACACGATATAAAACTTGATGAAAGTTCAGCATTGGCTGCAAATATTTAGTAGGTTCAAGAGTTTTCTCCTCTCTGAAGCAAGCAGTTTAATACACATTTGTGTCAAAAGTCTTGAAATATGGATTTTAACTGTGAAAATACTAGACAATGAATGGCTGATTATTTTAATCCATAATTACAGACCTGTTTGAACATATAAATAGTATCATATGATCAACCTCATTCATCATTAGAGGTTTGTTCACATTTATTAGTGTGAGCATTTTTCAATTAATGATTTCCTTTTGTTCTTTATACATTCTTTCCTCATTCTATGATTTTACAATGGTACTTAATAATATGAACGTAATGAGTTGTAAATAAACGAATCTACAAGTGAAACAAGGACTCCATTTTCTTTCTACAGATCAGATACCTACTTTTTCATATTTACATATTAAGGTGTATTGGGAGCATAATGCCTATGTATATCAAGAATACAAGCTATACATGTTAGTGCTTTAGAAAGTGACCTGGTCAAACTTTGAAATTTGTTTATGTGTCATTTTCTGCCAGAAAAGTGAAGGAAAATGTTGTAGTTACATAAGATAAGATAAACAAGCATTTTAAATTAAATTGCTGGCATTGATATATAGCACACAAAGATTTCTGTCTTGGAGAACATCCTTAACCCATGGCTTGGTGACAGTATATCCATTCAGAGAGCCTACACTTTTCAATTCTGCTTGCAATATTAAAAAGGCCAAGCATAACTCAGCTGACTGATGGTCCTAATAACCTTAAATAATTTACATACTCCTCTAAGCTCCACTTGAACAGCATTTGCATGATTTCTGTTATAAACAATCTGTCTACAAACCTTCAAAGTCTAAATAGCATTTAACATAGCAAATCTTCTTAACAACTTAAGAACATAAAATAGCCTGCATTAGGCATAAATTAATTTGAGCAAACAACATATGGCAACAATTATTGTCAAATAGAAAAAAACAAATAATCCAATAAATAGAGGAAATATATGACATGCAGTTTATTAAAAGAATATAGGAAAGGCAGTCTGTGGAATCCTTGCTGCACAAAACATTTTACTGTGAATTTACCTTGTTTCCAAGATATTAGTATTCTCATAAGTCACAAGCATTTCCATGTTATACATTTATTTATTTATTTATTTTACATTTGGTTACCAGGAAAGTCCGACTGGACCCAAGTCCTTTTTCAGCGGAGGCCTGGGGAGAAATGCTCCACATATAACACAGATTAATATAGCACAATTTCACAGGTACAGATGCATTACACTATTCATTTTACATCAACTTAAATTAGGACAATAATACATTTATAATGTACAACCACTATGAGTAAGATGACATAAGATACACAATACAGATACAGAGATGAAACACCTTACGCTGTGCAAGTAAAAACATCCAGTACGCTGTTTTATTATAATAAAGTATACACAAAGTGTCTATACTTCAAGGAAGGAGAAACTGTAGAGAGTAAGAGAGAGGAATACAGAAGGAGACTTACAAGTGTATGAGGTCAACTGCCTGAAATTCGGGGAGGAGTAAATACCCTGGGTGAGTAAGAAGAAGATTGAGGTAGACTAGCCTGGGGAGTCACATTTGCAAATCCAATTGGCTTGTAGGTGTGTTTTTAGAGATTTTTGAACTGCGCTAAGGATGTAGTGGCTGGTATATTAGTGGGGAGGGTGTTCCATTTTTAGCTATAACATTTGCATAGAGGAGCTCCTGCAGGGTTGTTGGTTTTACTGACTTGAAGGAGAGGTTTGTTATTGGAGCATAGCGCCTTAGTACTAGAGTAAGAATGCATTAGATTTTGTAATGCATTGGGTTTTCTTTGGGTAGTAAAGAATTTTATGGGTTAGTATAAGCTGGTTGTAAAGGAGAAGATAGGGAGTTCAAGCCAGCTGAGTAGTTTAAGGACAGAGCTTTGGTGTGTGAAATGTGAGCTATTGGTTGCAAACCTTGCTATTTTGTTGTAACAGGCATCAAGTTTAGTTATATCTGATTTTTTAAGATTGGTGTTGATAGGAGAGGCATATAAAAGTGTAGAGATGAGATGTGCTTGTGCTATACCAGCAGAATGTAGGGTAAAGTAACACTATCATATGAATTAAAAATAGTTCAGAATCTTAAATGACAATTCACATACTAGGAATCATTTTGCATAGCTACCATAAATGCTGTGATTGTGTCCTTATAGAATGGAGGGCAGTTTTTTTTTTTTTTTTTTTTTTTTTTTTTGTGGGTTGGCTTCAAATAGAAAATATACTTAACCCTAATTATTTTTTTTTCTTTAGATGAGCAGAAATTACAAAGCAAATAGAACATGTAATGCAATTTACAAATTACAAAAAATGCGCCTCCTAAACACCAGGAAGAGCTTTGTTCTCCCTGTGTTAAAATGTCTTGCTAAGAATAATTACTGTAATTGGCCTTTCACCTTATGGAAGAAAGTATGCTCTGTCTCTAGTTATGTGCCACAAGACCATCAAGGATGATTTTCACAGTTACACAACGGGCTATCTCTATGGGGGGACCAGTAAATAGATTCAGCAAGGAGTCACTGAGTGGAACTGCTGCAAAACACAGTGGACAGTACACTATTGAACAAGTAGAATTGTATGTATCACAGCAAGGACACTATTTTGCAGTACAGGCTCTTATACACTGTGGACATGTGTTTATGCATGTATGTATTTGTGTCTGTGAATGAAAAAGTGAGTACTTGTTTTTCATCTGCTAGAGTAGGACCTGCTCTGCTTCATAGTGTAGGTTGATGGGTTACTCTAAAGAACATTATGAAATTACTTGACTAGATCAAATTCATAGTTATGGAAATTCACATTAACTGAGCTGTTGCTCCACTGAAATTTTGCATGAATATGAATCCATAAATGGTGGATCAGAGCGAGCTGACCTATTCTGTGCACAGAAAGTTGCTTTTCAGAGCCATAGACTGTGAATCCCAGCCATAATGTCTTAAGCCATGTTGCTCTTTGTTTATAATGAGTGAGAAATTAGTCACTTTATACTTCAGTTTTCAAACTTGCCCTCAGTAATTTAGTTTTCTGCTGCTTTCTGTGGGCATTGTGAAAGCATGCAACATTTTTGTTAAACCTATTAATTTAGAATTAGCACTGTTACTATGGGCTATACAGAGATGCATTTAGTAGTAATTAATTTAATGTATCTCTTTTCAATGCTGTGTGGATTTTCAGATGCCAAGTATCACATCAAACAGGATGCATTTCTTAAATTAAGTACTAGTAAAACCAGTTTTAATGTTTGCAGTGTTTTCATCTGACTTGCTTCAGGCCTGTCCTGTGGGTCATCTTGCAGCTGTGGTGATTGTGTAGTGAGAGTGCATTGATTGTTGTTATTTCTAGGTTGCCTAGCATTAAGTGGTTGAATAATAACTGTTTTTTTCTGTCTTCTTACTGGGCTCAGCTGCAATGAGCATACCACCACCATAGCTGTAGATGAATAGTGGTCTGTGTGCACAAGGACATTTTTTTCCTTAGACATCAGTGTAAAAATTCCTTCTTCCTTTCTTCCTATCTTGGGTGACTAATACCAGTCAGCCATAACCTTTAACAGTTTGCCCTGATTAGAGGGAAATTACACAGACGTGCATCTGTTGTCTGGGCGTGCATATCGATATTTCCTATGGAATCAGTTTAATTGCATAATCTCTGTCCCTCCTTCCTGCCAACACCTTTTTCTCCCCAAATCAGAAAAAAATAATAGCACTTACCAGTATAGAGACACAGCATTCTACCTTCCCATCCATTATTATAGATCAGGTTAGTCCTACTAGGCTAGTAGCCTCATTTAAAGGGAGAGCTGAGGTGTTCTATACTACTGGGGAAATTTAGCAGGACATCAGGGAACTTCCCCTATTCTTTTCAATATGTACCATGTAATCTTTTACATCCACCTGTGCTACCACTGACTCAAGCAGATGAGATCTCGGTTTAACATCTTATCTGAAAGATGCCACACACAGGAGGACAGCCACCCCAGCCCATATGTACCATGTAATCTTTTACATCCACCTGTGCTACCACTGACTCAAGCAGATGAGATCTCGGTTTAACATCTTATCTGAAAGATGCCACACACAGGAGGACAGCCCCCCCCCCAGCCCATATGTACCATGGAATCTTTTACATCCACCTGTGCTACCGCTGACTCAAGCAGATGAGATCTCAGTTTAACATCTTATCTGAAAGATGCCACACACAGGAAGACAGCCCCCCCCCAGCCCATATGTACCATGTAATCTTTTACATCCACCTGTGCTACCGCTGACTCAAGCAGATGAGATCTCGGTTTAACATCTTATCTGAAAGATGCCACACACAGGAGGACAGCCCCCCCAGCCCATATGTACCATGTAAAATTTTACATCCACCTGTGCTACCACTGACTCAAGCAGATGAGACCTCGGTTTAACATCTTATTTGAAACATGCCACACACAAGAGGACAGCCCCCCCCCCCCAGCCCATATGCACCATGTAATCTTTTACATCCACCTGTGCTACCGCTGACTCAAGCAGATGAGATCTCGGTTTAACATCTTATCTGAAAGATGCCACACACAGGAGGACAGCCCCCCCAGCCCATATGTACCATGTAATCTTTTACATCCACCTGTGCTACCACTGACTCAAGCAGATGAGATCTCAGTTTAACATCTTATCTGAAAGATGCCACACACAGGAGGACAGCCCCCCAGCCCATATGTACCATGTAATCTTTTACATCCACCTGTGCTACCACTGACTCAAGCAGATGAGATCTCGGTTTAACATCTTATCTGAAAGATGCCACACACAGGAGGACAGCCCCCCCAGCCCATATGTACCATGTAATCTTTTACATCCAATGAGTATACTAATCTAACCAACAAATCAAATCATAAAATAGACAATATCAACTGTGGCCCTTCTCAGCTGGAATAGTCTTAATAACAAACAGCCTGATCTGGAGGCACTTCTGCATCTGGAACAAGTCCATGTTTATGTTGTGAGAAGGTTCAAATGCAATGACAGCACACCATCTATGCCTAGGTTATGTGTCTATCACTAGTTCAAGCTCACTGAAAATGGCTGTGGTATTTCAATTTTCATCAGGGATTTCATCCCTTTCAAAGTGAAACCCAGTGACCCTATAATTAAGCTCTTTGAATTCCAGCTTTCACTAGGTAAGTTGGACCTTCAGCTAATAGCTTGTTACAGGTCCCTTTTATTGGCACCGCATGGTCATGATAAGTTCTTAGCATTCCTATAAAACATCCCTATTTGAGACAGATCTCCAATATTTTGTGAGTTCAATTAACATTCACTGACTGGAGTATGTATACATCTACATGTAATGTCAGGTATAGACATTTCTTAGACTGGATGAACAAGAATTCCCTGTATCAAATTGTCTGTAATCCTACAAGAGGAGAAAAAATCCTGCTCCTGGTTCTCACAAACTTTGCTGTGGACTGCTCCCTGACCATGGCCATTACCTCAGTTGTTACATCTGATCAACAACTGTTTACTTTTACCTCTACAATATCCTCTCCCATGGTTATCAACACCACCCTGTTTAGAGACTTCAGAAAAGTTAACCTTTTACAATTGTGCAGCAATCAATGCCATGCTATCCTGAAAATGGATCTGGGATATGCTGCTACCTGCACCAAGAATCTCTGTTACATGAATGTATTGAAATGGCCAGCAGGACCAAATATAATCAACTGTTTTGATTGCCTTTTAAGGCTAGAACCTCTCATCACAATAAGAATATAAAACACCTTCCTAAGAAGACCAGCAAAGCCTTTCATAAACACAGGCTTACATCTGAGGCTAATAACAGTTCCTTGTTCAGTTATGATAGAAAAACTAGGGATTATTTTACATCACCACTTAAAACCTATCTATACAGGCAAATTCTGTTCAAGGCATAATGTTATAATCAACATATTGGCTAACTAGTTTGGTGTGAAATTTCTTCCCTGAAGCTATCTTCTCCACCCCAAATGTACCAGATTCACCCCCCACTATCTCCAAGAAACACATCCTTAAAGTACACTCTAAGACCAAATATACTTATTTAATGGGCCCAGACAACATAGCAGGTTGTCTTATAAACAATTTCCAGAGGGGTCTTGCTGATGCCCTCATTAAATTGCTCAACCTAAGCTTTCCCACAGGCTATGTTTCCAGTCAATGGCATATGGTGGTGGTGAGGTGCCTTCATAATGGTGGTCTCACTATTAACCCAAGCATCCATAGATCCATGAATCTTACTAGTCTTATATATAAAGCATCATCACTGACCTCATAAACTAGGACATTACAAATTTAATCACACTTGACCCACAATTCTGATTTGTTAATGGCAGGCTATGCCTCTTGATCTTCTAAACTTCTTTGAAAGTTTTGTCAAGCAATGCACAATGGTCACACTGTTCATGTTGTCTATCTGGATCTAGCAAAAGCATTTGATACCATACCACATGATGGGATTGTAAACAAGTGACATACCTAAACATAGATCCCTGTGTGATCATATGGACTGATAGGTATATCAAGGAGAGAACACATGTTAAAAGGGTCAGTGATGCAGCTTCAGTTCAGGAAAGTGTAACCAGTGGAATTCCCCAGGATCCATATTGGAACCCCTGAAGTGTGGCATTTATTTCTCCTACCTTAAAACTGACAAATAGGATATTTGGTTTACTAAGTTTGATGATGGTTGCTAGTTGAACGTAATTGTCAAACAACAAATGAAAGAAATTTCCTTGAAGCAAATATATCATAAGTTACACATGGTACACAGAGGGCTCAAACTAAATGCTAAGTAATGCAGTACCATCTCCTTCACAGAAGAAAAAAAAAATGCTACCACCTACTACATCAATGACATCCCACTCTCCAATGAATCTGTCATCAGAGAGCTGAGCACATTGGTAAATGGCTCCCTCTCTTTTAATCACTATGTAGCAACTGCAGTCAGGAATTGTTTCAAGATATCACAATTATTCTCCAGGGGCTTTGCTTCCCACACCAAGGAATTTGTTTTCCACTGTATTATGCCTTGATTAGACCTGTTATAAAATACAATACATACGTTTGCATGTATCTCCCTAGAAATTAAATTTCAAAAACCTCAAAATACTACAGAGTTCCTAACAAAAATAATCTCAGGTCTCAAAAATCATTAATATCTGGAAAGGCTAGACTTACTCTCTCTGTGCTCAGTGTCATAAAAACTCTTGAGTAGAGACCCATATATTTCTTTTCATGCACACAGGATACCACCATCTCAGACCTCCTTTATCTAGATGTAACAAACAGAACAGCCAACACTAGAATAAGAGATCTGAGTCTACATCAGGCAATAAGTAAACTAAATGAAAAGACAGGTCCATCACCCATCAACTTCTTTTAGTCTGGGTAAGACTCTGCTTGCATGACAAGTAGTGTGATTCTGTATCTTCCACCAAACATAGTGTAGACAATTGGATGGATTTACAGGCATTGTCCACCCTGTAATGTTGGCAGTTTTTTTGCACAGTGCATGCAGTGTCTGGTTTAATAGCCTTGTTTTTCCTATGCTCCATCCAAAAGGTTAATCATCGAGTCTGGATTCTACTAAGTTGCAGACAACACTGGACAGATTGGCCTTTATCCAAAGTTCCTAGGATCCTGTAACTGCTTTGTTTGAATTCTCCTCTGCCACACAATAAGCACTTCCATCATCTTTCATACCTTCTAAAAATATGGAAGATGCCTACTATTATCACAATATCATAAAACAGGAAAAGAATAACATTGATTCAAATCAGACCCAATCTCTACTTGCACCTCTGTCAAATTATTGGGGGAAAAGATATAACTTAAAAACTCAGAAAAAATACAGAGTCACTTTCTATCAGAACAACAACATAGTGTCCAGACAGGCCACAATGCTGCCACCTTCATGCTTTGTTTAATAAAGTGCATGTATTGGATAGTGAATGTATACCAAGTTAAATTATTTGTTGAACTGTGTAAGTCTTCTGGAAGAATTAAAAGCAATGCTCATTTCTGTAGCTAAATGGATTTCTACCTGCCTTGAAAATCACTTTCATAGTAAAAGAAGGAAATGCTGAAGCTCACCTACAAGTCCTTAGGTCAGGTGCATACCAAAGAAACATGCTTAGACCATTACTGTTTGCTATATGCATAAATACAATTTCTTACTTTTTTCTTTGATATGCAGTTGTTTATATTTAATGATAATATGGGTAACAGGCTACAGAACTACTTATCAGCATTCACTGAAGGGCCTGATTTCAGTGATCTAACCACTGTGTCTAAGTTGTGCATTTTTAATGTCCTTAAGATGCAAACACCATATGCTATTTGTGATATAGAAGCAATTAAGCAAGGTTTTTCATCCCTTGGTAGTTGTGGTCCCTTTGGCAAACACACAGATGATGTTGAAATGCCCATGTGAGAAGGACTCTTGATGAACCTTTCAATTAGTATAATTCAGCTACTTATGTATTGGTAAAAAAGATAATGTTTAGATAGGGCTAATTCCATTAGACCCTTCTCAATTTATACAAAATTTTGTAAGTACTGTGGCATTTTAAACAATTGAGACTCAACAGTTTCCTGAACAGAAAGTAGTTTTACTGTCCAAATTTAAATTACGGCTACTTCACCAAAAAAAAAAAAAAAAAAAAAAGGAAAAAATGGTAGCAATGGGTAGAATAAACAAACAGTTAAGTCTATTAACCATACTAGTAGTAATGAAATGCTAGTCAGAATAGTTCATTATACTGCCCACACTATACTTCTGATGTCAAAGCAAACTCTAATGTTTATTTCCAAATGTTCCTTAATCATACACATTAGATAAGAAAGAAGCCTTTACAGAAAATCTTTATATTAACCAAATCAAAGTCTCTGTAACAAGGAAGTCTACTGGCTTTTATATTTCTTCTAAGACTCCCATCTCACAGCTGCTTTCTGTGGCTTTGGTTTGTTTACCTTTCAAAGGTATACCTTGTTGTGTCTGATCTGGTTTTAAAAGGTGCAGGTGCACAAGTGTAATCAATACCTGCATGCCGGCAACTTTTTGTAAAAGGACCAATTTCTTTTCCTCACTAAATGTGAACTCCCTCATGTAGCAACTCTGTTCCCCCATCAGACATTGCATCCATTTTCCTTTAAGCACTGACCTTCATAAAATTCCTTTTTATACCTGTTATTTGTGTCTGCCAGAATTAGTGCCAGTAGAAATACCATACTTCATTAAGGAAGACTAAACAGATTGAACCCACTGGTTTCAAGATTACGGGAAGGCCAGTGGGCCCTGGACAGACCATGTGCATTGTAGTGGTGTGGTCAAATGTGGAAATGGAATGAATGCAGTGTCAGGACCCACAGAGATTAATATTACCTTCTTTTAACTGGTGCAACAGGTCCAAAGGGGCATGATCTTTGACTAGGGTGCACTACTTACCCAGTAAATAGTAATGGAGTTACCCTACAGCCAGTTTAATAGCCAAGCATTTTTTTTTCTGTCATGGAATACCTGGATTCTGCCTTATTTAGTTTTCTGCTTAGACAAAAGAATGGATGTTGTTTGATACCTATTTTCTGAAGTACAACTGTTCCCAACCCACCCTCTCTGTTATCTTTACAAATTATGAATAGTTTGAAGAGGTCAAGTGATATCAGCACTAGTTCAGAACATAAACTCTGTTTAAGATTCCAGGAAGCCTCCTCAGTTTCCAGTGTCCACCTAAGCCATTAAGGTAGTTTTTGTTTGACTAGATTTGTAAGAGGTTATGTTATTGAAGCAATTTGGCGGATATTCCTCCCCATTCCAACTATATAACTGAGATATCTTGGTCAGTCATACTTTACACTTTGGAATTTGGACTCACATTTGCCTTAGGGAATCCAATATTCATTGGATTTTAGGATGATGTGAATATCAGTCTTCTGAAAGGATGATTCCATACTTCAAATAGGGCATACCATAGGAAATGTGAGATTTCATTACATGGTCCATTAATCCTTAGTACACGGCTGTGGCTCTAAGGAGGTTGAATTGAAGGATGGTATACTGAAATAGTCCATTTGCTGTTGAATTTATAGCTTTCTCTGTAGTCTTGCTGGTTAAGGGGCTTTACCAATGCCACTTTATCTATCTAGGGTGGGAAGAGACCAAGCCTTCCCAAACCATTCTACCAGTTTATCCACCTTGGAAGTAGGGAAGCTGTAAAAGTTGGAGACACTGATCAGCTAGAAGTTGTTACAAAATAAAATAGTATCATCTGGTTTTCATAGCAGCAAAACAGGATGCTTCCAACCACAAGCTGCATTTTCAATAGCTGCCACTGCATATGCCCTTAGACTAACTTCTTCCCCAGGGGGTGTTTCTGTGTGATGTGTAATAAGAGCTTTATATCCAAGCAACTCAGAAAATACATTTTTTCCTTCAAAAGGAACTCTTAGATGTCTTGTTCCTGAAGTTTGTAAAGGTTTCTGTCCACTAACACCTTGGATGTGGATATGGATTACATTTGGTTTTCTTCTTCATGATTTCTAACTTCACTTGAGCTTCTCTTGAGGGTTTTAAGACATTCACATAATAGATTTGCTCTGTATGTATCTCCCTGTTTGTCCTACTTTGTAGTCTACCTCATTAGTACAAAGATACATCAAACCTGTTATGGTACTTATTAGAGTATGACGGATCAGTATGACTTGTAAATAATGCTAAACATTCCTATATGTAGATCTTTTGTACCATTGGCATGGTCCTAAATTAATTATTTTGTACACTGTAAAGCATTTTCATTTGTAACACCCTGTTACACATCAAATAAGCTAAATGTTTGTAGTTAGGCCTGTATTGTAACAAGTAACCTCTCATATTCTATATTTAGATATGTTCTTCAGTGCTCTGAGACAATGGCTTAAATGTTAGAAGCATGAACTTTATAATTATCAGAAGATGCAAATAATATATTATTTCAGCTATAGTTGCATTGCCACAGTTGCAAGGGCAGTAATATATGCAATAATCTCATTTGGGTATAATTTATCTAACTTATTGTATACACTGGGTGTACATCTGATGCAACCCAGACTCATGTAGATGATGAGGCATATGTTATTGCATGTTATGAATTCAAGTTTCACTATGTGGCAACAGGAAGAAAGCATAATTTACCTCACTTATCATTTACTCAGACAACAGACAATCCAAGACGAAAGCTAGATGTGTATGAGAAGCTCCATTTTCTACTGCCCATAAACATTTTTTTAGTTGTTAACATTATACTGATTATAGGAAAGAGGCAAGGTGTGAATATTGATGTGCATCTTAAATTATACTATATAGATTTTTTCTTACTTTGTACAAGTTTACAATTTTGTTTTGTCTTTGTTTGTAAAGCCTTACACTTATTCTTGGGTAGTCTCTAACGAAGTTTACTTTCAGTGATTTATAATCCTAAATCAGATTGCTTCTAAGGCATCTGTAAGGAAACGAATATAAATCAAGTTGCTGAATGTTGTCAAAATAAGAAGAGGTATTTCATGCCAAGAATACTTTTTGTAAAGTTGCTTTGTGTTTTCTAAGTATTTATTCATTTCTTAAAAGGTGATTTTAAATTCATGGGGCATTCATGGACTTCAGGTACCATAACAATAACTAGATTAAAACCTTCTTATTCCTAAGGCTATAAAGCTAACAAAAAAGTCTAGCATTAAGTCTACTGTAGAAATCATTCCTCTGTATTATACACTAATAAACTCAACTGAGTAACAATATTTATATTGCATTCAGTATGAACAATTTGAATTGCCTTTTTGCTAACCAAATAATTTGCATATGTTTTTTTCTCCTCAACTCATGAGCTAGTGTACAACAGTTTGGAGTGACAGCAATATTCTGTAGTCCATGTATTGGTGGCATACCATTTTCTATGCAGGTTTATACATAAAAACTTTTAATTAACAGTAAATGCAGTTGTCAGGTCATAGTCTTATTAAATTAAAATCAATATATGATAAAAAAATATTAATGATGTAGTGTTAACCTACAGGCACAGAGGCAGGGTATTTTTCATTGAAGCCAATAGCACAAGTAGCATTAGAGGCATGAATGTAGCAAGGACAGCCAGGTCAAGGAAAACCAACTGTGCTGGAAGATTCTATTGTGGATTGCCGGACTGTACAATCTTAAGCATCAGAAATGCCAAACAATAATCTCAGAAACACAGAATGGCAAAAAGGTTAACTTTCAGCATTTTTTGGGGGAGAATAAGCCCCCACCACTCCATGATGTTGGGGCAAGTCCCACACCCTCCTGAACGTATATATACCAGTTTCATAGTTATACCAATTTTAAGAAGTGAGAAATCTCACAAAAGATGGAAGTAATTGTCAGTGGGCACTAGAGGTAATTAATGATTGATGAATTTCATCCTGACCATCTTTAAATGAGCCATGCTGGAGTGCTGTTGTTTTACCAAGTAATAAGAAAGAATATTTGTATTGCCCACTGATCATATAATAATAGCCAGAAAGAATACGAACATACCTCAAACAGTTTTGATAAATTCTTCCAGTTAAATCTTGCAATACATGTACCTACCTTGCATTTACATGTCATACAATCCATGACCAAAAACAGAAGATTAGGGCAGGTAATTTGTCCTTCTCTGGATTCTTGATGCCTTAACTCTTGAATCATCCCAGAGACACGTGGTACAAAAATGGATATAATAATAATATTTTTGTACCCTTCCACAAGACCTTGCATGATGGTCCCACTACCAGGACAGGAAGGACACCTATAATCTATTTGTCCTCACCTAGGAATCCCTATTAGCCCTTCTATTCCCCTGCAAGAGGCAGGTGGCAGGGATTGGGGATGCATACTAGCAGTTGGAGTAGGCTACCTTCTCCTCCTTTTGAATACCCATTCTCTCTTTGTGAAGCCCACTATTGCTGTTTTTGGTGGAGAAGCATGCCTCCACACACTGAATTTCCATTGGCTTAACTGATGTAAAAGCACCACGACAGCACAGACTTAGCTCTCTTGAACCCCACTCAGTAACACCAAGGTGCCAGCCTTTTGGCAAGTTAGACCCACCTTTATCTCCCAAGGGTGGATGATCTGTGAGTTGCTGTTCACTCCTACCCTCCGTGACTATCTTTTACAAGCACCCAAAGGTACAACTCTTTAGCCTGTGGATTAATCATGGAGTGAGGTAGTAAGGTACTAGTCTCCATCAACTGGATCCTAGAAGCTAGGGTGCAAGAAGAGATGGCAGATACACAGGCTGAATAACACATGACCAAATGCAAATTCATGACAGTCCTCTATGAAAGAGAATGTTATTCTACGTGACTATTTTCCACCATTTATTTATATAATTGTTTACTGCAATTATTGACTTGCAAGCCATCTTACATTTAGAAAAATTGAGTGGTCAAAATGACAGCATATTTCTTGTGGCTTGTGGGTTAAGTGTGTGTGTGTGTGTGTGTGTGTGTGTGTGTGTGTGTGTGTGTGTGTGTGTGTGTGTGTGTGTGCCCCTCCACATATGTCTGTGTGCACTGCAGACAACGCTTCCTGAAAAATACTTCTGAAAATAATAAGTGAAATAGTGAAATGCTGAAATTTTTCAAATATCAGCAAGCTAAGAATGACTTAATTACTATGACATACTTCATACTATAGCAAATCAGCAATCTAGTTAAAAATTCTCCATTAATTCTGAGTTGTAGACATAATTTCAAAAGTATAGCCAATAATGGCCACATATTTAAGCTGAGAGAAAAATTCAATAGCGCTAACATAAAACTTTTTATCACAAACAATTTTAGATTCAGTAAACTCCCTGTAGAGGCGTGCATGCACACACAGCTAAGGAACCTTTCATGTAATGCAAATTCTACCTTAATTAGTTGGATTTTATGCAGATTAACCAGGTAGAGTGATCCAACAAGCCATGATGCATCTGTGTAGACTCTGTGTCCGTGTTAGTAGTGTATGCGGAGAGGAGACTATACTGAAAGAAGGGGATGTAAAAGTCCACAAATATGGACATAATTCCCCTGAAAAGGTAAGATCACATGCATAAATGTTCAAAACATACATTGTGGATGTCTGAAAACAGCAGGGATTATGTGAAATTAATATATATTTCTGTTAATTTCCATGTTTGCACTATGTGTCACATTGTGCAAACATGCTTAACATAAAAATAAAACTAATGCCCTTGTAAAACATGTCATTGCCAGTGGTACTGAGCATACTTTTAAGTTTTTGGTTAGAGGGAGGGTGCATGAGACATTAAGAGGAGGTGACATCAGGAATAGTACTGAGCAACTTGAGTCTAAGTGGATCATTAGACTGAGAGGTGATAGTGGGCATGGACTCAGTGATGTGGTCCCTATAAAACCTAAGCTAAAATCTTGGAACCTAAGACATTGAATGTGTTTTGGCTTTGTATTATGGTATTATATATATTTATATATATATATATATATATATATATATATATATATATATATATATATACATATATATATTACATATGCATTTTTATGAATGTATTATGATTTCTGTACTTAGGTGCTATGCATATGCTTTTATGAGACTGTTTGTTTAAATTATTTGAGTGCCTTGATGTCACGTGATTAGTCAATGGAGGTAGTATATGGTATTTAAGCTGGGCTTTTTAGTTTGATAGACATTAGCCGAAGAAGCAGTTTAGACTTTGTGGTGTTGGCAATAAAAGTTTTTTACTGAAACTGGCCATTTTGGAGTCCCTCTGTCTTGCTGGATTGTTTTTTTTTTTTTTTTTTTTTTTTACTGGGACTTCTTTACCAGAAAGGCTTGGTATTTGTGATTGTTCTGCTTATTACTACTTTTTTTATATACCATATCCACTGGTGAAATGGCTAAAGGCTGTGATGATATCGTGGAACTGGACTATACACCTGAAAAGATGCTGAGAGAGGTGAATGCCAAAGAGAGATTTTTGAATTCTGTGCTCCATAAAGTCAACCCATTAATGGACTATGTAAGTAATATACATGAGACTGAGTCTTCTAATATAGACAATGTCCTACTTAAAAACAAATTACATAACCTTGAGAGACTTTTGTTTAAACATAAGCAGAAACAGTATGAAACATTCCATCTGGAGGTATGTGTTAAGGAAGAAGTAATCCCTAGGGTCCTTCATATTTTAAAGATAGCTGCACAAACTAGCTAGATGATGAACTATTAACAGAATGGCAAAAGATTAACCTAAACTGCAGCTTCTCTTATTTGAGGTTACCAATTAAGCAGGCAGACAAGGAGATTGAGAGGATATCGCTGTTTCTGATGCAAGTTTATGATGAACTCATAACTTACATTCTGCTGAAGTGCTAGAGAAACATGTTAATGAATGTTCAGTTTCGGTTTTGGGATATAAGAGAAGACTTGCAAATTAAACAAAAGAAGTTATCTAGAGACAGAGATGACTTTATGAAAGGCAATGTTTTTCTGTGGCCAAGATACAAAATAGACAGACTTCTGAGGGATCAAGATGGCCGCTGTTCTGTGAGCACTGCTAATACCTACCTCTCTGAAATACCCTGGATTAAATAAACGCAGAAGACAATGCAGAACACACAAAACACAGAAATAAGACTAAATATCTATTTCTGATAAAAACAGAAATCAAAGGAAGGGAAAAAAGCAACAAATTCCTTTTAAAAATGACAAGATTAACCAAGAATTTGTCAGACAACTGGAACCATGTGATACAGAGGCCCCGCTGCTACACATAAAATCTGCAAACTCTCCTAGTTGCAAGATGTCAGAAGAAGAAAATAATATGGAGACTCTGACAACTAAGACCAAATTCTTGGTCCTAACTTCACCAGATAAGGACACAACTCCAAAGAGACAAAGGACAAATAAACAGCCAGATAATATTAAGTCTACAAGTAAAACCAGGACAGACCAGCCAGCTAGCCTGGAAGACATTAAAACAGACTTACTACCTATGCAGCAAGCAACACAGGATCTAACCTTACAGTTTCAAACATTTGGAGATTCATTTAATCAAATATTGACCAGAGTTGAAAAATCAGAGGCAAAAATACTTGAAAACAAAATAAAAATGGACTCTGTAGTACAGAGAACTGATTCCCATGACAAAGAGCTGAAAAGCATAGAAGCAAAAATAATAGACCTTGAAGCAAGAGCTCGGAGAAACAATATTATCATAAGGGGAATACCTGAAAGTTTGACTCATAACAACTTAATAGCAACTATTAAAAACATCTTTAAATTCCTGCTGGATGACCCTGAAGAAACACAACATGTGATAATAGAGAGAGCACATAGAGCCCTGAGAGAAATGCAATCACCTCTGAGACCAAGACCTGTCTATATTAAAATCTTAAATGAGCAGGATGTAAACAAAATACTTTTTGCAGCAAAAAAGAAAGGGACACTCACCTGGAATGGTAATAAAATTTCCTTGGCTCAAGACCTGCCAATCCAGATAAGGCAAGCAAGACAACTTCTGTCTCCATACTGCAAGTTTCGAATAGAAAAGAAAATTAAATTCCAGAGGAAATACCCAAACATTCCCACTTTCACTGTAAAAGAGGTTAAATACATGGTTGCTGACTCAAAAGAATCAAAACAAATATTTCTAGCCATTTTTAAGCAGATTCCACCTTCAGAAATGAAATACAACATTCAAAAACTAAAAACGACTCGAGTGAAAAATCGGTCAAATTGCAAGTGTTTTGGATGGGATACCAACTCTGAGAGCCTCCCCTTGCTTCCTACACCCTTAAAATGATGATGGGAGCCATGAGGAACATAGGAAATGCAAAAGAAAACCATGTAGGAACTAAAATAAAACTGCTGTTTCCAATGTGTGCCTTATGAATGAACTCCACTTCCTGGGACTCTGGTATGTAAATTCATTCCCCCTTCGAGCTCAAAAGGCTCCATTACAAATCCAAAATGACCTGGAATAAAGACACAGCAAGGCTAGGAAATGAATATTATCTTAGAAATGCAAAAATCGATTAAAACCAACTAAAAAGATAACACCTGACTGAGAAGATGACCAGAAACCTGCATAACAACAATCTGATGTCTAAGGTACTGTTTCATTAAAGCAATCACTGAGGTTTTGACTCTCTTATTAGGACTAAGTATACAGAATCCAGCCTTAACTTCTGGATGAGAGACTGTCTGAATCTGCTTACTTAAAGGGTGTATGACAGAAATACTATTGTCTGATTAAGATAACTGAGAGAATGACAATAAAAACACTTTAGAAAAGAGAGAAAACCTGATCATACTAATGTAGACTTTTTTCTTTTTGTTCATAGGTTCCTAGGTTCCTAGGTTCATACTAGGCTATCTGCCCTAGGGCATTTATAAGCCTAGCCAGAGTTGTGTGGCTTTCACCACCCCTTAGGTTGAAGAATAATATACCCATTAGTTTGAAACTGCAGAAAGCATAATTATAAGCTAAATACGTAGACTATAACAAAATATATAAGCTTGAAAACATTTTTTTTCTTCTCTCTTTCCCTCACATTCTTACTTATATCTAGAGTTGTCAATAACATAATTTCTGTGCATATCAGGCTGTTACAATAATCTGTATAACAACTAAATAGGGAAGTTCTTTAGTATAACAGATAGAAGGAGGGAAAGAGAAATATAGGAAGAAGAAATATATAACCAGGACAACCCTGGTTTAAAAGGCATGGTATATTGTTGTGTATCTTGTTTTATCTAACTGAGGATTTGAATACTAACATGCTGTTTACAAAATGTTTTATCAGAAGGATTAAGTCATAAATGAAAAAGTTATAAGCTATCTTTACACATTACTGTAATTGTATATAGGTTAAAGCAAGAGATTAGGGATATGATGCAGAAGTGCTTTTTTAGGAAGTAGTTTGGTAAGCTTTGTCTGTATTGTATATAGTAACGTAAGGGGGTACCATGTTTTATACCTACACACAAAGAGAATACACAACTTAAAAACAGAGGGGAATTTATAGTATACAACAAATTCTCATTATATTCCCCTGGTTATTCTTGGTCCAGGGATATGGTAGTTAGGCACAGGGAGGGGACAGGAATAGTTCAATGCTTTCCAAAAATACTCTACAGCAACACATACAAAAATCATAAATACAAGTTCATAGGTTCATAGGTTCATAGGTTGGTACTAGGCTATCAGCCTTAGGGCCTATACAAGTCTAGCCATAACAATTCCCTGGCTATTTCTTCCCACATTATTTACTTTCCTGGACCCCTGTCTAGCAGGGCAACTGACGTGATCCCTGGGGTGAATTTCCTTTCTCCCATCCAATCGTCAAGGTTCCTCTTGAAGAGGTCCAAAGAGGCACTCTGCTTGACATGTATGGGCAATCTATTCCAGAGTCTGGGGAGTCTCTGGGTCAGGAACCTATCCCTCCAGCATGTTTTGTTTATTGTGATGACAAGGTTTAGATCCCTGGAGCATGTAGCTCTGAGGGATTGGGATTTCTTTAAGTGTAGCATGTCCAGCAGCTCTGGGTTTGACATGGCCTTGTATGTTAAGCAGAGATCACCTCTGAGTAGACGATATGCGACAGAGTATAGCTGGAGTTTTTTAAGGTGGTCAGCGTAGGGCATCTGCTTTAGGCCTGTGATTCTTTTAGTGAGGTATTTCTGTGGCCTTTCCAGTTGTTGCAGATGTCTTGAGCGGTACATACCAAATGGGGCATTGTATTCTATAATGGGTCTAATGAGGGATGAGTACAGTGGGACAATCACCTCCTTTTTTCTGGATGAAAAGCCCTTCGTGATGAAGTGTGCCACATAGAAGGATTTCCTGACTGTTGTGGCGATGTGGTTATCGAAGGTGAGACCACTGTCCACCTATATCCCTAAGTCTCTTATCACACTTTCTGTGTTTAGTGTACTGCCACCTATATGGTAATTCATGGATACATGTTTTTTCCCAAAGGGGATAACAATACATTTCTTGGCATTGAGCTTGAGCCCATGGCTCTGGCACCAAGCATCTGTTTCTGTAAGGCCCTTTTGTATAGTATCCACATCATTTGGGGATTCAATAATGGCTCCCAGTTTGCAGTCATCTGCAAACTTTGTTAGCCAGAGTCCCTTAGTGTTGACCTGTACTTCAGAGAAGTAGATGCCAAACAAGAGCGGCCCCAGGACTGAACCCTGAGGTACTCCACTTATCACTTGTCTGGAGCTGGATTTGGAGTTGGCTACTTTTACAGCGTGAGTTCTATCAGTAAGCCATTTAGCAACCCATTGGGTGACATAGGGATTAATGCCCAACTTAGTAGGTTTATCTATGATTCCAGAGTGGGGGATGGTGTCAAAGGCCTTGGCAAGGTCTAGATAGGCTGTGTGGACCACCTTACCCTTGTCCATGGCTCTGGAGACTGATTCAAAGAAGTCAATCAGGTTCAGGAGACAAGATCGGCCCTTCACAAACCCAAACTGGGTGGGGGTCCAGTGTTTGAAGGTTGCCAATGTCTTTGTTTATAAGTTCCATGATAATACGCTACATGGCCTTGCAGATAAGGCTTGTCAGACTGATGGGATGGTAGTTTCTGGGATCCAAGGTGGATCCCCCCTTGTGGATTGGGATAACTGTAGCTCTGCGCCACTCCGTGGGCACAAAACCTGAGGTGAGGCTATGATTAAATATGACACTTAGGTAAGGTGCCAGTTCATATTGTAGTTCATGTAGTACACAGCCCAGGATGTCATCTGGTCCCATGGATGCTGTATTCTTGGCTTTAGAAAGTGCGTTTTGTACCTGTGTGGCCATTATTACTGGAATTTGGCAATCTTCCGGTATTGAGATGGGCCATTTAGTGGGTGAGAGGGGGGTGAAGTTGGCACTGAATCGATCTGCCAGGATATTGGCAATATCCTTCAGATCAGTATATTTAATGCCATTCTGTTTTAGCTCAGAGCAGATCTGAGCATTGCCATTTAGATTCTTGACATAGTTATAGAATGCTTTGTGGTTGTCTTTGGAATCTTTGTCAATTTTATTTTCGTAACTAGCTTTGGAGGATTTTATGAGGCATCCCAGTTTCTTACTGAGGCTAGTAAGGGAGTTTTTTGCATCCTGGGATTTTCCTCTTTTCTGCAAAAGTTTCTTTCTTTTGTTGTAAAGTTTGTTTATGGCAGGGGACCACCAGATTAGCTTCCTTTTTTTGGATGAGAGCATTTTGGTTCTATTTGGGATGGCACGATTCATGCATGAGTGGATGTGCTCGTACAGTGCCTTAGTGTAGGATTCAGCAGTTGAACTTTCAGTTCCCGTCTGCATGGGTGTCATGAAGTTTGTCACTTCTGACTTGAGTAGCATGAAGTTGGCTTTGGAGAAGTTTTTTATGGTGGTTTCTTTACTGAGGGGTGGGGGTGGGATGTGGATGTTATGGGTGATTAGCTTATGGTCAGACCTGACTAACGAGGGGGTGACCATAGGTATGGAGCATTGATTTCCCATGTTGGTAATGACCAGGTCTAGGATATTGGAGCCCCTGGTGGGACTATGGATTAGTTGATCCAGGGCGTTGGAATTTATGAATTCCAAGAACCGTTGTGCAAAGGTGTTGGGACATGAGTAGTTTTCCAGTTAATGGCAGGATAGTTAAAATCACCCAGTATTAGGGTGTTTGGTTCTATCTTAATATTTTCCAGTATGTTTAGAAAGGTGTAGTGAGAATCTTGGGGTATGGTGGGGGATCTGTAGCAAGCTACAATTTGGATTGCAGTCTTACCTAGTGTTAGTTGCACTTGGAGAATTTCAGACACATTGTGTTGGCCAACTAGCCTGGTGGTGTGAATATCCTTGGTGAATATTGACACTCCTCCACCTTTAGTGTTTCGGTCCTGGTTTGGTGGACGAAAAGTGTGGTAAGAGTTGTAGCCTGGTATTGCAGGGGTGCTCTCTGGAGCCTTGAACCAGGTCTCAGTTACTGCACAGATATCGATGTTCTCCATTTTTAGGAGTGCCTCGAGAGAGTGCATTTTGAGGTTTATACTTCTAGCATTGAGTAGCATTACCTTCAGATTTTGCATGCTTGTACCTGTTACGGTGGTGGTTTTGTCCTTTGAAGTTTGCCTAAAAAAGGCACTATAGGGGTGGCAAGAGCCTTAGCCAGTAACCTGAATCCCAGGGGCGAAAGGTGCAGACCATCTCTGGCAAAGCATCGTGGTCTGTCAATCATGTCATCCCAGGCAGACAGATACTGGATCCCCTTTGAATGACACCATAAGCTTAGACAATTGTTGAAGTCAGTCATTTTATCCTTATATTGTGGTATCATTCTGGACGAAGGCAGGATGCTACTCAGGGCTAGGGTCATACCTGCCTGGGCCACATGATCTGAGAGCTCTTCCATGTCTCTTTTCATGTAGTCCAGGGAGGTATGTCTCAAGTCATTCACTCCAACATGGACAATGACAGAGTCATATTTGTACTTGTTGTGGAGTGACTTGAGTGCATGCGTTATGTGGTGGATCCTGGCACCTGACAGGCAGCTGACTGTAATTTTCTACTTATTCAACCTGGTGAGAGGGACATCAGTGTGCCGGACTATAGAGTCACCTATGACTAAAGTGTTAGGTACATTGTCTTGCCTTAGGGGCTGTTGCTGGGTGGCACACTGGTGTTGTGAACTATGTGACACAATGGTTGTGATTGGTGTTTGTTTGCATTTCAGCTTCAGAGGTATTTGTTGCTTGGGCAGGTTACAGTTAAGGGCCTCTGCATATGTGGATTTAGTGTTGCTATATGTGGGTGTTGGTGGTGCGGGTTTAGAAGGGCTATGTGTTGCTTGAGGTGTAGTGTGGGTGTTAACCTTCTCCTCTTGACTGTTTAGCACAATCTTGGGTGGAGAGAGCTTTGCTTCCATTTTGGCTATGTAAGTGCATCTCTCACAGGTTGTAGTGTTGGGTGGTAGGAGGAGAGGGTTGTCCGTGTACATGAGGCAATTGCTGCATTGCCCCAGTATGCCCAGATTCACCAGGTGGACAGGAGAAATCACCTCAGAAGGAGGAAGAGGAAGTCAGCTGATTGATGCTGACGAAAGCACTCAATAAACTCGATTTTTAACTGGTGCTTAGACTAGTCACTTCTTGGTTGTTAAAATGTTTGTTTTGCCTGATGTATGTGTTAACTTGTATTTATGATTTTTGTATGTGTTGCTGTAGAGTATTTGGATTTTTAACTGATGATTGGACTAGTCTCTTCTTGGTTTTCACAAGTCTGGTTTGGTTCTTGGTTTTTGTAAAACATTTTTAACACATAAATGTGGGAAATTGGGACATGGGATGTTAAAGGACTCCAAAATAAAGAAAAATGAAATTGTTTCTGCACCTTACTTTGAAATTCAAAGCCAATCTTATATTGATATAAGACACACATTTAACTACAGAGCAATGGTCAGATATTGGTAAAAAGTGGATAAGACAAATTATAGCATCAGAGGGTAAGACTAACAGTGCTGGTACAGCCATAATAATCAAAAATCAATTTCAAGATAAAATACTTGAAACTAAGAGTGATAAAGAGGGAGGGTGGTGCTATGTAACTTTCACCAACCCAGTATTACCAAATCCCATAATGGTGCTTAATATATACACACCCTGTAACAACCAACATCACTTTATTATGTCACTTTACTCAATCTTAAACCAAATTAAAGATCACTATATAATAATTGGAGGTGACTGGAACACATATCAAAACCCAGAAAAGGACATATCTAACCCAACCAAATCTCATAATAAACAAGCTACAATAGCTCTAAATGAATTTAAACAATATTTTAAATTGTATGACCCCTTCAAGTATGGGAATAATGACAATACAACCAGGAAGTTCACATTCTATTCCCAATGCCACAAGATGTGGTCCAGAATAGACTACTTTTTAATCTCAGACATACTTATTAACATAGATCCCTCAATAGTCATACACACCATATTTTTCTCAGACCATTCTAAAGTTACATTGAATATCAACTGGGACAAAAGACGGTACCTAGCTGACAGAGGTCACAACTGGTCATTAAATCCTAATCTGCTTACCAAAACAGATATAATAAAAGAAATTGAGGACATATTAATAACATCCCTTGTAAATGTTCTCACCTCACAAGTCCCAATGGACGTAGAATGGGTGGTGGCCAAAGCACAGATCAGAGGACTACTCATCAAAAAAGCAGCATATTATAAAAAAAAATACAACTAAAAGAGGAACACACCTTGAAAGAGACGATAGAACAACTTGAAAAAGAATTACAAAATAACCCTAATAATGAAACGGAAGTTGATCTCCTAAAAACACAAAGAGACCAGTATATGTTAGAAAACAGAAATCTATATTTTTATGAGGCAAGAATGTTAGCCAATTATGCAGAAGAAGCACAAATTCTGTCCAGAGCTTTGACCAGAATTATTTCACAACATAAAACCACCTCAAATATAGAAGAAGTAAATTACAGGGACAAAAACTGCATAAGAAATGAAGAAATTATCAAAGTATTTGAGCAAATATATTCTCAAATAAATGGAAAACAGACATTACAAGCCTCTAGGGAAGAAAGGACTCTTTTTCTTCAAAAATTTAAATTTCCTAAACTAAACTTAGAACAACAAAAAAATTAATAGAACATATTTCTATTAATGAGATAATCACAACAATTAAACATTTGAAATCACACAAGGCCCCCGGACCAGATGGACTTACTTCAGAGTTTTATAAATCTTTCACTCCCCTTATTGCTAAAGTACTATATCATATGCTGAACTATATAATAAATAATAACATAAATGATATTCATTTTAACGCCTCCAAAACTATTTTCATATTAAAAGAATATGCAGATCCACAAAACCCAGATAGTTATAGACTCATCTCCCTTTTAAATATAGAAAAAAAGATCCTAACTTAGATACTCTCAAACAGATTAAAAAACCTAATAGAGAAAATCATTTCTCCAGAACAATCCGGGTTCGCACCACATAGACAGACCAGTGATAACATGCTAACATTGGATGCATTGATATATTTTGCAAATCAGAAGAAGATTAACATTTACACAATGGTAGTAGATGCCCACAAGGCATTTGATAGGGTCAACCTAGAATTCTTACTTCAAACATTACCTTATTTTGATATACCTAACTACTTTGTACAGATTATTCAAATTCTCTATAGTAATCCCTATACATCTCTTTACATAAATAAAACATGGTCAAATAGAATTTTGATAAAAAATGGAACAAGGCAAAGATGCCCGCTATCGCCTTTTCTATTACAAAATGCTTATCATAATCCCCCTCAATACATAACCTCAAAATATATCTTTCCGCTTTTGCAGATGATTTAAATATATATTTCACTACACCAAACTTTGATATGACCAAAATAATAAATGCAATTAAAAAAATTTCCTATATGCCTAACAGGCTTATTTCATTGATACCACTTTTAGACACCATAAAAATAAAGGATGAAATTAAATACCTGGGAATCACTTTTTTTCAAAACAATAAGGAATTCTACCAACATAACATAACTCTTAAATGACAAAGCATTGTACAAGACTGTACAAGGTAGAACAAATCTTATGCTTCCATTTCTGGCCAAAGTCTCAATAATTAAAATGAACATACTACCTAGGCTAACATATATATTTATAACATCACAAATACCTATACATAATAAACTCTTTAAACAAATTCAAACCTCCTTAGCAAAATGTATATGGGATCCTAAAAAGACCAGAATCTCATACCAGAAACTAACAATCCACAAGAACAAATGGGGTCTGAACCTACCAGATTTTAAAACTTATTACTGCATTAGCCACACTAACAGAATACTGAAAATAGCAGAGTATAACCCGTCAGCAAAAACTTGGTCACTGCTATGAGTGATAATATACTACAGATACATCAAATCACTAGGCATCAATCCCAAAGTACTTCCCTTTTTGAACAAAAAAGATCTACAAACATTATAGACCCTCTAAAACTTTTTATAAACATAACACAAAAACTATTTCATTCCTTAAACCTGGGGCAAGCTCTGATAACATTACAATCCCTCCATAAAAATCCTAATTTAAAAATAAACAACAAGATGCTAGATTTAAATTCCCTTCCCCGATTAAAAGAAATAAGAATACAAGATATCTACCCACTACTTAATTGGACTATCCAATAAATGAGAAATAATCTGAATCTACCTAAGTTTTACATCATAATGCTTAGACAAATCAAAGAGATGTGTTCCAGTTACCTCCAAAACCTTACCATACCCAATAGTGACATTGAAAAATGTACTCTGCTCTGGGAGACTATCCTCATGACAAAGAAAACTATAAAAAACTCATACAAAATGATAGGGGAAATCAAATTCCAGAAAGACCTCCTTTTCTCTAACTATTGGAGGAAAATACAATCATCTTTGGATGAGCACCAGATACAAAATGCAATTAACCTAACACTGAAAAGCATACCCCTTAAAAAACGGTTGTACACACAGCTTATGATAAATAACAATGCATATTTCACACCTGCATTACTACACAAATTCAATGCAACAGAATCACCATACTGTCCACACTGCAAGGATTAGATAGAAGATTTCATCCATATATGTTGGAATTGCAAATGCATCTATAAATTCTGGAATTCCCTGAAATTGCAATTACAAAAAGTGGGATTCCAATCATCAACACTTACATGGGAATTTACCATATTACATATTCACCCATGTAACTTCTCAGTAAAATAAGCAAACTCTTTTATAACCATATTCTCATTAATTAAACTATATAAAGCCCTCAAATGGATAGACTCTATGAAGATCTCTTGGGAGGGTTTTAACAAAGTGGCTATTAAACACCTATTAGCTTGCAAAATAGTAATGGATAAAAGAAACAAAAACAGCAAAACTCGAGCAACTTGGGAACAAACCTTCAATATCATACTAGCATAAAACATCATGCACACTATAGAGTAATGTGTTATAAGGCATTCTAGCAATATACCCACAAACTCACAACAAAATACGGTATTGCAAACATTAATGTATGCTTTGTCTTTATAGTGTTTAAACTTGTTTGAGAAAGCATCTATGTATATAGTGTGAATAGGTTTGTTATATGACCTTCATGTTTCTATATTGACTACAATGTATAACTTTCTCTTATGGTCATGTTGTAAATATGAACATTTTTGTGTCTTTTATAAATGCAAAATAAAAATAAAAATTATTGAAAAAAAAAAAAAAAACAGGCAGACTTCTACTGTGGGAGAGTTTTCACAGTTTAACTGTAATTCTGACATACCCTCTGATCTTCTAGCTCCAGTTTCTGTGGTTACCAATAATCCAGCCAGTCAGAGGCTGGAACATAAGTTCACACAAGCACTGACATCACCTACCACAAATGTAGCTGTTACCACTACTGAAGGCAAAGAGCTGGGAGCACACAAAAAAACTTTTCAAGTAACAGCACAAATGCATTCATATGGGAAGATAAATTCCCCACTGCAAGAAGGATTAACACAAAGTTCCAGTATCACAAAAGTCAATGGCACATGACGCACTTTAGTCCAGCAGAAGTTTCCATTCCCTCTACCTTGCAAGGAATGAAAGCTGGAAAAACAGCACACTCATTCAAGGAGTCACAGCAGAAACAAAAGGAAACAAGAAGAGACCCACTTAAATGCACCCAGCACAAAGAAACCAGTAAGTTGACTGATGTTATTTTCAATGACTTAATTTTAAATCTTTCTGCATATCATCTTACAGAGTATGAAAGAAGTGTTTTACAAAAGGGACATTCATTTATTTCTACACAAACTTCAGACTTCACTGAAGTTATATTTGATGTTAAACTGTAAGGAATCTAATGTTAATGCTTACGCATAAGGATGAAAATGTAATGTCTGAAAACCAAGTTTATAATAATGCTTGATTTTGAGAACCAAGTTTATAATAATGCTGGGTTTTGAGAACCAAGTTTACAATAATGCTGTTTTTAAAAAAAAAAACAAGTATGTTTGTACCTGTGTTAAATCCTTGGCTTAGTGCATTTGAGAAACTATGTGTTGATGAACTGTATAGTATTTACAATCAACACAAGAAATGTAAAATGCATTACAATTTAAGTAAGGATGAGTACAGTGCTTTTAAAAAGTTAGAAGAAAATGATAAGATTGTAATTAAACCTCCAGACAAGGGGGGACCAACTGTTATAATGGACATCATTTGGTATAATGAACTATGAACAATATGCTAGCAGACAGGAAGTTTTATTTAACTATTAATAAAAAAAAAGAGTCGAGTCCATGAAGCTAGTTATCACACATTCATTGAGCAATTTATATCTAGAGAAAATGATAGATAAGAACTTGTTAGATTATTTTATGGCTATAGACTCACTACTGCCTATAATACAAGGCATTCTGAAAGTTCATAAAAATGCACAAAATCCCCCTATTGTAGCAGGACACAGTTGGCTGACAGATCCCTTCTCTATTTATTTGGAAAAAAACTTTGGGACCATTGTTAAATAAGAATATGTTTATTTTGAGGGGCACAGTATTTTCTGAACAATTTGATTGCTTTTTTAGGTGCTAACACTTTTACAATTGTTATGCATGAGCTTATATTTGTTACTATGGATGTTACCTCCTTATTCACTGTTATACCTAATGATGAAGGGGTCTTAAAGGTTGAACAGTTTTTGCACACTTTCTCTAAATTGGAAGAGATGGAAATCTCTGATGTCTGTACTATATTGAAATTAGTGTTGGAAAATAATGCTTTAGTATTTAATAATTCCATCAGTTGGCAGTGACATGGTGTAGCTATGGGCACTTTGTGTGTCAACAGCTACTCCAACACTGTGATGGCTATGTGGGAAATGGAGCATATACTTGAGGGACCCTACTCCAGATTTATACCTTTTTATAGAAGATTTGTTGACAATTTGTTTTTTTCTGTGGGTATGTACTTTACAGCAGTTAAGAGAGTTTGAGGGATAGGTAAATAATACAACTAATTATTTACGCTTTTCTATGAATGCATCATCACATATTATGAATTTTCTTGATGTTACTGTTGAAGTAGATGGGAATGGCTCCATTTTTACTAAATTGCATAAGAAACCATGCCATGTCAACCATTTTTTGTATAGGCATAGTATGTACCCCACCCACATTTATAGTAAAGTGGTTAAGAATCAAGTCTTTAGAGCCTCCAGTTTAAATGTACGTGAAAAGGAGTTTCAAGAGCAGGTAGAAACTACACAGCATTGTTTAAGGATGAGAGGTTATAGTGACCAAGAAATAGTTGAAAATACAGAGAGGGTTAAAAGTTTGGGGGGGACAACAGTTAAACCTTATTTTTCAAAACCTGCCTCAGACAGAGTAATGTATAATAGGAGCAATCAGTGTAAACTGAGAGTACCATTACATTATTGTAGTAATGTTTCTATGTACATGAATGTTATTAGAAAACACTGGAAGGTCCTTATGACAGACAAAGATATTTCCAGAGTGATAGAGTCCACCCCCAGGTTTGTATTTAGGAACATGAATCCTTAAAAAGTACCTTATGTTACATGAGGAATAAGGATGAATACAGCAGTAATGCCACTTTAGCTTGTGGCACTTATAGTGTATGCACTTGCGTTGACAGCAGTTCTACTTTCACATACCCTGAACAGGATAGAATATATAGGTTCAAAGTCTTTGCCACCTGTAGCACCTCCCACGTTGTTTACCTGGCCCACTGTTTATTGTGTCCAAAATTTTACGTAGGTAAGATGGATAGAAGGCTTAGAGAAAGAATAAAGGAACATCTGTATCATATTAGCAAAGGGAATAAAACTAATGCCCTTGTAAAACATGTCATTGCCAGTGGTACTGAGCATACTTTTAAGTTTTTGGTTAGAGGGAGGGTGTATGAGACTTTAAGAGGAGGTGACATCAGGAATAGTACTGAACAATTTGAGTCTAAGTGGATCATTAGACGAGAGGTGATAGTGGGCATGGACTCAGTGATGTGGTCCCTATAAAACCTAAGCTGAGGTCTAAGAATCTAAAACGTTGAATGTTTTTGGCTTCGTATTATGGTATTTTATATATATATATATATATATATATATATATATATATATATATATATATCTGTGTGTGTGTGTGTGTGTGTTACATATGCATTTTTATGAATGTGTTATGATTTCTGTACTTAGATGCTATGCATATGCTTTTATGAGCATGTTTAAATAATTTGAGTGCCTTGATGTCACATGATTAATCAAGGGAGGTATTATATGGTATTTAAACTGAGTTTTTAGTTTGATAATCATTACCTGAAGAAGCAGCTTAGTCTGTGAAAGCATTTGTGGTGTCGACAATAAAAGTGTTTTACTGAAATTGGCCATTTTGGAGTCCCTCTGTCTTTCTGGAGTATTTATTTATTTATTTTTTTACTGGGACTTCTTTACCAGAAAGGGTTGGTATTTGTGTTTGTTCTGCTTATAAAAATAAAATAAAAATCAGTAAAATAACACTTATAATTTACTCTAGACATATGTACTATAAGACCTTGCATCGGGTCTGTACAGTTGTGCATTTGTGCTGTTACCCAGCTTACATGGCTATGAACTGTGTAGTTTCCAGGCTTTCAGTATGAATATTATGCAAATAAGGGATAAATGCCATGGATGTGTTGAATCACTAATGGGAGCAACCGTTTACTCATATCCCCTTCATGTAACTCCTACATAGTGTTTATATTCTCACTGAATGTGGATAACAAAGGGGGGGGGGGTGCCATGTCACTTTTTGGATATTCTGTTTTAAGTGTGCATGTTTGCACAGTGTGCCACTTTCTGCAAATGGTTTTGGCATAGCTTAGCGTGCTCATGTGACCAAACCACCCATGTTCCAGTCATGACGTAGCCAGCTATAAATGGAAACTGGATATATTCAATTAATAATATACAGTTTTGTATAAGTGATGCTGCCTGATGCTGCATATAGCTCCTGGTCGCGGACTAAAGTAAGGCCTTTAAATCATATATCCTAAGCAGGTGAACTGCATCATAATTAGCCAATCCCACATGGTGGGCCTACAGCAGAACTGTATAAAATATGCATACACCCAGCATTCTGATTTTCCCTCAGTACTCTGAACCATTGGACTAGACACTTGAAAATTTTAAATGGGATAATGTTAAGGACTGTTGCAGGTATTCTACATCTGTATGTTCTAGATACTGAAGTCAGTGCTGCTGGTGCTACTGACAATAGGCCTAGGCAGAGAAGGAGAAGAGTGTTCAGGCCCAGGGTAACCTTCCAGGAGCTACATGAGCTGGAGATTGTAGAGTGCTACAGGGTGGACAGGGACATATTACAAGAACTCAGTGAGCATTGTCACCCTCATCTCAGAGCCAGAGCTAACAGAAGGGAACCCATTCCAGTGGAAACTAAGGTATGTGTAGCCCTTGGGATACTAGCTAAAGGTACTTTTCAAAGATCAACTGGAGACATGATGGGGGTGTTGCAGGCATCTGCATCAATGATATTCCACGAATTCCTGGATGCTATGTTCCCACATGCCAGTGAGCACATATGTTTTCCCCTTTCCTCTGAGTTTAGGGCCAGCAATTTGCAACACTTCTACCATGTAGCACACTACCCTGAAGTACTGGGTGCCATAGATTGCACTCATGTATACATCAAGGCACCACCTGGTGAGTAGAGTAGTATCTACGTTAACCACAAGGGATACCACTCCATGAACTGCCAAGTTGTGTGCAATGCCCAGAAGATTATCATGAATGCGTGTGCTGGCAGCCCTGGCAGTTATCATGATTCCATACCTGGCAAACATCACAGCTGTACTAGATGCTTGCTAGAGGGCATCCCACAGGGTAATTTACTGGGAGATTTTGGCTATGCTCTGGAACCGTGGATGATGACACCCATCAGAAATGCACACACACCCACAGAAGAATGCCATAATAAGACACATACACAAACTAGCAACATCATAGACAGTGTGTTTGGGCTTGTGAAGTCATGTTTCTGGTGCCTCAGTATATCAGGTAGAGCCCTGCAGCATACTCCATGTACATGTGCACAGATATTCACAATATGTGCTAAGCTACAAAATCTGATCCTGTGGAAACAGCTGCAGCAGGATCAGCAAGGGAAAGGGATATGTAGCCCCCCACTAGTGCTTAGGTCACCACAGCCACAGTCTCAGGAGGACTTGGAGGAGGAACCCCCTGCTGATGTCCCTGTAGGCATACTTTGTACTCCCTGACTTTGGCTAGGAGACAACACATAGCACATTCCCTGACAACCTAAAGACCTAGGGGCCAACACCTTACTCTTATTCACACACATATATTAAAATTGATATCAGGCAACTCACACATCCTGTATCTATCCCTGTATTGGCTGTGTACTGCTTGCATCAGACAGAGTCAGCCTTGAACTACAGATGTGTCAACTGCTGCATTTGCAAGGTAAGTCTGTAACCTACAGAGTATTCTAGTGGATTATTATGATATATCATTGTAGCTACAGACTTGGTACATTATGCAAGTAACTGTAGTGAGCTATTTAACCAGAAATGACATCCACATGGGACTACAGACACCCATTCCACAATCATGTCTCCATTTGTAAACAGTAGGCCTCATGCATAGAATGCTCATGCCATCCTACTGCAAGATTACTGGTACATCATTCAAGGGAGATATTAGAAAGTGAGTTTAAATGGTAGTCAGACTGGTGTGTATCCTAGAAGAACATGGGTTTTTTCCCCTACCCCTCAAACAGCAGTGTCCCCTTTTAATTGCCATAACAGTAACTCATCTGTGCTATACGAGCATTTCACACAGTTAGTATGCCACACAGTCTCAGGACAGTAGTATAGAATTTGATCTTACATTGTATTTGTTAGGTGACTGAGGAATAGCAATGTACATAATTATGCAGGTGATTGTGTGATGAATGATCCCCTTTCTGTCAAGCAGCCTCTGTGGCTCAAAGAACTAAGGCTGTTAGCTTGTGTGATAGTGGTCAGGTTCTCATCTAGAGATATCCAGATATTTTGGATGTGAAGTAATAAAAAGTTGTTTTTTACAGACTATGACTCTGTGTTTACTATTCTGTTGTTAACCTCTCTCACATATTAATTAAACATTTGCACGCTGCACCGCATATCTAAGACCTATTTAAAAAGTCTTATCTAATTTGTGTGAAGCTCAGCAGTGCAGAACTAGGTTCAGAGGTCACACTATGTAGCAAACATAATCCCGGCCTGGAGAGACCTAGGTGTGAGCTGGAGTCAGTTTATGGAACAGTAAGTTTCTGATGTAAGCAATGCACCTTCCATTTGTGCACTGCATAGCAACACACAAACAATCCAAAAATGCCACTGCGCATGCCTGTACACTTCGTTAAGCACATACATTTCTGTCTCTCCCTATATATATATATATATATATATATATATATATATATATATATATATAATATATATACATATATATATATATATATATATATATATATATATATATATATATACACACACAAACACACACACACACACACACACACACACACACACACACACACACACACACACACACACAAACACACACACACACACACACACACACACACACACACACACACACACACACATATATATATATATATATATAGGCAAATGGCACTTGTCTGAACCATAATCCTGTTATTAGGCAGGGTCGCAGGACCATACTTACAAATGTGACAATGTACAACTCCAGAAAAGTAGGGGTCATGCTGCTACACCCTAGCAGTTCACA
Source organism: Protopterus annectens (assembly GCF_019279795.1). NCBI lineage: Eukaryota > Metazoa > Chordata > Ceratodontiformes > Protopteridae > Protopterus > Protopterus annectens. The sequence continues at coordinate 436,868,770 of NC_056733.1, forward strand.
GTCTTAAACACACTCTCTGTAAGTACTCTTTGCAGTGAAGATGTGAATGTCTGTGCATGCACAGAAAAGTTGTTCAACTTTGCAGTAAGTACTTTGGCCTTGCATTACTACAATGCCTATCAAACTACCAGGCAGCAAATGGAGGTTGTGTGAAATAATGTGGGACTACAGTTTTGTGTTCTAGGAACCTAAATGTATAGTATGACATATCTAGGACATGCTGGAGGGACAGGAACATCTCTCAAAGGCGGCTGCTCCTCTGCAGTAAGCCTCACATCCATTTCAAGCAGATCACCTCAATTACCCTGTTGAAGGGCAGGCTGCATGAAGTGCTGTGAAACTGTTACCTAACATGGATCACTGCCACTGTGGACCTTGCTAGACCAACCTTGAACATCTATGTCACCTGACATTGAACATTATATTGTGATGCAGCAGGTATGCTCCTTATCACCATCAGGTTAACACCCTAGTCAAATCCTATGAACCTCGGACCCCAAGATATAATACATGCAAAACTGAGACAATTGGTCTGGTTGCTATTCTAGGCATCTATCTGGAAAAAGCTACAACAAGCCTGCAGACCCTTGCATCATCTGGGACAACAGTGTGGATCAACAAACAGGCTGTGGCCTGCTTCTGATCTTGGGATTGGTGCTAACGTTTTGCTTCTTGTAAGAGAAAAAGAAAAGGAGAATTATATCCCAGCAGAGTGAGGCCATGGTGAAACCAGCAGTAGTAGTAGCCAGGCAGAAGCCATTCATGTGACTCCCCTCTTTTCAGCATTCTTTACAAGGTAATTCTTTGTTTTCGGCAAGCACTGCTTGATTTGTTTCTAACTTCAGAATAACTGCCTAAATACTTCATTTTTAACTTTTCATGTCGTACCTATTAGTTTCCCCTCCAGTGTTTGTCAGTGCTCTGTGCAGACTCAGACACCTTGAGAGACATTTTCCTGGGAAAACATGATGGAATTTACTCCAGTACTGAGTTGCACACAGGACAACTAGTCTGCAGCGACAAGCACTGTCCCCATAGTTGTAAAACAGATACTCATGACATTAACTGATATTCTCAATACAACTGTTTATTCAATAAAAATGGGCCTGTTGCCATGGATATGAATTTTGCCACTGTGACCGTTACCACCTTGGTGAATATGGGCATCCTGAGGCAATGTAGAAATTCCCTCATGTTTACCGACACCAGTTCATTCTCAAACAAACTGATATGGTATGTGAGAGATGTATTTACATGTCACTGGAGGCAAAGTTCTCACATGAAAGTACTCAATGTCAATAAGGTAGTCAGTAGTACACGTCCCGCACCATCACACACAGTTCAAAGCAGACATATGCTGAAACACTGAAATGTAACCTTCATAAATCACAAAGACCTCATAGACAAAGTACAGATAACAAATACCCTTAGGAGCCCGAAATGCACTCTGTAAAAACAACACCCAAATCAACAAATAGAGCTACATCAAATGGAGGCTCAACTATACGACCATAAGGCAAGCCAGCACACAATCCAGAATTCTAGTCATTAGAGACTCCATTGTGAGACACACTGATGTCCCTCCAAGCTGAGTAAGTAGAAGGCATGGTCAGTTGCTTATCAGGGGCTTGGATCCACCACATTATGCACACTTGCATGTCAATGGACCACAAGTAACACAAACTCAACAAGACAGAGATGCAACTATATTAACAGCCTTGAATACATGTTCTCTCACATATAACAGTCAGTACTTCTTACAATGAGCAGGTTGTCACCATGCACACCTCATCTCGCACTTCATTCAAACCCACTTCACATATACCTATGTATGCGGAGGTCCTCACCAGAAACATACATAAACACCAGAGACCTCCCAAACACAAACACAAGCATGCTACCCATAATATGTCAACTGCAGAATACAACACACATAATAGCTCTCCCACCACTGTCTCACCTGTCAAGCCCTTAAGGCAAAACACTGAAAAAAAACCACACTAGTCATAGATGATTCCACTGTGAAACACAGAGATGTCCTTCTCTCCAGACTGGATAAGGAGAAAGTCATGGTCAGCTGTCTTTCAGGTGCCAGGATCCGCCATATCACACAGGCACACACATATCCTAAAAAACAGGTACTGTTGTGACTCTGTCATAGTCCATGTTGGTGTGAATGACTTGAGACATACCTCTCAGGGCTGTATGAAGAGAGAGACATGACTGAACTCTCGGATTATGTGTCCCAGGCAATTATGTCCCTAGCATTAAGGAGCATTTTACCTTCACCTAGGATGATGCCTCAATACAAACAGAAAATGATTGACTTCAATAATTAGCTTAGTTTCTGGTGTAATTTTTAAGGGGATACAGTATCTGTCAGCCTAAGATGACACGATCGACAAATGTTGATGCTTTGCATGAGATGGACTCTGTCACCTCTGGGATTTTGGCTACTGGCCAAGGCTGTTGCAACTCCCATTGTGCCCTTTTTAGGCAGTGTCTCAAGGACAAATTTCCAGATGTAAAAACTCCATATCAAAACAACCTTAAGGTTATGCTATTAAACATTAGGAGTCTTAACATGAAACTGCACTGACTGGAAGCAGTCCTCACCTTGGAAGACTTGCATATTTGTGCAGTCACAGAGACCTTGTTCACAGCTGTGTAGAGCACCCCAACCATATTGGGCTGCACCTCTTTCCACACATTAAGACCACAAACTGAAGGTGTGAAAACTAAAGGAGGTGGTGCATTGATATTCATTACAGATAAGTACACCTCCAGATTGGTTAACCAGTAGGATTTCCCTGGAAATACTTCAGGTGCAATTAACTCTTGGTAGGATACCTATTCAAGTCATTGCCAGTTACAGGAGCCCCTCCATGAATCAGGACCACAACTCTGCCTATTTGAATCTAATTGAGTCTATCAAGATATGTCCGAACACCCTGGCTTTGAGTGACTTTAATTAGCCATCCATTGACCAGGTAAATTACTCATGCTGTAACTCACTTGCCCAAAGGTTCCACAATTTAGTTAACTTCAACACACAGGACCTGATAGTTGACACCCCCACAAAGGGTGCCAACATCCTGGATTTGGTGCTTACCAATAAGGGGGACCACTGTAGCACCCCCACTGTGAGGTCTTCACTAGTGAGATCTTACCACAGATCAGTCTCATTTGAATTAACTATCACACCACCTCCACCAGCAGCAAGGAAACTAAAACACTTCTCCAAAGCACATCGTTGCTTCTTAAGGGTTCATAGGTTCATAGGTTCATAGGTAGATACTAGGCTATCTGCCCTAGGGCATTTATAAGCCTAGCCAGAGTGGCTTCCGCCTCCCTATTAGATTAGCCTACTATGCCTCTGTAAAGTAGGTCATAGAAGGTACCCTTTTAAGATTAGTTTACTGTGCCTCTGTCTAGCAGGGACACGGAAGAAATCCCAGGGGTGAATTTGCGATTTCCCATCCACGCCTCCAGATTTCACTTGAAGAGGGTCAGTGAGGGGCTATGTCTAACATGAATTGGGATTCTATTCCAGAGTGAGGGAAGCCTCTGGGAAATGAATCTGTCGCTCCAGCATGTCCTATTTATTTTTGTGCTGAGGTTTAGGTCCCTGGACCGTGTAGCTCTAAAGGACTTGGATTTTTTGAGGTGGAGCATGTCCATTAATTCTGGGTTTGACATGGCTTTGTACATCAGGCATAGATCGCCTCTGAGTAGGCGGTAAGCAACTGAGAAGAGCTGGAGTTTCTTTAGTCGAGCTGCATAGGACATCTGTTTGTAGCCCATGATCCTCTTGGTGAGGTACTTTTGGGGTCTCTCCAGTTGCTGCAGGTGTCGGGTAAGGTACATCCCAAAAGGGACATTGTATTCAATTATGGGCCTGATGAGTGATGAGTAGAGGGGCACAATGACCTCTCTTGATCTAGATGCGAACCATTTTGTGATAAGGTGGGCTATATAGAAGGTCTTTCTAACCACTTTGGCAGCGTGATTATCAAAGGAGAGATTACTATCTACGTTGGTCCCCAAATCTCTAATTACTTCTTCTGTACTTAATGGATTACCATCTATGTGGTAATTTGGGGGCACCTTGTTTTTCCCTAAGGGGATGACTATGCACTTTTTAGCATTTAGCTTGAGGCTGTGGCTGTGGCACCAAGCATCCGTCTCTGTGAGACCCTTTTGGAGGATGCTTGTGTCAGCTGGAGATTCGATTATGGCCCCCAGTTTGCAGTCATCTGCGAACATTGTCAGCCATAATCCCCCCGTGTTAGCCTAAACCTCAGAGAAGCATATACCGAACAAGAGAGGTCCCAGAACTGAGCCCTGTGGGATGCCACTTGTAACTGGTTTGGATTCGGACATGGCACCTGCGATTCTGACCATGTGGGTTCTATCTCTGAGCCAGTTTGCAACCCATCTTGTGATATAGGGGTTGATATTTAAGCTGGTAAGCTTATTTATGATGCCCGAGTGGGGTATTGTGTCGAAGGCTTTTGCGAGGTCCAGATAGGCTGTGTGGACTATCTTGCCCTCATCTATGGCTTTGGTAACTGTTTCAAAGAAATCAACTAGGTTTAAGAGACAAGATCTGCCCTTAACAAAGCCGAATTGGGTAGGGTCCAGTGTCTGGAGGCTCCCAATGTCTTTGTTTATGAGTTCCATGATAATACGCTCCATAGCTTTACAGACCAGACTAGTCAGGCTTATGGGGCAATAGTTTCCGGGGTCCGTTGTGGCACCACTTTTGTGGAGTGGGACCACTGTAGCTGTACGCCATTCTTTGGGTACATATCCTCTAGTAAGGCTAAGTTTTAACAGTGACTTAATGTGAGGGTTCAGTTCTTCTTGGAGCTCATGTAAGACACAGCCTGGGACCCCATCCAGTCCCATAGATGCTGTGTTTTTTTGCTTTTGCAAGGGCAGCTTTCACCTGTGCATCTGTGATGTCAGGGAGGTTACATTCAGTTGGGATAGGCATTTGCTCCTTTGGGGGGGAAGGGGGGTAGAAGTTTGCGCTGAATCTGTCTGCCAGGATGTTGGCTATGTCTGTAGGTTCGGTATATTTTGTACCATTATGCAACAATTCAGAGCATATCTGGAAGTTTCCGCCCATGTTCCTGACATAACTAAAGAAGGCCTTGTGATTATCTTTAGGGTCTAGGGCAATTTTTCTTTCGAAACTGGCCTTTGATGATTTTATGAGGGATCGAAGTTTCTTGCTAATACTGATCAGAGATGCCTTCCCTTTTTGGGATTTTGCTCTGTCATGTAGTAGCTTCCTCCTTCTGCTGTATAGCTTATTTATGGCTGGGGTCCACCAGACCGGTCTCCTGTTTTTGGAGGAGTGAGTCTTGGTTTTATTTGGGATAGGACGATCCATGCATTCCTGCAGGTGCTCATAGAATGCATTTGTAAAGGATTCTGCAGATTGGGCTTTGTTATCTTCTGGCCCAGGGGCTTTGAAGGATTCCACCTCAGTCTTGAGAAGTGCAAAGTTGGCTTTTGAGAAATTCTTTACAGTGATTTCCTTGGCTGGGGGTGGGGATGGGATATGGATGTCCAGGGAAATTTGTTTATGGTCTGATCTTACCAATGAGGGGTTTACCTCTGGTGTGGAACATAGAGACCCCATGTTGGTGAGGACCAGGTCCAATATGTTGTTCCCTCTTGTGGGAGTGGTGACCAGTTGTTCCTTTCCGTTAGAGATTATAAATTCAAGGAACCGTTGGGCGAAGATGTTTGGGCTTGAGTAGTTTTCCCAGTCAATGTTTGGGTAATTGAAGTCACCCAATAACATAGTGTTTGGAGAGACCTTCATATTCTCCAGTGTTCTCAGGAATGCCAAGTGGGGTTCCTGTAATAGGGAGGGTGTTCTGTAGCAGGCTACAAACTGAAAGGCAGTTTTGCCCGCTGTTAGTTGCACATGGATGGTTTCCGATGCTTCGTGCAGTGCCACTAACCTGGAAGTGTAGGTATCTTTGATGAATATAGCTACTCCCCCTCCTTTTGTGCTTCGGTCCGAGTTTTGGGGCCGAAACGCATGGTATGAGTTATAACCTGGTAGTGCTGGGGTGCTCTCAGGAGCCTTGAACCAGGTTTCTCTTACTGCACAGACATCGATTTTCTCCATACTGAGGAGAGCCTCGAGTGTGTGCATCTTGAGGTTTAGACTTCTGGCATTGAGTAGCATTACCTTTAGTTTTTTATCCTTGGGTTGTCTATGGAGGTGGGTTTGTCCTTTGAGCCTTGCCTAAAAAGGCACTATGGGGGTGGCAAGAGCCTTGGCCAGTATACGAAAGCCTAAGGGTGACAGGTGCAAGCCGTCCCTAGCGAAGCAACGTGGCTTGTCGAGCATGTCATCCCAGGCTGACAGACACTGGATCCCCTTTGAATGACACCAATACTTTATGCAATTGTTGAAACTGATCATTTTGTCTTTATACTGTGGCATCATTCTTGGTGAGGGCAAGATGCTACTCAAGGTCATGGTCATACCAGCCTGGGCTACATGGTCAGAGAGCTCCTCTATGTCTCTTTTCATGTAGTCCAGGGAGGTACTTCTCAGGTCATTCACACCAGCATGGACAATGACGGAGTCATACTTGTACTTGCTTTGGAGTGACCTGAATGCTTGCATTATGTGGCGGATCCTGGCACCCGACAGGCAGCTTACAGTGACCTTCTCCTTGTTCAGTCTGGTGAATGGGACGTCAGTGTGCCGGACAATAGAGTCCCCTATAACAACTGTATTTGGTGTGTTGTTTGGCCTTAAGGGCTGTGACTGTGAGACACACTGATTTTGTGAGATATGTGATTCGTGGGTATTGTTTAGGGGTGGCTGTTGCTTGGATATCTGCTTAGCAGGTCTTTGCTGTTTAGGCAGATGTTTATTTAGAGCCTCTGAGTATGTTTTTGTGTGTTTATGTGTTGGGTATGCAGATGCAATAGGTCTGTGTGAGACTGGATTTGTGGTGTGGGTGGTTACCTTTTCCTCCTGACTGACTGTGCCAGTCTTGGGTTGAGAGAGTTCTGCCTCCAGTTTGGCTGTGTAACTGCATCTCTCACATGTATTAGAGTTTGTTGGAAGGAAGAGAGGGTTGTCTGTGTACATATGGCAATTGTAACATTGCCTCAAAATTCCCAGATTCACCAGCTGGACTGGAGAGTAACCATGAAACTGACCCTTGGACATACCAGATTAGTATAGGGAACTGTTTTTTTACTGATCAGATTAGGGAAGGGAACTATAAATAGCTGTACTGCACCTCCCCTCTCAGATAGAACTGGCAGCTATGCCAAGTTCAACACCAATGCTTTATACAACCATCTATTTAATGGCATTGACTCAGCTGTACCTGATAGGACCAAAACTAGCCCTGCAAGGAAGAGCAAACTTGCCTGGTGGACAATTGCCATTAACAGGCTTTACAATAAGAGGAAGAAATTGCTCTCTAAGAGTAAGAGGGAATGAGCCCTAAACTAGAAACACTCCCTACTCAGCTTAAACAAGCCAATAAGACTTCATCTCAAGTCCTCAAAAGCAAACTATGAATCCAAATTAGATTCCTTAACTAAGGACAATCTTCTTCTTCTTCTTCTTTCGGCTTTATCCCGGTTAGGGGTCGCCACAGCGGATCACCTGTCCGCACATTGAATGGCAGTGGAGTTTTACGGTGTCGAGTTGCCAGCCCGGCGCCCAACCTTCCACAGAAGGCACACTCACACGCACACCTAGGGCCAATTTAGAGTGTCCAATCCACCTGCAGCATGTCTTTGGGATGTGGGAGGAAACCGGAGCACCCGGAGGAAACCCACGCGACCACAGGGAGGACATGCAGACTCCACACAGAAGGCACCCCAGCCGAGGATCGAACCGGAGAACCTCTTGCTGTGAGGCGGCAATGCTAACCACTGCACCACCGTGGCCGCCCTTCCTTAACTAAGGACAATAATAAGGCATTATTTAGTTACATTCGTTACCTAAAAGGACAGGTCCAGATGTGTGCCGAACTGGTAGTTAATGATACCACATATACTGAGCCTGTGGACATAGCTAACCCATTAGCTGATAGATTCTTTGAAAACTTCACTCCCCTGTCTCTGCCACATGTACTCCAAGGCATCCCTACCAACTGTTCCCTAACTTGTATCTCTAAATAGCAAGTCATTAACACCCTCTCAAAGCCCCAAAACACACCATCTATGGGATCTGCAACATCCCAGACTGCATCCTAAATGGGATCCAACAACAATTAGCAACACCACTGGGTAGTCTTTTCAATCATAGTCTAAGTACTGGCTTCATCCCAGATGAATGGAAAATGGCTACCATTATTTCCATGCACAAAGGTGGTGCTTCCACTGACTCCAAAATCTGTAGACCTATTAGCCTGACTAGCCTTATCTGCAAGGCCATGGAGCAAATCAGCATGGACCTTATCAACAAAGATAGAGGTAAGCTCCAAACACTTGCCCGTACTCAGTTTGGATTTGTCAAAGGGAAATAATGCCTGTGAAACATTGAGGACTTCTTTGAAGACAGTCAACAAGGCCCTGGATGAGCGGAAGTCTGTGCATACAGCCTATCTAGACTTAGCCAAGGCATTTGACACAATACCCCACGCAGGCATCATTGACAAACTCACCCAGCTAGGTATCAGCCCTTATATAGTTAGATGGGTTGCTAGCTGGCTCACCAAAATAACCCCTATAGTCAAAATAGGGGAATCCACCTCCAACAGCATACCTTTAACCAGTAGCTTTCCGAAGGGTCTGTCCTGGCACCTCTACTGTTTGGAAAACTAAAGGTCTGTGGCTGGCAAGGTTTGCTGATGACTGCAAACTGGGAGCAGTCATAGAATCTCCAAATGATGTCAAAATCCTACAAGAAGGTCTTACACAAACAAAAGATTGATACCAAAGTCATGACTTTAACCTCAATGCAAAAGCATGTATTATCATCCCTCTCAGTGAGTGTGATGTTCCTGCTAACTACCACATCAATAACAAAACTCTAAGTATGCACTCACTGGTGAGAGACCTGGGCACACAGGTTGATGGTAAACTTACCTTTGATCACAATGTCTCCACACTAGTAAGAAGGGCATTCTAGATTGCTTATCTCATAAGTAAGGCCATTGCATCCAGAAAATAAAAGAAGTTATAACATGTCTGTACTTTCCCCTCATCAGGTCCATAATGGAATATGATGCCCCTTTTGGTATGCATCTTTCCAAGCACCTGCAGCAATTGGAGAGACCACAAAGCTTCCTCACAGGGATTATTCAAGGTCTTCAGTATCTGTCCTATGCGGATCATCCAAAATCACTGTCACTTTATTCTGTTTCATACAGACTACTCAGAAGTGATCTATGCCTTGCATATAAGGCAATCTTTGACAATGCTTTATTGAAAATGCTGCATATCTGCAAATCAAATTGGACATGGGTTACTTACTCTAAAGACCTTAACCTGGTATATGACAGTAATAGAACATGCTGTAGGATCAGATTTGTCTCACAGAGGTTACTACACCTTTGGAATGGACTCCCACTTCATATTAAACAGAGCATCTCATTGTACCTCTTCAAATGCAATGTGGACAATTAGATGTGTAACCATAAACTCACACCAGGGTTTCCACTTGTGTCCCTTTTGGACAGGGACAATTTGTGCTGATCATGGAAATAAGAGTATAAATTGGCTAGGCATGTAAGGGCCCTAGAGCCATTAGCCTAGTAACTTCCTATGATCCAATGATATGACTCAGTCATAGTCAATGACCTGTGACATATCTCTCTAGACAATACTTAGAGAACTTTGAGCTCTCGGAAGATGTCTGTGTGGTCAGTGACACTTGGCTTAAAGCAGTGGAGAGCACACCAATAGTCCAAGGTTATTATGCCTTCCACACATTTAAACTAGCTACTTCACAGACAGGGACTACAGAAGGAGGTGTCTCTATGTATATCAAAACTAAAGATACTTCAAGGCTGGTCAAACAAGACAATGCACTTGAGATGGTCCATGTTCGTATCACAATAGGCAAAATCCAATACTACTTCCATGCAAGCTATAGGCTCCCCTCTATGACCCAGGAAACCCACACCATGTATTTAAACTTATTAGAAACACTAACCATCCAACCCAAGACCATATTCATGTGTGACTTTCATTATCCCACTATTAACTGGGACTCCTATATGACACCAAACATACAGGCACAGAGATTCCTGGATTTTGCAAACACAAACTCCCTGGACGAGATAGCCAATACATCATGCATGCGTGCAACCATACTGGATCTGGTCCTCACCAATATGGGAGAGTCATGCACACCCCCTACTGTAATGTCTTCCCTGGTAAGGTCCAAACACAAATTGGTCTCCTGTGAAGTAAAAATAAAACATGGATCCCCAGCTAAACATGGAATATTCTGGAACTACTCTAAGGCTAACCTTCAGCTATTAAGTGATAACCTGGCTAAATTTCAAACCCTCTTAAACACTGAAAATGCTATGGCCTATGCAGAAGTGTTCACAAAAACCTTGTACAAGCATTTTAATAGCTGCATAGAGGCAGCCATACCCACCAGGGAGAAGTACAGAACTAACTCAAAATCAAGCCACCCTGGTGGAATCACAGAATTAATAGGCTGTATAACAGAAGGAAGAAACTCATGGAAAAACATAGGTGATGCACCACACATCAGGATAAAAGCACCTTTTATCAAAGTAAATGAAAAAAAATCAGAGGACAAATGAAGTATCCCAAATCCAGATTTGAGGTAAATGTGGGTTCCCAGGCCAAAGACAACCACAAAGCATACTTTATGTATGTTTGCAACCTCAAAGGCAATACACAATTGTGTGCACATCTCATTGTAAATGGAACCACCTATAATGAGGCAGAAGATATAGCAAATCTCCTGGCTGATAAATTCAGCACCAACTTTACCCCTCTGTCTCCCTCAACCTTCCCTCAGGAAATACCATCAAATATAAGTACCCCTACTATCACTAGGGAACAGCTCTCTCTAAAACCAAATACACTGGATCAATGGGCCCAGATAATATCTCAGCATGCCTTCTAAATAGCATGAAACATGACCTATCAGGACCTCTGGAATTACTGTAGCCACCAAACAGGCATCATGCTTCATGAATGGAGAACAGCAACAGTCATCCTTTTGCACAAAGGTGGGCCATCTACCAACCATGGAGGCTACAGACCCAAAAGTCTCACAAGTCTGATCTTTAAAGTCATGGAAAGAATTATCATGGAAATGATCAATAGAAATGTAGATTATCATGGAAATGATTAATAGAGATGTAGTACACCTGCAGAAGTACACCTCCAGACACTGGGCCAAACCCAGTTTGGTTTGGTCAAGGGAAAATCATGCCTACCCAACCTGGTGGACCTTTTTGAGAAGGTAACCAAACCACTGAATGAGGAAAAAATGGTTCACACTGCCTACCTTGGCCTGGCAAGGCATTTGACACTACACCCCCATCAGGCATTCTTAACAAACTCAAGAGGTTAGGTACAAATTGGTATGTCAGCCTGTGGATAGCCAAATGGCTCAAAGATAGGACCCAGGAAGTTAGCACTGGGGAGTCCACCTCTACAAGAGGCCAGTCACAAGTGGACTTCCTCATGAATAATTCCTCGGACCGCTCCTTTTTGACATTTACTTCTCTGAAGTCAAGGCCACTGTCAGTGGTCTCTGGCTGACTAAATTTGCAGATGATTGCAAACTAGGAGCTGTCATTGAATCCCACACTGACACAAATGTTCTCCAGGAGGGGGGTGACAGAGACATACAACTGGTGTCAGAGCCATGGACTAACACTAAATGCTAAGAAATGCATAATACTATCCTTTAGGAAGTCATCCACCCCTGAGAACTATCATATTTATAGCACACCTCTAACAGTTGACCTAGTAGTCAAGGACTTAGGGACAGAGATAGTAATCTAGCCTTTGACTGTCACATGTCTACAGTATTGCGGAAATCATTTTATGTTGCTCAACTTATAAACAAAGGTATGGCATCTAAGTCCGAGGAATTCATTATTCCATTGCATTTGGCATTCATCAGACCTATCATTGAGTGCAATTCCACCTTTGGTATGTAAATAACTAGGCATATCCAACAATTGGAATATCCACAGAGGTTCCTTACTAAACCAATACAGGGTATAAGCAAAATGTCCTATGCAGACTGCCTCAAGGCCCTATCCCTGTATTCTGTCTCCTAAAGGCTTTGGAGGGGAGATGTGTGTCTGCCATACAGGGCATTAATAGACCCCACTGTGGACCTCCTGCATATCCACAAAACAACAAGTACCAGAATTACCCATTCTACAGACCTACACTCTGCCTGTGGTATACGTAGGAGGTGCTGGAGAGAGAAGTATGTATCCCAGAGACTGCACCCAGTATGGGACAGGCTCCCCATTTATGTGAAACAGAGTTCTGCCTTAATGCAAAATAAGTGCAATTTACACAATTGGGTGGGGACAGGACAATCATCACTGGTTTGTGACCTATGTCTCTAATGGACACAGAGAAACTGTAAATGGATCATCTCCCTGGCCCCTGCTTGTAATTGTTTCATCTCCCAAAACTCTGCTTACACTTATCAAGGGTGCTTACACTTATCAAGGGTAACATACCTTGTCAGAGATTTAGGATGCATGGCTAGACTTAAAGAAGCCCTTGTGTTCATTAGCCTAGTAAACATCTATGAACCTATGAACCCATGGACCTATACTGTATTACCTTTCTGATATAATTTGTCTTCTGTGATGACATTCAATCCTGTGGTCTGATGTTGATGGGTTGATTGTAGATGTTTACCTATAGGTGTGTACTACACAATTCTGAAAGTGAAATGTAAACATTTCCATGAGACTCATTTCATTGTGTCTCCACAGTCATTACAACAGCTCCACCGTAATGTACATAAATTATTATGCTATCCACATTATAAATGGTGAAGTACAATATCTGTAATTGACCAGTACAAGTAGCATGTCAACAGCACCAATGCATGAAAGGAATTCATACTAATGTGGATAGTCACACTGTGCATCAGACACATAGCTTTATGTCCCTGCATCCATGAGAAAGATGACAGGGATGTGGCACAGTTATCATCACATGCACAGGGTGTTGTATGGTGGTGCAGGAGGTCTAGTCTGACACAATAAGTTGGCAAGCATGTGTGTGAGCCAGGAAGGGAAGCAGGCAAGATGAACCATGGAAATGTTGCATGTGTGTCTGTAGGTGCCCTCAATGTGACAGTTGTGTGTGAGTATCTGCATGAACATAGCCAAGTTCAGTGCTAGCCCTACATTTCTGTATGTTGGACAGCTGTGAGTCATGCATGGTAGAGCTGGCAGTTCATCGTCTCCACACCAGAACATGAGAACCTCTGTGAGGAGTTGCATTGGCACCTCCATGCCCAAGGTCAGATGCTGTGCTACTGAGGGTGACTGATGTTTGCTGGTCATGTGTCCCCCACAGGAATGCCCAGGACCATGAGCCCATGGCTTGCTATGTCTTGGTGTGGACAGCACACTCCCCTCTGGAGTGCTGGATGTACTGCCACTATGGGAACATGATTTTGCATGGCAACATTGGCTTTCAGCAAATGTAGTTGTTGACCTATGCCCACGAGGTTGATGCTCAACTCCAATCAGATGTTCCATCGCAGTCAATGTGCGTTCCAAGACAGATAGTGTGCAATCTGTCTCAGACATACCTCTTTCCACTGTGTCAGTCAACCAATCCAGGGTATCAGCACCATGATTGAGACAGTCACGGAAGTCTTTTGCATCCATAACCCTAATCATTCATCAGGAGATCCTTTCTGAATGCGCCTGTATCTCCATGACAGCCCTAAACATATATCGAGTGACACTTGATGAGACATCTGCAACAGGTGGTGGAGGGACAGCAGGCCTCCTATGAGTACCCCTATCAATCTGCCTGTGTGGAACCTCGCCGACAGTTTGGCTATGGCCAGTGTCAACAGTCACTGAAACCACAGTAGCCACACTTCCCTGTTCAATGTCACCACCCTCCAACTGTCCAAAATCGTTGGCCTCAGAGGACTGGGTATGCGTAGGCATACTGGCTGTGTACGGTGATAATGAGGGTGGATGGGGGATGTCAACCTCTGTGTCTGATTCATCCCTTGCAATGCCCAAGTGTGCCTCAATTTGGCCACCATCATTATCAAATTCTAAAGAGACACTGACGTCAGATGTTGTAGGGGTCAAAGACCAACCTCCCTGGTCACCTGTGATAAAAAGGAAAAATCAATACATTAATACCTGCACTACTATGCTCTGCAATACTAATGCACAATATATGTTAAGCTATTTACACTGCTGTCACTATTACAGACTTGTATACCCCCCAACCTCACAGAGTAGGACATGGACATCATTTTCTAACCCCATTCTGTAATTATATGGAAATAATTATTCAGTAAACAAGAAACTTATGAGCAAAAAATAAATTATGCACATTGTGGACATTCTGCAAAAATCTGCATAGTTGACAGTTCTGGCAATCAGTAATGTCCTGACAATACTTTCAAGTCAATCACTATGGCCATACCTACAAGGCAGAGGTATGGGTCTAATCTGTGGACAATCTGAAGATATCTCTACATTTGACAATCATGCAGACAGTACATCAATCCAGCAGGAGCACGGCCTCTTCCAATTTCTTACTGTCCTGAAAATTTTGAGGGAGAGGTAATGGCAACAGCACCACATGTTAAACTATAACAGGTAATACATACAAATATCTCACATCTCCAGTAACTGCTATGTTAAAAGGTATGTGGCTGACAATCTCTACATGAGCTTAAAACTGCAGCTAACTTACTCCCCTCCCCCCAAACAAACACCAGACATGCATGTAAAACTAGATACACCTTGACAGGATGAATTTAGTAGTATTCTGCTCTTAATCTAACTAAGCATACCTGGTCGCTCCTCTTGAGAGAACTGGTGGCATCCACAACCACAACATATTGGCTGATAGATGCTTGAGAGCTTTCCTATGTTGCAAGATTTGCTAGGAATTCTTCTGTGGCTGTGAGAAGAGGTTATGCTGCAGGGCCACCACCAGTGACCTGATGATCCCTGGTCATGTCAATTGCATGTCTCCTTGCTACATTTATCATATATGTGGCACAGTGTTGCACCTGCTCATAGATATGATTTTGGTGATCCATGGTATTGATGTTATGCTCCAGTTCATCTCACAGGGCTGCAAGTTCTGACCTGTTTGCCCTCCCTCTGGACAGCATGACCTGGTAATGTTGCAAAGCCTCAATGATGAGCTTGTTTTCCACCTCAGAAAATGGTGGTCTGTGATGTGCATGCATGATGTTTCCTGAAATACAAAGGCATGAGAACACATGTAAGGATCACATACATACAAGTAAACTATGTATACATACAGCAGTAAAGGAATGCTATCAGTATTCACCGCTTGATTACACATCTCATATTCAACAGTGTGCCAAACATAAAAAGGGTGTGAATGCAACTAGGACTGTAGCAATAGCGACATATTCCTCTTTGTGCCAAGACAGGTACTCATGTATGCTCACACACCCAACAGAGGAGTCCATTGTAGTGCACCCCATAGCAGTAGCTCCCCCCAAAATAGCTATGTATAAATAATAGTGCCAACAAAGTAACAATGTACTATTACAAGTGCTATTAAAGGAAGTAGCCAGGAGACCTATGTACTTAGTTATCACACAGCATTATACCCTTGGTGTACTTTACATACTCTGTATGTGTAACAGGGCTGGAGATCAATACCATGTCATCAGTACAGTTCTAACAAAGGCTTACTGATATAATCCCCATTCTCCCTAAGTATATTCAGACATATGCATCATGTTGAAAACAAAATGGATGCATACCTGATGGAGCACAATACTCCTCTGTTGAAAAATACTGCTATAGAAGTAATGTGTCAATGAGTTAAACATAAGAAATAACTCTCATACACACTGGTTTACCTAGCTAGAAGTTTGTCTTTTTACGATGGTTCTCATTAGCAGTTGATTGTATCTGAACCAATCTGTGGTTCAGAAATACTAAATACAGCATACACAGCTAATTTGTAGTATAATCAGCCAATCCCATACAACTACTCAACAAGATCTAAGGCCTCAATGTAGATTCCATCCCCTTTCTCATAAGTTGTGGTGAAAATTATTGGGGTAAAATACATCAGCCGGAGAAAATGTTTGTAGCAGCTACTTGTTACATACATATGTGTGTGCTATAGGCTGAAGCTGCTGCTGCTAATAATACTAATAGGCATAGATAGAGAGGCAGACAATTTTGCAGGACAATAACACAGAAGAGTAGCTCTGGGACCTGTGATAGGCTTGATGAACAGCCAGAACCAAATTGTGGACACTCACCCTACTGGAAGTAAGATATGTGTTTAAGGTAAGTATGTTAGCCAAAAGTATCATTAACAGACTAAAAGGCAGCATACTTGGTGTGTCCTAGAACAAGGTAGGGAAGACAGTAACCATTATGTCAACCACTTGAATAACTGCCAAGTCATGTGCTATGTCATGGCAGTCATCTGGAATGTATGTGCTGGCAACCCTTGCTTCCAGCATGACCTCCATATATGTATGTTACTTGTACAGTTGTAGTTGCCTGTAATATCGCTGACAAATCATTGTGGACTGCAGTCTGATATTACTGGGTCACATTTGAATTACATGTCAAATTCCTCTGGGAATTTATGCTAATGCATAACCTGACATTCTAGGCACTTTCTAGGGTTGCAATAGCAATAGTTAAAATGTGTTTCTATCTGTAGGCCTTTGACTTCCATTAATCAGAAGTGAAAATTCTATCTGTATTGCTTTTGGTGGATAAATAGGTGATGAGGCAGTTAAACATATCACAATTTGTAATGGTGATGCACACATGATGTATTTTAAATGCTAGACGCAGTTGGATTTGAACCCAGGACCATGTGAACCAAAAATAAATATACTGAAAGAATTTAACAGACTGTGCTACAGATTCAATGATAGCACAGGCCTGTTTTTACATGTTGTAAAGAAAATTGCACACCGAACTGATGTTGCATACTTCATATACACCTATTACTATGTGTATGGCTTTATAGGGATTTATTTCTCTACCAGATTCCCAGTTAAATTCCTGTTTATGCATTAATCTTTTAGCATCGCATAAACACACTTAATGACAAGAAAATGACAGTATGTTTTGCTTAAAACACCTGCGATAATTAATTGGCTGTATGGCTTGATGGGTTGATGCACTGTTGCTCATGTGAGATTGTACTTGGTTCAAAATAGGGTGTACGTGTACTTTTTGAAAGTGATTATTATGCTTTCAAATACATGTAGCGATACACCACCATTTAGCATAGTGCAACATCCCACAATGATTCATTAAAGAAAAGAAAATTGAGGAGAAACAGCAGTGGTGAAATGGGGTGCAAGCAAGGGGAAAAACATAGTGAAAGGCAGGTAGGAATGTGCAGGAAGGGTGTAGCAAAGAACCACAGCTATTCATTTCTTCAACAGCAGCAACTGTGCACTTGCAAAGATTTTTAGCTGTTACCCCCAGGGAGAGGGGTGACAACAACGTAAGTGTGTTGTCAAGCCAATTGGATCAAATTAAGTGTGTGCAGTGGACATGTGTGCGAAATAGACAGCTATGTATGGGATGACATTTTTTTTTTTTTTTTTTTTTTTTTTTTTGGGACAGGTGCCCCTCCTTTTTGTTTTAAGGAGAGAGTTGAATGTTGGGGAAGGGTCATAGGTATGGGGAATTTAAGTTGGGAAGGTGAGGAAACATTTGTACACAGACAAGACATACAACACAACAGACAGGCTTGATGAGGGATACAATAAGTGGTGAACACCTTGGTTGGGGAGGGGGTTGGGGGATCCTGGTCCCATGGATGTCAGACCCAGTAGCAGTGTGACTCAAGTCCTCACCCATGGGTCTGTCAGCACTGCACCTTCATTGCTCCTGTGCAGGAAGTGGCTTATGCCAGTACATGGGGAGTAGCTGCCTCACAAAAATGGACAGCATGCTCTCCATCCAGTGTAGGTGTGAACCAACAGTTTGATGCACAAACCTAGACACCATGCCTGACATTTGATCATGGGTGACATAAATATCCCCTCCACCTCCACTCCTAGATGGGGGCACACTCCCGGCCTGTGGGGTGGAATTACCTGATGGAGAAGGTAGTGCAGGGGCAGCAGAGGGGTTGCTACCAGGCTGTGGCCGAGACATGTTGGGTCCCGGTGCCTCAGCCTGGGCAGCCCAGGTAGGTGGATCTCCACGAATTGGCCTATCTTGTTGGGTTGTGGTAAATAAAATAGAAACATAAAGGAAAAATAAACATAACCCAAACAAATGTAATTAATAACATAGGAGAAAACAATAATGAGTAATGGGAATAAATTGAAAATAATATAATGAGGAATGCAACCATACATAATGAAAATGAAAGTTTTTTTTTAATATCAAATCAATATTAAATTATACATAAAGCCAACATAAGAGATAATAATAAATGATATTTCTGTTGGGAGTGTGGCCTAACAGTTAAGGTGTTTGCCTTACACACACAAGATGCAGGATTTGAGTCTCACAAGGGATAAGTGGTTAGGCTTAAAATGGCTCGCAAGGGCAGTTAGTCTTGTACTAATCTATGAGCCTATGCTAGTATTTACTTGTTATATTTGTTTACCAGGTAATGTCCGGCTGGGGGCAGAAGCCCATTTACAGCAGAGACCCGGGGACAAAAGCTTGAGTTACACAGTTTACAGTTAAAGAAACTAAATACTACCAAACATGCTAAAAATAATAGCAAAAAATACTGCTAGTGAAACTAATATTACTACAATACTAAGAGTATTGGCAAAAATTAATTGTGTTTGAGCCATAGTAACAGTGTAATTAAACTGGCAATATTAATTACTGTCAAAGACATATACAGCAGCAGGTAACAGAAATGCATGGATATACAGTGATTTAGGAGACCATATTGTATACAGGACATATAACAGTGGTAGACGAGGTTACAGATTTAAGATCAGTAAGATTGTCTAGGACCTGTGTCCAAAATCTAGCTGCTGACAGAAAACTGAAGAATTTAGCTAGGTGGTAAGAACAGAAGCCATGGGGTTATGACATAGGAATTAGAAGGAGCAGAATTAGGAGATATAGTCAGGGAGTGGGTAGACTTAGCCAGGAGTATGGCAGATGCAAAGCCAATGATTTGCTAGATGTTCTTTTAGGAGTTGTTTAAACTCATAATAGTTAGGATTTTTTGCTATGGTTTGAGGAAGAGTGTTCCAGAGCATGGCAATTTTGTAAGAGTACAGGGAGGTGCCATGGGAGTTGTGGGGTTGAATAACCTTTAGCATTAGTTTGTTAGAAGATCTAAGTGATCTGAGCTTTTCATTAGGGTGGATTACTTTAGATAGTACAGGGCAATCATTGGGTAGATGGATTATTTTGTGGGCTATGGTCAGCTGGTTGAGTGATAGGAGGTTAGGGAGTTCTAGCCAGTTGAGTTGGGAAAGTTTGGTGCAGTGGTGGGTTCTATATGGGTGTCCTGTGGCAAATTTAGCGATTTTGTTGTAGCAGGATTGTAGGTTATTTAGGTCAGTTTTTCACAGGTTAGTAAATATTTAGGATCCGTAAAGGAGGGTAGAAAGTAGTAGTGAGTGAGCAGTGGCTAGTCTGGCATTTTCTGTAAGGTATTGTTTGGCTCTATAGAGGGTTCCTAGTTTAGAGTGGACATTTTTGATAGTGAGGGAAATGGGTCTGTCAAATCTTAGGATATCATCTATTGTTATGCCCAGAAGTTTGGTTTGGCTTGTGGGTTCTATCTTGGTTCCATTTGAGGAGAGTATTGTTAGAGAGGGCTGGTGTGATTTGAGTTTGTTATAACTGAAGACTATTATTTTAGTTTTGTTTGGGTTTAGAATAACTTGATGTTCTGTGAGGTATTTTTCTATATCTTGAAAAGAGGCTTGCATTTTTATTTGGAGTTCCTGGGTAGTGGGGGCTGAGCATATAAGTGTGGAATCGCTGGACAATGGAGGCTAGTTGCATTGCAGACCTAAGGCTATTTGTAAATATTGTAAAGAGGAGAGGAGCTAGTATGGAACCTTGCAGGACCTTAACAGAGATGTGGAGTAGGGGGAAGGCTGTTTTCCCATTTGGTAGCTTGCTGTCAGTTGAAAAGATAGCTAGAGAACCAAGATAGAGCAGATGAACTAAGGCCGTAGGATGAGAATTTGTTGAGAAGTATTTGGTGGGATTCGATATCAAAAAAATGAATGAGACAAGTTGGCCTTCATTTATGACATGATGAATGGTGTTAGTGAAAGACAGTAGGGCAGTATTAGTGCTATGTTTTGGACTAAAACCATGTTGTGAGGAGAAAAGGAGGTTGTGATTGAGGAGGTGGTTTAGGAGCTGGTTGTGAATGCATTTTTCTAAAATTTTAGAAAGAGAAGAGAGGATGGCTATGGGAGGGTAGTTGGTTAGTTCTTTGGAGGGTCCATCTTTGTGGAGGGGGCTGACATGAGATATTTTCCAGAGACAGGGGATGTATCACTCTGCAATGGAGCAGTTGATCAGGACAGATATGGGGTAGCCAATTGCAGGGGTGGCAATTTTAAGAAATTCATTGGGTAGTTGGTTTGCGTCTAGACAGCAGGGTTTAAGCTTGGAAAGGAGTGATTTTTATGTACTAGTATGAATTGTTGTAAATGTGAGTGGGTTGGGGGAGTCTGAGGAGAATGTGGGGATAGATAGAGGTTGATTAGGCTGGTTACCCAGTAGTGAGGTGATTGTGTTAATAAAGTGTGAGTTGAATTGTGTTGCAAAAATGTCAGTTACATTTGAGGTAAGTGGTGGAGGGGTTGGGGTATAGTCAGGGTTGAGGAGATTGTTTATGTTTTTCCAGAATTTTGGGGAGTTGTTTTGGTGTTATTGCTGTTTGGAAGTACTTTTGTTTGTCAGATTTTATTTGTTTCTTAGCTAGATTTTGAAGTTGTTGATATGTGATGAGGTTTGCTTTATCTTTGATGATGTGATAAGTTAACCAAGACCTGCCTCTTTGTTTGAGTACTAATTTAGTGTCTTTTGTTAGCCAGGGTAGGTTCTTAGGTTTTGGTATAATTTTTCTAGTGGGTGAAAGATTGTTTAGAATATTAAGAAAGGTATTGTTGAAGTATCGAACAACATGATCAAGAGGGAGGTTACTAAGTGGTGACCAGTCTCTTTGTTGAAGTAGTAGGTTAAAATAATAGTAAATATACTCATAAATAAATAAAAGAAGAGAAGGGGTGGAGTGAGAGAAGAAAGGAGAACATTAGTAACTTAACATATAATATAACTAAACATACTACAACTACATACTTTTAGATCTGTTAGATTTTACTTGTGAGACCACTGACAGCTATGACATTTATTATTTGAAATATTACCATGTTCCTTACACACACATTATAGTTCACATCATACTTCATCCAGTAATCATTTAACGTTGCTTATGTTGTATATATGATGTTCCATGTATGAACCTCTCATCCTCTGGAAGTTATGCAACAGAGAACTGCATGTACTTGCTTTAACTTGCTTTAACAGTTCAGATATGCACTGACACATTAATGAAAGTATATGATGTCCCAGGTATTTCATACATAACTGTTAAGAATGCAATATCTGTATTTATTTTATTTTATTATTAAGTTTTGCATTCATTTATTACTTTATTGATTTTCTTACATACCACGCTCTTGCCTCATCCTGGATAAATGCCTTGCATGGGACTGCACGTTGCAAGCCCTCTCTTCTGCAGCTGTGGTAAGAGAGGGAACCCACTATGCATACTTGTTTTTCACAGATTCTGGTTGTATATTTATAAATTACTAGAAAACATGCTTACATATCTGAGGGGTGTTCCCTGCCCATGCCTCTTGGAGCCAGTGATTCAAACTACCCCACTTCCATCGATAGAGGTTATCATAATGGTGATGATACTGTTCACCACTGCAGGGGATACCAGTGGCACTGGTCAGGTCCCTGGCCAAACTATCTCAGGCCTCAGACTTGCATTCTGCTCTCTGATAGTTGCCCTTCAGTAGTCAGGGTCCATAGTGCTCTACCAGGAGTCCAATAAAAACCCTAGACTCCTGAGCACCCCAATATTGTGCCCAAAAGCACACACCTTCCCCCACGGGCACTCCTAAAATGGAAAACATCGATATCTGTGCAGTAACTGAGACCTGGTTCATGGCTCCAGAAAGCACCCCTGCAATACCAGGGTACAACTCTTACTACACTTTTCGACCACCAAACCAGGACTGAAGCACTTAAGGCTGAAGAGTGGCAATATTCACCAAGGATATTCACACCTCCAGGCTAGTTTCCCAACACAATGCATCTGAAATTCTACAGGTGCAACTAACACTAGGTAAGACTGCAATCCAAATTGTAGCTTGCTACAGATCCCACACCATGCTCCAAGATTCTCACTACACCTTTCTAAACATACTAGATAATATTAAGACACAACCAGACACCCTAATACTGGTGATTTCAACTACCCTGCCATTAATTGGGAAAACTACTCGGGTACCAACACCTTTGCCCAACGGTTCTTGGAATTCATAAATTCCAACACCCTGGACCAACTAATCCATAGTCCCACCAGGGGCTCAAATATCCTAGACCTGGTCATTACCAACATGGGAGATCAATGCTCCACACCAGTAGTCACCCCCTCATTGGTCAGGTCTGATCATAAGCTAATCACCCTTGACATCCACATCCCACCCCCAACCCCCCAGTAGGGAAACCTCCATAAAAAAACTTCTCCAAAGCCAACTTCATGATACTCGTCAGAAGTGACAAACTTCATGACACCCATGCAGACGGGAACTGAAAGTTCAACCGCTGAATCCTACACTAAGGCACTGAACGAACACATCCACTCGTGCATGAATCATGCCATACCAAACAGAACCAAGATGGTCTCCTCCAAAAAAAGGAACCCAATCTGGTGGTCCACTGCCATAAACAAACTATACAACAGAAGGAAGAAACTGTTGCAGAAAAGAGGAAAATCCCAGGAAGCAAAAAACTCCCTTACCAGCATCAGTAAGAAGCTGAGATCCCTCATAAAATCCTCCAAAGCTAGTTACAAAAATAAAATTAATAAAGATTCCAAGGACAACCATAAGGCATTCTATAGTTATGTCAAGAATCTAAATGGCAATGCTCAGATCTGCTCAGAGCTACAACATAATGGCATTAAATATACTGATCCCAAGGATATTGCCAATATCCTGGCAGATCAATTCAGTGCAAACTTCACCCCCCTCTCACCCTGTAAAGGGCCCATCTCAATACCAAAAGATTGCCAAATTCCAGTAATCACAGCTACACAGGTAAAAAACATACTCTCCAAAGCTAAGAATACAGCATCTATGAGACCAGATGACATCCTGGGCTGTGTGCTACATGAACTACAAAATGAACTGGCACCTCACCTAAGTGTCATGTTTAATCATAGCCTCACCTCAGGCTTCGTGCCCAATGAGTGCCGCACAGCTACAGTTATCCCACTCCACAAGAGGGGGTCCAGCTTGGATCCTGGGAACTATAGTCCCATCAGTCTGACGAGCCTGATCTGCAAAGGTATGGAAAGCATTATCATGGAAATTATAAACAGACATTTGCAACCTTAAAACACTAGACCCCACCCGGTTTGGTTTCATAAAGGGCCAATCTTGTCTCCTCAACCTGACTGACTTCTTCAAATCAGTCTCCGGAGCTGTGGATAAGGGTAAGGCAGTCCACACAGCCTGTCTGGACCTTGCCAAGGCCTTCGATACCAGCCCCCACTCTGGAATCATAGATAAACTTACTAAACTGGGCATTAATCCCTATGTCACTCAATGGGTTGCCAGCTGGCTTACTGACAGAACCCACATTGTAAAAGTAACTCAAGATCCAGCTCCAGACAAGTGACAAGCAGAGTACCTCAGGGTTCAGTCCTGGGACCGCTCTTGTTTGGCATCTACTTCTCTGAAGTACAGGCCAGCACTAAGGGACTCTGGCTAACAAAGTTCACAGATGACTCCAAACTGGGAGCCATTAATGAATCCCCAAATGATGTGGATATTCTACAAAAGGGCCTTACAGAAACAGATGCTTGCTGCCAGAGCCATGGGCTCAAGCTCAATGCCAAGAAATATATAGTTTTCCCTTTGGGAAAAAAGATGTACTTATGAATTACCACATAAGTGTCAGTACACTAAACACCAAAAGTGTGATAAGGGACTTACGGACACAGGTGGACAGTGGTCTCACCTTCGATAACCACATCGCCACAAGAGTCAGGAAATCCTTCTATGTGGCACACCTAATCACTAAAGGCTTTTCATCCAGAAAATAAGAGGTGATTGTCCCATTGTACTCATCCCTCATTAGACCCATTATAGAGGTATGTACCTCACAAGACACCTGCAACAACTGGAAAGGCCACAGAAATACCTCACTAAAAGAATCACAGGCCTAAAGCAGATGCCCTATGCTGACCATCTAAAAAAACTCCAGCTATACTCTGTTGCATATCGCCTACTCAGAGGTGATCTCTGCTTAACATACAAGGCCATGTCAAACCCAGTGCTGCTGGACATGCTGCACTTAAAGAAATACCAATCCTTCAATGCCACACGCTCCAGGGATCTAAACTTGGTCATCACAATAAATAAAACATGCTGGAGGGATAGGTTCCTGACCTAGAGACTCCCCATACTCGGGAATAGACTGCCTATATATGTCAAACTAAGCACCTCTTTGGCCCTCTTCAAAAGGAACCTTGATGATTGGATGGGAGATAGGAAATTCACCCTGGGGATCCCGTTAGTCACACTGCTAGACAGGGGACCAGGAAAGTAAATATTCTGGGAAGAAATAGCCAGGGAATTGTTAAGGCTAGGCTTGTATAGGCCCTAGGGCCGTTAGCCTAGTACCAGCCTATGAATCTATGACCAACAGCCATATCCACATTCAAGATCTGGCTTCAGGGAATACTGTGCATTTCCCGCCTATTGCCCTTTAAATAGGATGCACTCCCACCAATGAGCATCATACTGTACCTTTCAAAAATGCACATGTTGCTTAGTACAAACTCACACAACCCATGTTTAAGAGAAGCTTAGCAATGCACAAACATGAAAAGACCATTACCTATGTTTAAACAATCCTTAGCATAGCACACCTTTTCTAAATTTAACAATAATTGAATTTAAAGTGAACCGATGTCTCAATGACCTGACATAGTTTCACAGCAGTATATATAAAAAGTATTACTGCCCAGGACTCGAGACTGGGACCTACTCCAATGTAGTTTATGACTCAGCCTATCCAGCCACAGGAATAGTGAAGGGAGCTCATGTATCTTCAGATATACTGCGAAGGTGCCACTGTAAGTGTAGCGCAGCTTCGCTGCAGGGGTTTGCACAGTGCTAAGCATCACACAACTGCAACAATTAAATGCATCCGGTTTCTATTTTTAGATATCTAACATATGTCTAATGCATGAGTGCGCAGTGCTAAGCATAGCTAAATAATGTGGTGCATCACGCAACTAAACACATAAAAATAAAAAAATAGAAATTGAATGCATCTGGTTTTTATTTTGGCACATGTCTGATGTATGGGTGCACATAGCTAAGCATACTAATTAACGTGACACATCATGCAAACAAGCACATAAAAGAAAAAAAAAATTAAAATAAATCCAAATTAGTGAAATAAATTGTCTTGTACCCCTTTCGGTCAGGTTAATGAGCTGAAAGGTATGTGGGTGTCCTGTCGGTCTTACACAGATTCAATATCTTTGTTGTTCTGACCTCCCTTAGGCACACACCACCATTAATATGCATGGCATGCTGCTGAGGGAAGATCATGGCCATGTACATGGATGCATTCCATGTAGACTCTACACGGAGCCTACACGGACTTTATTGAATCCTGGGGTGAGTATAGAACATCTATAGTAATATTGCGGCTTTTGGGTGCTTGTTCACATCAATTTCCCCCACTTGCCCACATAGTCCCTTCTCATAGGGAAGATTCATAGGCTGTAAGGTGTTAAGAGTTATGTACAGCTGAATGAACAGTGTTCATAATCACAGTCACAGTCAAACAATAATGCTCTGTATGGTGTGTGTTATTGGGGAAATAACAATAAAAAACACCCTGGAAGGTATAATTGCATGTAGAGAATGGACTACTTGTTAATTTGTTTAGGATTTTTTTGTTTTCTTTTTTTGTTTAATATATATTTTTATATATTTTAATATAAAACATTTCCTATACTTAAGTTAAGTTGCTGGAAGAAGTGTTTTGCATCCAAAATATAGGTTGTATAAGTATACTGACTACACACACACATACACACACACACACACACACACACACACACACACACACACACACACACACACACACACACACACACACACACACACACTCACATATATACAGATGTTACAACCACTTTAAGTGAATACACCTCAGACATTTCATTGTGAGCAAAAAAAAAAAAACATAGAATCCAAGGCATTACAACTCCCCTCCTGTTGCC
The DNA here is from genome assembly GCF_019279795.1 of Protopterus annectens. NCBI lineage: Eukaryota > Metazoa > Chordata > Ceratodontiformes > Protopteridae > Protopterus > Protopterus annectens. Next base: position 436,895,524 of record NC_056733.1, read on the forward strand.
TGTTTACTGTCATTGATTTTGCCCTATATTGCTGCACTGTTTCTCTAAGAATGATACATTTGCTAGTAAAAAACTGAGGATTGAAGTTAATCAGTAATGCCAGAAGTTAGAATTTCATTCTTCCTATAGTTCAGAAAGTGAATGGTAGTGCACAACCTCAGTTTCTTTGCTGTTTCTTTTCATCCTGTCCATTTTCATAGTTGGTTTTGTAATAAAGCATTGTCAATTATAGTCAGTCATTACTAACAGACACTAGAGTGTCCTACTTCATATTCTTCAGGAACTGCATGTTGATGCACACAATCAGTTTGTGCTTTTTTTTATTTTTGTAGGGCACTGAAGATTATTGTCAGTCAGTAACAGTAATGTCAGACATTAAACTTTCTTATTTCTTATAGATCAAAAAGTGCGTTGAAACAATAGTTGATCAGTGTGTGCTTTTGTTTTGTGTTTTTTTTTTTTTTGAAAACCAAAGAGGATTATAGTCAATCAATAATGCCAGACTTTAGAGTTATATAATTATATAATTCTTATTGTGTAGGGAACCATTGCTGATAGAAAGCCTGTTGTAGTCAAAAATGTTGTAATGTGCTCTTGATCTCTGCTTCAATTATGTGATCTTTCTCCCTCTGTCTCTCTAACTCACATGCTCACACACACGCATAAACACACACGTAGGCGTGCACATACACACATGCATTTCTTTTTTCATATTTTCATTCATTTTTTTAATTTATGCTTACTAAAGGGCAGAATACTGTTTAGTAAGTGAAAAAAAATGGTGGTCATTTGCTTTTTTCATCTGAGCTTTGCTGCAGCTTCATATGCTGCAGTGAAGCATTGGATTTGTTTTTCTTTACAATGCATCACATGTACATTAACACCCTGGTGGAGAATACGGCTTTGGTTTATCAAGCATAAAACTAAAAAAAAGAAAATGTTTTGTGTGTGTGTGTGTGTGTGTGTGTGTGTGTGTGTGTGTGTGTGTGTGTGTGTGAGAGAGAGAGAGAGAGAGAGAGAGAGAGAGAAAGGTGTCTGTGCATCAATACATGTGTGCAAGAGTGAAAGAGAGAGAGAGACAGAGATACAAAAATACAGTAACATAGGGAAGATCATCCTTTTTTAGACTGCAGTATGTAAGCTATCAGGTTGTGAGCCTTAAAGTATGAGTAATATGAAACTCTGATGCTGAGAATGGCAATCTACTTGTTGCATATTCTCTAAAGTTACTCTTGTTTCACAATAGCAGATATACAAGCTCTAGCACTGCTGCATCATACACAGCAATATTCTTGGAAAAATGCACATTAGAAAACAAAAGAGCCACCAATATATGCAGTCACAGCTGTTCATTTCTGACTTTAGGACAGTCAGGCAAAAAACATTTGTTTCAGTTGTCATATGGAGCTCCAAATATAGAAAATGTATGAAATGTACACATTTAGGTACATTTTCCCTCACTGATAAATCTGTGATAATCTGCTGAAGCATTAAATTGCTGATAATAGAATGGGAATTAGAGAGCACAGAAGTGTCAGCAAGCATAATCCATGTGGGACACTAAGAGGCACTTTTCCCTGGCACATATCTTATGCCATTATTTGTCTGTTTCACAAAAATCTTTTGTTTTTGTCATAAAATAAATATGAAACTCTAATGTAGGTTATTATTGACTGACTTTAATCCATCTTGATTTATCATGGAGGGTTGCAACAAAGGGGCTGCTGCTGCTGCTGTTCGTGTGTGTATGCATGTCTGTACATGCATGGATGTGTGTGCATGCATAAGTGTGTATTTGTGTACACATTGAATACCTACATAACTTTTATTTTGGATGCAAAATACTTCCTTCAATAACAATTACATATCATACAAGTTTGAAACATTAGGCAGAAAATCTATTTTATAACAATAATGCATTTATTTAAAAAGTATTTGTCATTAAAAAAAATACAAAACTTTCTAACTGACAGCTCATTCTCTTAGCGCAATAATGCCCTCCAGAGTGTGTGTTATCAGGGAATTAACACCCTTCTAGAGTTGGTAAGGCCCGAAGCTTTTGCAACACCCCTGGGCATGCATTAATTCCTTGTTAGTGCACACCCTGTTGAGAATTATTGCTTGCTTACCTCATACTGGAATGAAGTTCTCTGTCTATTCTAATCTAATTCATTTAAATGCCAGATTTTCTTTCTTTCTTTTTTTTTTGTTATAACACTGCTATCATTCTAAGAGTACTGAATGAAGATTGCTATTTTTCTCTTTCTATCTGAAACTTTTGTTTTGATTTGAGTAGCTTCTAGCTTTCAGAGAAAAAAAAAACTAAGTGGAATGTTTGTAGTTTCTTTTTTATTTTGGAATATGGACTTCATGAACTCAGGTCAAACCTAAACCAGTAAAGCATTTTTACGGAGACTGTAGAAAAGAGTCAATAGTGAATACAGCCTACTTTCCAAGTAAGAATAAGCAAACCTTTGATAAAATGCGTGTGTGTCATTTGCAGCTGTAAAATGTTTTCAGTGACCTACTGGCTATCAGGCTACAGTATTCATATGAAAGTATTTTAATGCAATAAGAGCTATTCTTCATTTTGTTTTATTTTATTTTACATTTGTTTACCAGGAAGGTCTGACTGGACGCAGGTCCTTTTTCAGTGGAGGAAGCTCCAATTTAACAGCATGAGATATTTACAGTTAAACGCACTTTCAAGTCTTAGTTTAAATATACATAAGGTAAATAATCAGTAATGAGCTTCACTTGAACAAAAATAAGTATTTACAGTTAAAATGCACATTCTAGACATAGGTTATAGCTATAACTAGTAGATAACCAGGTACATTCAGCTCGAGGTAGCATAGTATATAGACATAAAGGTTGTTCAGCAATATACCTGTGAATGAGAGTACATTTGTTAAGTATTAAAACTATGTTAGAAGAAAGAAATATAGAGATATAAATCATGTTAATTCAGACAAGGTATAAGATATAGAAGAGGAATAAATCATATTAATTTAGAAAAGATTTAGTGGAATAATTGGAGCTAAGAGGTACAGTTTGAGCTAAAAGTAAGAATTTTATTAGAGTTATTGAAAGTAAGGGGTTTTTCAGGTATTAGCTAGGTAGGTTTTTAGGTTATTTTTAAACCATACTAAGGAAGAATTGGATGTTATATGGGTGGGTAGTGTATTCCATATTTTTGCTATATAGTTGGAGAAGAGGGGTTCACCTACTGTATTTTTGGCTTTAGTTACCTGAAGAAAAAAATATTACTGGATCAGAGAGTTCTGTTATTGGAGTATGGGTGCAGTAGATTCTGGAGTGCTGGAGTTTTTGTCAACTGATGTACTATTTTATGGGCAATGGAGACTTGATTATATAGTAGATGTGGGAGAATTCAAGCCAGTTGAGTTGATATAGAGCTTTATGGTGATACGGTGGTGTAACCATCTTGCTATTTTGTTCGCATACATGATATTAAATGAGGGGTTAGTTACAGTAGATCTTGTAGGCTGGAAGAGCAAAAGTTTAGTTTTGTTTAGATTTCGAATAAGTTGGAAGTTTGTGAGCCATGATTCAATGTTCAATGAGTGTCTGTAGTCCTTTTAGTGAGGGGGTGGCACATATTACAGTAAAGTCATCTGTGTATTGGATGACAGAAGCTTCTGGAGCAGAAGTATGGTGATTGTTAGTGAAAAGAGAGAACAGTAGAGATCCCAGTATTGAACCCTGGGGAACTCCTAGGGTGACTGGAAGAAGAGGAGAGAGATCCTGCTACCATTGAACTGTTTGGTGCCAAACTTCTAAATAGCTTTGGAACCAAGTAATAGAGGATTTAGTGAGATTTAGATGAGAAAGAACTTGAATGCTTTTACTATGTGAGACCATATCAAATGCCTTGAAAGATCTAGGAAGATAGCAGATACAAATTTTCCATTGTTTCTATGGTAGTTGATGAATTGGTGAAGGACATTAGAGCTGTGGTTGTTTTGTTGAAGGGCTGAAAGCCATGTTGAGTGTTTGCCAAAAGATTATGAGTATATATATATATATATATATATATATATATATATATATACGCATATAAGAGAGAGAGAGAGAGATCCAGATATATATTAAGAGGACACGCACACGTGCCACAGTAATTCTCATTTGGGGCTATTCATACAACTCTAGTGCAGCACTCCGTTTTTGCACTTCACAGTATGGCTGTCACCTCACCAACTTGGCCAATTTGGTATCAAAGCTTCTATCACTAACCACTCTTAAAATATACCAACTGGTATGTTAAATTATAGCAGATTATAGACCAGTATCTCATCAAACAAGGTTGATTTCAGCAGCTATAGTATACCAGGACTGTGAGAATTCCCTTATTAACTACTAAACAAGAGAGTAACCATTTTGTTTTATAACTTACTAAATAAAAACTATGTGTTATGACAAAATAAAAATAAAAACATAGATACACACCAGTTACGGGTTGGACAGGGACAAAATAATGAATGTATTGGAAAAAGATAGTTATCTAAACCTGCCAACTAATAAGAAACAAAACTAACTTTAATCCCAACAACTTCATATCCACCTTAAAAGGTTGTAATGTGCCCCACTTAAATTACTCGACCTAGATGCAGCTGATAACTTCTTCAACACCACCTTTCTAGACATCCTAAACTCACATGCTCCCCCCAGAACGATTGGAACCAAATATACTCCTGCTCCTTGGCTTAGTAAAGGAACCAAGTCACTGCTTAAAACCAGAGACAAAGCCTGGGATCTGTAACATAAAAATAGATCCCAATCTTTAAACCAAATTTACCTAAAGCTTAGAAACAAAGCAAAGAAAGTAGTTAAACTAGACAAAACCAATTACTACCACAACATTCAAATAATCACAAAACAAACCTCAAAAGTTCTGGGCAGCCAATAATAACATACTTCATCCTGGTAAATCTAGCACACGCCCAACTACTTCCAGTGCTACAGAGAACATAGCAACTTAATTCAATAAATATTTCCCTGAGTCAGTTCTAGCCGTAGCTAAGTCTCATGACCCTTACCCCACCTCAGAACCACCCAAAATGCATAATATCAGCAACACTTTTACTTTTCACCCTGTGTCTATAGATACCATAAAAAAACTACTTAAAAACTAAAACCTATAACACTGGCTGCAGATAAACTATAAGCCTACTTTCTTCAAATCGCTGCTGAAGCAATCCCATACCCCATAGCTATTCTTATTACTAGATCTATTTCTGAAAACTTAGTCCCCATAATTTGGAAAACTTCCCATATTGTTCTGCCTCACAAAGGGAGAGACTCCACAGAACTGACCAACTACCCCCCCCCCCCAATTGCTATCCTGTTCCCTCTATCCAAAATCCTAGAGAGATGCATACATTCTCAAATAATGGACCACACACACACACACACACACATATATATATATATATATATATATATATATATATATATATATTGATATACACACATATGTATAAATACATATATGCATATAAATATATATCTATATCTATTTATGTATGTGTATATCTATATCTGTTTCTATTTATCTACTGATAGATAGATAGATAGATAGATAGATAGATAGATAGATAGATAGATAGATAGATATTAATTGGTAAAATATATGTTACTGTAAGTAAGACTGCATTAGAAAACCACTGAAGTCAGACTAAGATGAGTATAGTCCTGCTCTGTAACTATACACTACAACACTTATTTGGGTGGGGAAGTTGTTGGTTATAATCTAACAGAGTAGATAACACTCGCTGCAGTATACTCTTAAGGTTAGTCACTCTTATCCCACTCCCTGTGAATATGCATGGCGGCAGTGGTATAGGTCTTTGGACAGCTGTATTATGCCCCTAACATAAATATTGAAAGCAGTAAAGAATTCAGACCCATGAACCTTTTTGCATCACTAATTGGTTGATAGCAGTGGAAGACAGTGCTAGCTTGACTTTTATATCCTGTAAAATAACTGTCACCAAAAGTTATGTGCACAAGGGAAAATATATATAGACGATGTATAGCAGTCATTTTATTCCCTGTTCAGAGCAGTTAGGAAATCAGCATGATGAGCTCTGAAAAATATTCTAGACAGTAAGTGAGACAACTAATTAAAGAGCTTAAACTAGAATGACTCTCATATAATGATTTGAAAAAAGAAGACCTAATATCTACCTTTTGTCCATTCAAGGTTCACTCCGCTGGACATGAAGGCAGCCTGAAAGGGATGTACCATGTAGGAAATCAACCAATGAGTGTGTCATTGGATGATCTTAAACTGCAACTTGAAATAAAGGGGCTAATGATGGAGATGAATGTGAGATGCCTTGAATCTTTAGGTGCAAATGTAGCAGGGCAAAATAAGACTAAGTGTGACTACATGAACACTTCCATCCAGCTTGTCAAATAATCCATTTCAAAGTGAAGATGTTATGAGAGACCTTCAAACATGGAGCGATAACTCCCTTTCCTTTGGCCATCATGTTGCAAGAGAGGTCAGGAAATCCTTCTATCTAACCATACCACTCAGTTGTACAGATTTTCACAGAATGTCCAGATTTCTGCTTCATATATTTGGTCCATTTTTCATAAATTCTGATTTTATAGCAAAACATTGCCAAGTTATTAAAGATTGAAGCCCGAACAGATATTTGAGTTTCAGATTTCATACCCTTCAGAAAATTCATACTAACACAAAACCTGTTATTCTATCAACTTTCTAAGTTTGTAAGAGCAATATTTAAAAATGATCCCTATTTTTGGGCCTTTTCCTGATTATTTATGGCTTTGTCCAGATTTTGTGTGCCCTAAGAGGTTGGCAGGTATGTATCTGACACAGCTGATTGCAAGATGTACCTATTCTAGGTTCAAAGAAGTCTTGACCCTTCCATATTTTGCACTGATCAGGACCGTCAAAGAATTCAGTGCCTTCTTTGTGGTGCATCTTACTAAACATATCAAACTGTTAGAGAGACCCAAAAGTTACTGACTTTGGCAGCTGGTTACTGGATGCATTAGGAAGGGGGATATTAGGTACACCTACTGAATTTGGTTGAGTTTGACATTTGATGGATGTGGTAGTGTTGTCACAAAAGTTATCCCTTACTTGTTCATGAAATCTAAGTAGAAATACAACAGTTTGGATACACTGTCACTCTTAAGCCAGGGAGTATGACCTTCGAGAGCACCAATGGGATAGCACTATGCAGACATGGGGACCGAGCAGCCTTTCAGTCAAGAGAACAGAGTGAAATACTAAAGGGGAAAGATGCAAGAGAGAGCTAGAAAAAAAGGTTGACATTGTATTTCCAGGTATACTAAAGGCATTCCAAAGCAGAGAACTGAATGGTATAACTGCAGAAATATAATTTCTCCCATATATTTCTTAGAGATCTCTGAAGAAAATTCATATATGGTCTAGAAAAGAGGTATGTCAAGTACTGTATATTTTCTTAGTTGTAGAAATGCCAAGAATGGTCTAACTTATTACATGCATGAAATGTGTTATTTTTATAATGATGAGACTTATATAGCAGAATGAAAATGTATTGATGCTAAGTATTTCCTATCACAAGTTGTATTGCCTCAAGTTAAAACTGAATTATACGCCTCTTGTAAGCAATGTCGTTTAGAAACAAAGATTCAGTTTTGTTCTAAAAACAACCAAAATAAGTGAAAAGGTTACGTAAAAGCCACATAGGCAAAGCATCAAAAACACACAGGAAAAAATAAAATTGAATTTTCACTACATAGTACCATAAACCTACTTTGAAGGAGACCAATACCCCAATAGAAATTGATGTGACATGGTTTACTCCCCCCCCCTTTTTGGATCCTCAGTACTGCATAAGTTGATAGTCTGCCCCTTTTTAAAACACTCAACATTAAAAAAAAAAAAAAAAACTTGTGACAATACTAATAGAGTGACTGCAAAATTTCCCACCTAAGAACCAAACCAACAACTGAAACAAGACACGCAAAAAAACATAAGGTAAACCATCAAAAAAGGCCTTGGAAGAACCAGAACCTTCACTGTATACTACCCAAACTGCCTTTGAAGAAGGACTATGTGAAACATAGAAATGATCTCATAAGGATATACAGGTGTTCCTGCTACAGGGCATCTGAATGGCCTCTGACATTTTAGTTCTTGTAAGCCTTTATTAAATCACACAGCAATTATGCATATTATGGACCAGATTTTGCTGTAGTTTGTTCTTTGCCTATTATTCATTTATATTTTTATTGTCTCTTATTTCATCAGCTTCTACTCTTCCAAAGAGCAGCTATATCTTTTTTTAAGTAGCATGCACATATTGGAAATATTATTTATTTACTATTTATCCATTTGATAAATGAATCAGTGGGCTGGACCATTGATTATTTTTCTGCCATAACCATGGAAGTAAAGCAGTTAAAGTAAAAGTGCAATGAGGCACACACATAGACTATGAAGCAGAGAAAAGTCTGGAAGAAGTAAATGAGGTTTGGTGACAAACCAATTTGTCCAGCGACATCTTCAGAGTGGGGTTAGGAGTAATATTAAAGGGTTTCAAGAGGCTAGGGTAGGAAAGCTAGTTGTTGAGGGGGGATGAAAGGGTTAAATGAGAGTATAGGTCGACTGGGAGGAAATGAGATAATTGTAGGCAGGGGCTTATTGGGTTTTATGCAAGTGTAACTGGGTAAGGAATCACATTTTGGTGTGAACTTGCTACTGCAAGCTTACATCCATGACAACCTGTAGGTATTATGGTAGACAGGTAGACCTTGGTTAGTGCTAGCATATGTGGAGAAGATAATGCCAGGTATTTTTTTTTTTGGGGGGGTGGTAGAGTAGTCTTGAGGTTATTTAAGGGCTGTGTTTGGTTGTGGGGTCATTAAATGTGCATTTGACCAGTAGTACTGTCATTTTCTAATGGTCAGCTGCTTAGCAGTCATTTGAAGAATGCCCAGTTTGATGGAATTTTTTTTTTCTCTTCTTCCCACTGGTCATTGGTGGTATTGGACTGTCATTGGTGGGAACTGTGTGCTATTATGGCCATGTGCAGCTAGATTCCAATCACCGCAGCTGTTGTGGTAGTTACATGTTTTTTTTCAGGGGTGCTTGTCATGCCGGGGTCAAGTGTGACGTTGCCATGGGTTTACTTGGATTTCTGTGGTGTATGGTTTATGAGATACTGAGAATAGAGCAAATGTCCAGTTGCTCATGGTTTTACTTGTGTGTGTGCGAGTGTGATTTTGAGACGGTGTAGGAGTGAATGTTGGAGGTTGTGTTGAGTTAGCAGGATTTACTAGCTACATGCGGTCAGACATGGGGTAGGTGCAGCATGAAAGGTAGAAATCATACCTTTCAACTGTACAGATTTCACAGAATGTCCAGATTTTAATCTGATTTTCATACAATTGTGGTTCTGGCAAATTAAGGGTAAATCATTAAAGACTGAAGTGAGGAAATAGTGGCAGACATTTTGAGTGTCAGACTTCATACACTGCAGGAAAGTTAAGCTAATCTGAAACCTGTTGTTCTACTAACTTTGTAAGTTGGTAAGAACAATATTTGGGAACTCTGAATGACTGCTTTGTTTTGGGTCAGATGGGTTGAGAGGAATCTTTGGTCACATAGGTGCTGGTGGTGCAGCAAAAAGAAAAGAAAAAAAAAAGATTAATTTTGTGGCTTCCACGGCTGTAATAGCAGGTGTTGCTGATGATGAGATGGCCACAAGTGAGAGCCATTGGTCACACATGTGCATAAGTGTGATCAACATTTGGCAAGAGAGTTGGTAACCATGTAGGGAAGAGGATTTCCCTGACTGCATGGCATACCTCTCAACTGTCTGATTTTCAGAAATGTCCCTAATTTGACATAAAAATTTTAGCTCTGTCACTCTTAACTAGTGACTTTTGGAGACAAAGTGGGAAATTACACTTTACCTAAAATTTTTGGTTGCAAATACACTATGGAGATGGTGACCAAATAGGGTGGATTGGTTTGCAATGGGGCAAATAGACACTATGCTGTGTTTGGATTCCTGTGGGGAGGATTGTTGTAGTAGGAGATTGAGCTTGTTGGGTAAAAGAAGAAAAAAAAAGGAAAGAAAAATGGGGGGAGGAGGTGAGAACTCTCTCATCATTGTGTATGTGACCAAATCCTGAGGTAGTGGTAGGCTGTGTGGCCAGATGCATTTGTGGGTTTTGCTATTGTTTAGGTCTTTTTTAATGATAGGGTGTGTGCTTGCTTGCCATTTCTAAGTGGTTGAGGTTTGGTGTGCTGTCTGGTGTCGGGTAGGGAATGGAGTTTTAAAAGCTTGTGATTTCAGTAAGGTTTATTGACTGTTGGATGGGCTCTCAGGCTGCAGGAAGATGTTCGTGGGTTAGCAGAGGGCCGCGGGTAATAGCAGTTGGTCATGCATGTGCCCCATGAAATGGATGGTTGAGGGATCTTTTCCCATACCTCAGCACTGTCTGTAACTAATTCAAAGCTGCACATTCGATATAAAGCAGTGTAGTTTTTTTACTCTTGGCACAAGGGGTCTACACGGGCCCCATGGATTTCATTTTGAGGCAGCAGGTGTGCATGCCTCTCACCTGTTGGGGTTCTTCATTTGGAGGGTCTGTGTTGGTTGATCTGAATATTTTGTGATGCTTGTTTTATATTGTGTGTAGTCGATCATACTTGAGTTGTCTGTGTTCAGTGGTATTTTCTAGTCCAATTTGTCACTCAATTTGGTTTAGGCTCATCATTTTATTTTCTGACCAGCTTCGCCTTGGAGAAGATATGATGCATTTGACACTTGTCACCAAGGTGTGCATTGGATATCAGGCTGGGGACTGGCAAGTTGGATAAAGTATTAGCTTCGGATTCGAGTGACTGTTTTTCCAGGCTTGTGTGGCAATGGATGCATACTTGGCTGTTGGGGGTGGAGCAGATTTTGAAGATGGCCCAGATTTTGCCTTGTGTGTTCATTTGTTTCCCATGGATCTGTAGTTGTCTGGCAGCAAACATAGGGGTCCAGCTTTCTAGGTATTGGCATCATGCCTCTCGACTGTACAGATTTTTGCAGTGTCCAGTTTTTGCCTCATGTTTTTTCTTTGCTCCTCATGGACTTTGCAATGTTCTGAAATTCTGCAGCAAATCAGTGAGGAATTAATTCACTCGGTGATGACAGTTATTTGAGTTTCAGTCCTCATGTCCTTCAGAGGATGCGGGATGGCACAATACATTTTACTCTAGCAATTTTCCAGGTTTATAAGAGCAGTATTCAATATATAATGGCAGCACAACTTATATTAATTTCTATAACATGTAAATTATGTGAGTGCTTTCCATCCCTCAAGTTTTCCTGACGGATCGATGCTGTGGAGTGCATACACTCCTGTCCATCTGCAGAGGACACAGTCAGTTTGTCAATGCTAAGATTAATTCCTAGTATTGTGAGGGAGTGTTTTAATTTGAAGATGGTTGTGTTTCTCTCTATCTCTCTCTCTTTCTCTCTCTCTCTCTCTGTCTTACAGAGCATGAGCAAAGAACTGGGTGGAAAACCGTGCCTGATGGTAGGTGGTCTTCCTGAACAGTGTGCCATGCATTGTGTCATTGTTTTGCTTGTACAGACAGGGACAATCCACTGATAAGGCATTGGTGAAATGTTTCATTAGGTGTCAGTGAAGAGAATGGGCATAGCTGAGCAGACTGCTGAACAGATGGTTGGGAGTATGTTTGATCAAGAATGCAGACTGGCTACGATGTCTGTCGGCCTGGTATTTTGGTTATCATTCATGACTTCATAGAGGGCACAGACAGGGTTGCAAGCGTGGTTAGACTTCATATCCCATAGGAAATTCATGTAATCCAAACCTGTTATTCTATCAAGTTTTGCAGTGGGTTGGGAGAGGTTACATGGAAATCCAGGGAGGCTGCCAAAATCTGTTATTGATCCATGAGGCTATAGGTAAGGTGGATAGGTTTGGGGGGGGGGGGTTGAGTGTGGTAGCTTATTGTGGTTTTCTTTTTTCTTCTTGTTCAGTGGGTTACATTTGTCATTTCCTAACAATAATCTGCTGCATTGGCAGAAGTACAGAAGGGTTTAATTGCTCTTTACACTGGTTATTTTCTTTCCTGCCATCCCAAAGATGGGGAAGAACATTGCCTTTTAGACAGTGGAACAAATGGGTAAAGGCAGAACATTTTAATGGCTCACTTACAACTTTAACTAGAACGCATAGATTTGTTAAAATGTGCTAATTGATTATAGAATAGGCATGTTAATGTAATATTTATCATGGATATCAGTAAGATTGTTAACATGGAATATGTGATGGACTCTTGATGTGGAACTTGGTGGTAAATGAACTTTTACGACTCCAAATGAGAACAATTCCTTGAGATGAGGTTCACTTGGGAAGTACGGGTATGTTAGGGAGGTAATCTACTCAATGTTTTAAACATCTCAAGTTTTATTATGATGTACATGTTGCTGTTCGAGCAAAGCAGCACATGGGAAGCTGCCAAGGTTGTACTCTCTGACAGATGAATGTGTAGTTTTATTTAATCTTTTCATTTGGGTAAGAGTGATTGCATGAGGATATTTCTATAGGGATTGCTTACAGAAATGTTCCCAAGACCGAGGTGACGCAGGTATTTTGATATTTAAATTATCCATCATGTTTAGTAGTAACATACTCAAGTTAGTAGCCCACTTTACTTTCTGTGTTTTTTTATAGTCATGTAAACGCATGGTTTCAGTTATTTCTGCTGCTGGCATAAGACCATTTTTTGCTGCAGTGTGTTCATTAGCTGGCTGCATGAGGATTTGCTGGGAATACCATGGTGCTAGGTTATTGAGGATAGAGGAGGTGGGGTAGTGCAGCAACTGTGCTGTCGAACAAGACAGGCCCTTGGCAGTGCCTAATCTTGTCATTAAGAAGTTTTGGTCTGTGAGCGCAGAGGATTTACAGTTTTCTTTTCTTTTGCAGATTGTTGGAGTGGTGTTGAATGAGGTCGCAGATGGGTGAGAGCAGAGGAGGCATCAATTGGTGGCCTGAAGGAAATTGATTAAAAAAGTAATGGATACTGCTGGGATGGAAGTGCCAGTTGCTGCAGTGGTATGCAATGAGGTTGCAGGCAATCCTACTTTATTAGGTGCTCATTAAGGCATGTCAGATGAGGTGCAGTTTGGGAGTAGTGTGGAGACAAGTGAGACTGAGGTATGTCAGGGGCAGGGTAGAACAGAATAGGAGATTGTTTATTGGGAGTTTGGAGTTGTCCACAGGTGGGGTGGAGTCATGACAATGTGACGGTAGGTTGGAGTTGGCATGTGTGTGTATTGGGAATGTGTGAGTAGCAGGCTTCTGTTTACACAGGAGTGTGAAAGTTTAATCAAGGCATTGTGTTTTTGGGGTTGTTAGTGGATGTATGCCATGGTTTGATTTACCAGATGTAAACAAAAAAAAAGCTTTATGACTGATACTTTGAGAGAAGGGTGGCGTTAGCTCTGATTAGTATAGTTGCACTAGGTGACAATGTTATGTGACTTTGCTAAATCTTGGATGGTGGTTTGTATGTTTGAAGGGTTGAGGTAATTTGATAATGGGAATATTGGCAGATTATGGCTATTGACAAGATAAGTTTGTTGCAAGGGTTGATGGGGAATGGAGGTTCATTGGGTTACAAACTGGGGGTATTGCCTTTATGGAGGTATTGGAGTCACAAAAGTGGGTGGTTCATTGGTCAGCAAATACTATTCTGGTCATTAGTCATTTTGCTTTATAATAGTGGGTATAGTGGTTGGATTAATATTAAATTGATCTGTTAGAATAGGAAATCTTATTTTAGTCATTATTATAGCCTTTGGGCGGCAAAAGGACACTGTGGCTAATTACGATGGCATGCAGTCAGGCATGCTTTGTTTCACATGGTGCTTAGATCTTTAGTGTTCTGGGGATACATTTGCCAGGGAATAATTAAAAAGTGACCAGCAGTAGTAGGATAAGTGAAGATATGTTTGTTTTACAGAGGTTATGCAAGGTTATGGGTATTACTTTTGCATTGGAGAAGGACCACTGGTTTTATTTCAACTGTTTGGGCAACTGCCTGCTTTGGGTATTGATATGATGGGGCTTTGTAGATTGATGACACGGATCCAGTTTGGTTCAGAGAGAAGGTAGTACAATGAATGATGTCTGGTCTCAACCTTTAATATACAGTTAAGTTCGTTCTGGAAGGTTTTGTTTGAAGTTTGGTAATAAGAGGGGGAACAGCCTAGTCTGACTGGTGTGTGGAGAAGAGAGGCAGGCTTTTCCCTCTTCTGTTCTCCTCTGGTGTTGAAGGTTCAATGAGATGGGAATGAAAGTGAGCGATTGGACACTGCTTGATAAGTAAAAGTAAGTGAGCAGAGGTAAGGACGCTGTGTATTTGGTTGGATGCTTAAGTCAGTAAGTGGGAAATGGAAGTGAGCGATGGGAAGCTGACGCTGCTTCATAAGTAAATAAGTGAGTGGAGATAAGAATGCTGCTTATTTGGTCAAGGTCAGTGAGGTCACGCTGCACAAGTTAACAGTTATATGAATGTTTATGCTGCAATTAATGAAAGTGAACAATGGTACACTGCTTGATAAGTAAATAAGTGAGCAGAGGTAAGGATGTTGCTTATTTGGCCAGGGTTGAGTGAGGTCACACTGCCCTAGTTAACAGTTATTTAAATGTTTATACTGTGATTAATAAACTAAATTATCGGTCAAAAAGTTATGTTTATGGAATATTAATAAAGGTCATCAAATGTCATTTGGTGTAATGTGTTTATTGAAGAGGACCGGAACTAATGATTTTTGGTGACAAATTTGTCCATGGACATCTTCATGGTGAGGTTAGGAGAAATAGTAAGGGGATTCAAGGCGGTAGGGAAGGAACGCTAGTTGGGGATGGGGGATGGAGGGTAAAATAATAATGTAGGTTGATTTGGAGGACAAGAGGTAAGTGTAGGGAGGGGCTTAATGGGATTTATGCAAGTGTAACTGGATAAGAAATCAAATTTTGGCATGAACTTGCTACCTGCCCTCCCTGGCTCTTTTTTGAACATTTGGGGTGTGTCGTTATTTTATAAGTTTGTGTAGGCAGTGAAGAGGGATAGGCTTGCCCTCTTCTGTTCCACATCTAGTGTTGGAGGTTCAATGAGTTGGGAAATAAAATTAAGTGATTGGACACTGCTTCTTTAGTAAAAGTAAGTGAGTGGAGGTAAGAATGCTGCTTATTTGGTTGGATGTTTAAGTCAATAAATGGGAAATGAAAGTGAGCGATGGGATGCTGCTTGATAAGTAAATAAGTGCGCAGAGGTAAGGATGCTGCTTATTTGGTCAGGGTGAGTGAGCTAACACTGCCTGAGTTAACAGTTATATGGATGTTTATGCTGTGATTAATAAACTAAAATATTGGTCAAGAAGTTATGTTTATGGAATTTTAATAAATGTTGTCAAATGTCATTTGGTATAATGTGTTTATTGAAGGGGATCAGGACAATAAATTATGTAAAGTACATCTTAAGAACTGAAGACTAAAATTGAGTTTTATTATAGAAAGCAGACATTAGCACAAAACAACAATTACATTAGAACTGCAAAACAACATGGCACACCAGATCTGGTATGATAAAGACAAAGGTGTAGCAGAGAAAGGTATAGAGTGGGAGGAAGAAAGTATGAAAGAGTAAAAGACTGTGGGTGTGACAAAAGGAAATAAAAGAACAAAAAATAGGAATGCGTAGAAAGTAAAGGAAGAAAAAGAAAAGCAGTATTGTTGAAAAACACATGAACAAGTATAAAGGTAGATGAGTAAGGACAGTGGTTAGAAGTAGCAGATTAAAAGAATTGCACTTTGTAATGAAAGTGCAATAAGCATGATAAGACACAGAAATAAGATGAAGACTCAGTATAACACAAAAAGAAAGGGAACCCAATTTTATCTAGATCTAGCCACTGCATGACTACATTATGAGCATTGATAATTGAAACTACCACTGTGTGGTCAGTAAATGCTGTCTACCACTACTTCATTTGCATATGTCTTTTTTAAGGTCTGTGTGTACTTGTTTTTTTCTTTTTTCTTTCATAATATTTTAAGCAGAAATCCTTTTTCATATGATTTCTTATTCCTTATTCCTTGCTTGATTATCTCAGGTCCTCTGTTTATTGTGCAATTAATTTACTAGAAGCTGTGTTAACCTTACACCACTGCATAATTTTGTACCTTTCCTCAAAATGACTGTACTTACCTCTGTACATCTCAAGAGAGCAAATACTGAAGTGGCCCAGCATTGCTTTACTGACAGTTTTGTGTTATGTGTGCCATTCCTAGAAGTGGCCTGAAAATCTGAGGCTCGGTATTATGTTAGTGGGGGCTTGGTAGTGATGTGTGCAGTGAGATTATTACCAGTTATCATCAATGTTCATATTATAAAAGATTTCTACACTGCAATCCAGTAATCAGATGTCCATCCCAGTTTGCTTTGTAATACTATGCAAACTTGTGCACATCTGATAAAGGAGAGAGCTAGATATCTACCTTTGTACTTTCTGAAATATCATTGAAAGGTTATACTGGAAAGGCAATAGTACAGCAAGCAAATTAACTTCCTTAGATAAATGGCAATAGCCTGCTTGGTAAGAAGTCACACAACAATAATAATATTAATCAAAAAGAGTACTCAAAGTAAAACATAGTGATATATGATGACTTCTAATCATACTACAAATGATTTCTCTTTTGAGTATTTGCTCATGTTCTTTCTTGCTTCAGCTAGATAATTAATCTTTTACATACCAGTATTTTGCATGAAATTCAGTTTTCTGCCTCATATTTCTGATCTCTTCCTCATAAGATATGTGTTTATTGGCAAAACATTGAGGACTGCAGTTATTAAACAATGACAGCCATTTGAGTCAAAGACTTCATATCCCTCAAAAAATGCATGATGATGTAAAACCCATTATTCTAACACCTTCTTTGTTGTAATGTAGAGGATTATGAGTCGGTCAATGATTGTAACTGCTCTATTACTTGTTTGAGATATGGATGGCAAGAAATTCTCTCAAGAAGTGAATCCTGGCATCCATGTCAAGGACATGTAATACAGGATAACGTGCTGGCCCTCTCATAATTCTTTGCTGTACATGGCAATTTATCTTTTTCATGCACTACAAATTAATAGAAAGTAAGATTTAGAAAAAGTGATGTGTTGTTCCAGCTCAGAAAGGTGGCAAAGCAATGGGGGAATGGTTGATATCATTAAGTATTCCCTTTCTAAGAGATGCAGTTGTAATCAAACTACTGTGTACTTTAGCAGACAGTAGGCAGAAATGGGAGTTGAAGCAAAACCATTTCATGCCCTGCTGCTGCTGTTTACTTGTCAGCACTGTCTGCTTTTAGTGCAAACCTGGCCTTAACAATACATAGATGGTACTTAACAATTTTTAGCATCCATCTAAGCATTGTTAAGGTGGGATATTGCACATTAGTAGAGCTGAACCAGGATGTAATTTAAATGTTTTTTGAAATGATGCTGTCATATTGGGAAAAAAGATAATCTTGTTAACAGCTTCAATAGAATGACACCTGATTGGAGCAGTGCTGGGGGGGGGGTGTTTGTTTAACAACTACAGTTAGTGCCTGCTGGTAAAGAAAAGTGGAAGATGGTGAATGGTTGAGACCAAACATCATTCATTGTTTTTTTTTTCCTGCTGTCCATACCGCTCAACTGACTGTTAGTTTGTTTCCTATTTTTTGTTCTGTGTCTTGTAATTTTTTTTATTTTTCTGGGAGATTACCAACGTTTGATGTCAGCCAGTAATGTCAGACCTTAAGAGTTTTATATATCTTATTGGTCAGAATATACATATTGATGCAAAACCTGATCTATTAACATCTTTAGTGAATAAGAGCAATATTTAAAAACTGTGCCTGATTCTAGTCCTTTGTCTCCTCATTGTTTTTGGATTTTGTACAAATGTTTTAGCAAATAAGCTGAGTGGTGTACTGTTTTCTGCTTTTTGCATGCCTATATTTTTTTCTGTAAATGGTAGTTTATTAAGTGGATAAAGCTCTATGCACTGCAGTTAATTATGATTGGGAAAGTGATCATAATCATTTATTATGTGTTCTCACATGAAGCCAAAATTTTCCTCGAGTGAATTTCTTAGCATCCATATACCAAATGCGTAATAAGATGGTTATGATCAGAGACCGAATCATAACTCTCTACTTTTAAAATCTGCCCCTGATTTTTGCTCTTTCTCCCCCATTATTTTTTTCTTTTTATAGAATTCTCAGTGGAAGAAGCTGAGAAGTATGCTCTTCTAGGTATGCAAACACTAAATGCACACAGTTACTGATAGTTTTATAGATGTCACAACTTTTGTGAACTACTCAAAAACAAGCCTTCTTCTTGAATCTATCCTTGCAAACAGCCAGTTTGGAGGTAAAACATGAGCAGTAGATACAGACCAGAAAATATATTGAGCATCATCATGCAAAATAGAAAAAAGGCAGAGACACAGATACTAGATGAAAATGAATGACTTAAAGAATTTGGGGTGGTCAGTAGAACTGCCATGTATATTCAGATAAAATGACTTTTATTGACTTCACAGGAGACTATATGTGGCTCGTGTACCATGCAGCAGATGATTTCCTTACTGTGCATCTTGTCTCCCAGCAACACCTCCAGACTGTAGAGATTACATGAAATACATGCATGATGTGGGAACAATTTCGCAGATGAATGCAATTATCATTCCAGAATATTCAGTAGCTGATGTCGATATATGTTTAGCTCATGCATGGCATTCTAGCAAAATACTACAATTGATAGAATATATTCACACACACACACACACACACACACACACACACACACACACACACACACACACACACACACACACACACACAAACACACACACACACACACACACACACACACACACACATATATATATATATGCTACAGACACAGATGTAGATGTGAAAAGTCAGGCTCTGTGGTATTTTTCATGTCAATTAACTGTACCTTTGATCATAACATGTTTCAAGCTGTACATAACATAGCTTATGACATGAAAATTATCTATGACTGCTTCTCTCAAATTCTGCCCCTACTTAATATGCTGCTTATTTTGACAGTGACAGTACAAATTAAATGCTTTATTAACCAGACTGAATGGATAATTTAAGTGGCTGTTCCCTTATTGTGAATGATTATTTATCAATATAACTCTTTTTAAATAATTTTCGCTCCATCTTTTCATTTTATTAGAACACCTCCAGTACTTTTATCAGAAGCATAGTGTATATGCTATGCTGCAGTGTTATTCTTCAGGACTGTACTGTACAATATCTAAATCTGCATTTTGTTATGGCTTATTTACTGTATACTATCTAGTCAAGAGACAAGACTGTGTCTCAACATTTCAGCAGAAGTCTTCTAACTATTTTGAATATCAAACCGATGTACTGATAAACAAGCAAATAAATAATAAACACAACTTCAAAAACTGAGAAAGAAGACAGAGCACAGGTTGAAACTGTCACAAGCTGTTGTAATGGAACAACATATTTGATGGTGTACATTTTCTAAACAGGAACAAAATGCAAAGAAACATGCAATGGTCATCTCCATACCTTATTTAAAAACCTGAGTTAGCACATGAAATAATTGTCTGTAGGTATTAACAGAGCCAGCACACAAAGACATGCATCACAGCAGAGACATTAAAGATCAAAACATAATGTTGCAGGTGCATCAGAGAAGGCAGCTAAACTATGGCATAATGCGCACACCAGGCAGGCATCAAAGCTCTTAGGGTGACCTAATAAAATATTCTGCAGCCTGGTTATGTCACTGGAGAAGGATGCAAAAGGAAAGAAGGACACGGCCTACGGGTGCTGCTGTAGGGGAAAATGACTACTGAATGAGATGCACAATACTACCAAATGCATGCGGGGCACACTGTCACAGCATTCAGTGGGCACTCAGTAAACCGCAGTACAGTAGCCAGCCGCTGCTCTGCAAATGCAAAGAAGGCAAATAGGAGTAGATATGCCAGAAAATGTACTAGCTAGAGTAGCTCAGGAAGCTAGGCTGAAGTCTGGTTGCAGCAAACTACCAATATGAAGTTTAAAATGAATACTAAACATCATGTGGAAAACAAAGGACATAAATCAGAAAGCCATGAAAACTGTTTCTCCCTTGAAGACATCACTCAAGTACTTATCAAATAGAGCCACATCAAGAAGCCACTCCAGAAAGCAGAATATGTACATGCACTTGCCGTCAACCAAAACAACAGAACCTTGGAGATAACTACATTCATGTGACATTTAGTATCTTACCTGGGGTTCCCACACTTGAGATACCCAGCATGCGCAGCCATAGACAAGAAGAAAACCAGCATGCTCCTGATATTGTGCAAGTTTTTTTTTTTTTTACCAGTAGCAGAGAAAGAGTTTATAGTCTGTTTTTTTTTTTACCAATACCAGGGAAAAGAGTTTACAGCCTGATGATGCAGACTTGCTTTCACAGGCCATGGTCTGTGAAATGGTGGTAGTCAAAGCCTGGAGAAGAGAACAAGGTGTATTGGAAATGTATCTGTTACATAGTGTGGCCAGCTACATTCAGAACTAAACTCATATGATACACTCATATGCCTGTTCTATTTGCTTAAGTTTAAAACTTACAGTCACGTATGTATGACTTGTGGGAGCACCTTCCTCTGATCGTTAAAAAATAAAGCAATGGTGTCTCACTTTAATTATAAATGATTTGAGAAGTAAAAAAGCATTTGAAAAGATGGTGGTAGGAAGTGGAGTGAATGGCAACAATGAAAATTATCTCCAAATGATATACAGTAACAAATAATTAGATCCACTGTTACTGGTAACACCAACAGTAATGTTTGTTTAATGCTACATAAAGTGCAAGTTTAGCTGAATAGGCTGGGCTTGTGTTTCTTAGATGAAGCAGTACTTAGTGTAGTTGGACATCTGCTAATCTACGCTAGACTCCTTTATGGCAAACAAGCATTCATTTTCCTGTCTATCTATCTATCTATCTATCTATCTATCTATCTATCTATCTATCTATCTATCTATCTATCTATCTTTCTGTCTATCTATCTATCTATCTATCTATCTATCTATCTATCTATCTATCTATCTGTCTATCTATCTAATCTATTTTTGTTCACAGAGTGGGAATTGAAACTCAGTGGATTTTTCTTTAATTTTATACAGAACAGATAAGGACAGTGTACAGATCAGACTAAGAACTGAAGATGTTCATATGCCAGTTTGTCCTTAAGTTAACATTCACTGTAATCTTGACATTAAAAACATAAGGTCAGTAATTTTTCATTAAATGCAACTTTCACCTCTATGCAGCCATCAGTATGCATGAATTCACAATCATTCTAATGATAAACGAATAGCATTTTTGGCTTTGTCTCACATATTGATGAGTTCTTCCCTAGTTTATATGTTTTGTTTGTATAATCACATAGTACATTCAGTTATCTAATACTTTCTTATTTTCAGTATTAGAAAAGAGATGCAGGAAGTTAAGGAGAAACACATTAGGAAAATGCATGCAAATAACTACACATTTGCACAAGCATATACAGAGGATCAAGACACTTTTATAACAGTCTTGAACTGTAACCACCACTACAAAATAATAGAAAAGCAGTTATATGCAAGAATATGTCACTGTATTGAATGCAGCTCAGTCCAATACATGTCCGCTGAAAATGTTTAGCCAAAAGCACTTTTGATGATAGTAGTAGATTCCCTTTTCCTCCACTGTTGTGCAATCTCAGAATAACTATATCACGTTTCTGCAAAACAAACAAAAAAAAAAAAACATTTTTTTTTTACTTTTGCTGAAAGTGCTTTCAGCTAAATATATTTGGTCAATTTGCTTTCAGAAGAACTACTATTGATCAATGAACATGAATTCATTGTTTGAATAGTTGAAAGATGTTAAGAGCAACACAACTGCATTTTAAGCTCACATAATAACAGGACGGCTGGTCTGACACTGCATTTACCCTTGACAGCTGTGCATAATGTGTGCTGGTAGGTTGTTTATGGGGAGTTCATAGTTCTTCTTATAAATCTATTAAAATTATTAAGGGTGAAATATAATTTGAGTGACACATGCTTTCTACACTCTGTTAGAATTTATTTTACTTACCTAAGATATACTGTTGTCTTATAATAATATAAACTGTGATGCCCTGTAGCAGTAGTAGCAGTTAAAAAATGCAATTCCAGAATAGACATAACTGGACATGACCTGTACACAGCAAGTGATAGGCTTCATGTGAGATTCAAAACATAGTAAAATGACATTTTAACTAAAACAACGTATTCCTCATTCATTAATAATGCAGAACACTGGTAATCAATACTATCCATGTTCTTTAACATAGTAATCAATATATGTTTACATGATCAAGTGGTTTAGAAAATTTCAATACAGGGCATCATTAGGTCAGTTTCATGTAGTGCAACATCAATATGCTTGAAGAATTAGATGTGATTCGTTAAAGCTGCCATTGCTGAAGGCAATTTATATTACAGGCATTTATAACTATTGCATTTTTAATGTCATCAGTGAACACTGCTTGAATTCATGATTTTTTTTTCTTGTTAGGGTCTTATTTCAGTAACAACCATGTTACAGTAAAATACAAAGCAAATAATCAAATATAATAATAACGTATGATATTAGTACAGACTAACAATACATGTATAATCTGATAAACTTTTATGGTTATCACTGATGATACTTAACATGTATGGACAAAAATAGCACTCGTTTAGTAATGGATTCTGTGTGCTAGCATTTTGCCTTTTGTTGAAGAAAAAGCTGAGGAAAATGCTAGATGAGTATAAAATATTCTGATATCACTAAGAAAGGAAATAATTCCAAAGTGTTGTACTGTGAATGAAGAAGGCACTGGTAGAATGATTTGGAAAGTGATGTGAAAGTTGTGAAACTAAATGAAGAAATAGCAAGAATTACCAGATCTTAGTAGTCTGTAACATTGTCTACTGTTATCTGATACTGTAATGTGCTACAATGATCACTGCTTGTTACTCTGTAAAGTAATGTATAAGGAAAGTAGCTTGTGTGTGCGTGCGTGTGTGTATGTGTGTGTGTGTGTGTGTGTGTGTGTGTGTGTCTGCGTGCGTGCGTGCATGTGTGTGTGATGTTTAATTAATTGAATGTAGAGAAAAATGTATTAATCGAGAGCGCTACTGTGCAGGAAATAAGGAGCCAACCAGCCTCACCGAATAAGAGGCAAGGATGTTGGATCCTGTGTGCCTCTCTTATAAGTTTGCAGAGTTCTCTCTATCAGTTCATTATTATTTGTTAGTTGGGCATGAATGTGGCACCAGTTACTATGAGGGTGCACTGATGAGTGGGGTGAAGGATACCTTTTCCAGGGGAACACTTTGCCTGTTTTATCAGCTAGCTGCTCCCACTGAAACATGCTCAACATGAAAAATAGTTATTTGTCAGCTTGCAGATTTGTGAGATGTGTGCATGGGATGGAGCCAACCATACTTGTAAGGGGTGGATACAGTAGACACCCAGTTGCTTATATGTTTGGTTATTTTCCAACAGACTTGTACATATCAGATCATTACAGTGTGCCAAGAAGCATTGCTTTATCTTACCTAGATTTATCGTTATCAAGGGATATGCAGACTCATGACATGGCAGTAATTGCTGTACTTTTTCCTATCAGACATAAAAATAAAAACTATATTGGCTTATGGACTGTATTCTCAGACAGTTTGGTCAAGGAGGCAATAGAAAAATCCTGGATGGTAAAACTTGTGATGGAAATATAACAAGTATAGGTTTCTTACTGATATCATGCCCACTCTCTCCACACTCCTAGTGGCTAGGGTACAATGATGTCAATCTACAAGGTTCACATAAGCTTACTTATGCAGACCTGGAGGATGTAGTCTCTCTGTACCTCTCCTATGTGTCATTTGCAAGCTAATCCAGTATTCAGGAACAACATGAATAATCAACTACTCCTTTGTGGCATAAAACTGTCTCTCTATCCTTCAGATACCCGGACCTTGTGGTGGGCCAGCTAGCACTGAATCATCTAATGCAACCTGAGTCCAAGGTATCAAGAATCCACTTCTCCCATAACTTTGGCTAATGGTGGTAGCATTACTTAAGAAGATGTTGAGTTCTGTCCCAAGTTATTGATTTATTAAGGTATACACTTACTACATTGCTTTTGACGCAATTCATTTTAGCAGAATGAATGAGGAACATTCCTGTGGTATAGATGCACTAGTGTTCTTTCGTCAGTAATTTATCCATACCTATTTTCACTGGCTGCAACTGCATTAATAAAGTCAAGAAAACTAAATCTGAAAACATATCTCTGTTGTTAACTGTCAAAGTTTCTTCTATCGAACAGGGGTGGCTGCTACCTCTTGAGACAATCATATTTGTTGTGAACTGCAGGAAGGCAGATCAGTAAAATAGTAAACCAATCCTCCAGATCCCTAAATGCTGTTTAACATTATCATGAATTATATTAGTGTGGGTGGGATGTACTATGATGTCACAGATAGACCTTAGACTATTAGACTTTTCTGAGATACAAAACAACTTGAGTAAATATAGTGGAAACAAAATGGATGAATGCTACATAATGAAATCATGGGGGGGGGGTTAATTGCAGGAAAAATGGTGTCAATATACAGAACAGATGGAGTTAAGTTAATTAAAGTATGAAAAAAAAAATTTGTGGTGATGCAGCAGAAAAACAATCAAGAAACCTAATGGAAAAAGCATGACAAAATAGCATGTTCTCTTTTTGATGATGCCACATCATATCACAAAGCAGGCACAAATCAGTATATAAAATTGATTGAAATAATACCAAGAAAAACTCTACAAATAACCTACAATACAGAAAATGAAACATGAGTAAATAATCACAAATTGCTCTGTAGCCAGAGAAAATGGAGGAAGTTAACTGCTAGCACTAAAGAAAGTAATGAAAAAGACAAATCAGAAGACGTGGACAAGTAGTTGCATGCAATGAAAAAGTAGGCAGCATTTGCAGCCATATAAACTCCAAAGACTGCTAAAAAAGAACAGAAAATATATAAGCAGAAAATTAAGTGGTCATTCACCAGTCAATTGGCTCTCAGCTTAGATGACTATGTGGTTTACATTGTAAGTTGTAACTTAACCTTGAAGTCAGCACGCTATTGGTTTCTAAGAGAAAGGAGGCTTTGTTAAAGGGATAACAAAGAACCTTGCTGCTTAGGTATCTTTGATGGTCCAAAGGCAGTGACATCAGTATGGACTGCTGACCCAGTCAGCAGCAACACTTATCCTTTCATAGTATATCACTTTCAAATGCAAGTGTGTGTGTGTGTGTGTGTGTGTGTGTGTGTGTGTGTGTGTGTGTGTGTGTCTGTGTCTGTGTGTGTATGTGTGTGTGTGTACATGTGTGTGTATGTTTACAGTTTCACCTTAAAGTCTGCATGCTAATGATGCCTAGCTGAAAAGAAAATGGCTTGGTTACAGGTATTTCTCAGAAAACTGGTGCTAAGTGGGCTTTAATGATCTACTTGTAGTGATATTATCATAAACTGTTTGATGTCTTGGCTTGACATCCCAGTCAAAAGCAAACAATTTCCATTCCTATTCCTTGATTTTAATAAAGAATGCCCTGAGGCTTTCAACAACATTTCTAGTGCCATCATGTCCCATAACATGAGCTATGACACTATGATAGAGTTGAATTTGTGATACCATGTTTGCTGTAATCAAGTAATGAGTATGGCCAGAAATAATGCAGTCATCCTAAAATGGGTATACCTGTGATTATCAAAAACCCACTTCACCAAACTTCTAAAAATCGGGATGACTTCATCAAACACTTACTTGCACGAACTCTCTGATCACAGGAATTATTTCTTTGGGAAAGTAACCCCTTGACCACCATGGTGAACTTTGCCATTTTCCCCACTATACTGTGATCTCTGAGTTGGTATATTTAGTTAGAGGGGTGGGGAGACACATCCCACATGGGTATGTGTGTGAGGGCACAACCCCAAACTTGGGTGTGTTTGATTTGCTTTGGTTTGGCTATTTAATCATGGTGGTCAAGTGGTTACTTCCATGGAGTAAAATTCTGGTGGTCCGAGAGTTCATGCAAGTAAGTTTTAAGCAAAGCCATCCTGCTTTGTAGAAGTTCGATGAAGTGGGTTTTCAATAATAACAGGTTGACCCTTTAAAATATATATTATTGTGTTTGGCTTGTTAAACTGTGATATATTAATGTAAACATTTATATGAAATAGTTAGAAATCATAGGGAATGCAAGGCTATTTGACCACACATTCATTCATTGTCAATTACCACTGTTAGGCTCCATCAAACTTTCAAGTAAGACAATGCCTGTAAGTCCTGTAATGTTTTAGGGTTCCCTTTTATTTGTCTAAGCTATGTTTGAATGGTGACATGGAGTCACATTTCTTGATATGCAAGCGGAGTCTATTCCAGAGCAAGGGAACCCACTGTGCAGTGAACCTATACCTCCATTTAGTTTTGTTTATTGCCTGATGTAAATTGAGATCTCTTCTAAAACTGGCTACATACTGGATATATCAAGAAAGAGGTGGTCTTAAAAAAAAGATACAGGTTACCCCTCAAAAGCCAATATGACACAAAGTACAGGGAGAGTGATTTCATCCTTTCCTGATAACTAAGATTTTTCAACCCCAATATCCTTTTTTTGTTAAGAATCTCTGCATTTCTTAAACTTTTTGATGTTTGTAGAGAGATACATTCCAAAATGTGCACTATATTTTTTAATGGGTCAAATATAAATTTAAATTTAAATATAAATAATGGGTCAAATTATTTATTTTATTTTTTATTTTATTTTACATTTGTTGACTGGGCTTGTCTAACTGGATACATGTCCATTTTCAGTAGAGGCCCGGGGAGATAAGCTCCACTACAAGTTATATACTTTAGCAAGTATAAAAAGCTTATACAGTAAAATCAGTTCGAACCATTGCATAAATGTGGAGGGAACCATTACAAAAGTAATTGCTACACTGTGAAAGATTAACACATAAAGATGGAATAACAAAAAGACAGACTATGTTAACTCATTTGTACCAGCTATACATTGAAGTAAAAAGGAGTAAAAGGATAATCACAGATCACAAAAATAACTTTTTTTTTTCTGGACAAAATATCTATACAAGTAAGAATGTATAGCTAGAGGAGGAGAAGAAAGGTATTGGAGTAATAGAAGTACTTTTGTAGCAGTGATAAGGCAAGAGGCCAAAAAAAGTTTCAGTCAGGATTAGTACATGGGCATAGCCAATGGGAATTCAGGATGTTTTTTAGTTGCTTCTTGAAGAGGGGTGTTGATACCAGTGAGGTGAGTTCACAAGGAAGCTTGTTCCGATTAAAACCAACAGTGTTAGTAAACAGGCAGTCACCAGATTTATTGTGTGATTTATGGGAGGTGACTAGTAGCTTGTTAGCTGAGCGAAGGGTTGTGAGGTTTTTATAAGGGTTACTAAGGTTACTGAGTATGGGAGTATTTGTGGGGTGATACAAGATCTTGTGGATGATTGTCAGTTGTTGAAGCAGCTGTTGGTTTTGTCATTTTAGCCAGCCTAGTTGTTTAAGATTTATGCAATGGTGGGTGCGAAATGGAGCACCTGAGGCAAATCTAGCAATGTTATTGTATGAGGTAGCCAGTTTGTTAAAATTGGATTTTGATAGATTGGTAAAAATAGGAGAGGCGTAGAGAAGGGTAGAGATCAGATGTGTTTGTGCTATAGTAGTCCTGGCTGAAGGTTTAAGGAAGGGTTTGAGCCTATAGAGAAAGCCAAGTTTTCTATTTACTGATTCAATGGTTAAGTTGATGTGTGAGTCGAAGTTAAGATTATGATCAACTGTGACTCCTAGAAGTTTAGTGTTAGAGTCAGGTGATATAATTGTGCCATTGTTAGATGCAATTGTAAAGTTGATAGGAGAGGACTTCTGTGTTGGAGTGAACAGTAATAATTTAGTTTTTGGGGGGTTAAGAAGGAGACAGTACTAATGGAACCAATTTTCAGCTGATGTAAATACTTTTTGGGTACTAGACTGCAGTTCAGCAGAAGTAACTGTGGCACAGATAAGTGTTGAGTCATCTGCATATTGAATGCAGGAGGATTGTGGAAGGGAAGTTTTAAGATCATTAATAAAAATGGAAAAGAGGAGGGGTCCCAGAATAGAGCCTTGTGGGACTCCAATGGTGATAGGAAGCTGTGAGGATAAGTGATTGTCCCAGAGAACTGCTTGCTGTCTATTTTCTAGGTAGGAATTATATTTTATAATGGGCAGAATAACTTCCTTGGTGATTAATTGTGAGATATAGAAGGGAGCCACTATTACGTTCCAAAATCAAGAGAAAGATAAACTTGTTAAGAACACCCAAAGCTCATGACCTGATCTTATCAATGCTTAATGATGGTATCCAGAATCTTGTTAAGATTATCTATGTGATGTTAATATTGAGTGTTAGTCTAGGAACTAACAGAGGACAGGATCAAAAGGTAAAGACCAGCAGCAGTGGGCAAAACATGATCTAAAAGCTGGGAAATGCTTTCCTGTGCCACAATTGTAAAGAAAATAATGTGATAGAATGGAATATCTAACAGCTTTACAGACATTAGTTCTATAGCTGGGCAATTAATTTCTGCTTTCTCCTCTGTCTGACAATGATAAATGCACTTCACCAACTTTCACAGTGTTTTAAAGCCAGTAAAACATGTTTTGTCAGTACACTTTTTTTTCTTTGGTTTTACTGAAGCTGGGAATAAATTGAGCAGATAAGCTTAAGCACTACAAATAATTATGATCACATCTCCAGACATTGCCTGTTTTATGTGTTCTTGATATGAATGCCAAGACTCATCTGTCAAACTTTGATCTTGAGGTGAATTTCTTTTTTTTTTAATGTTGAAAACACATAATAAGCTGATTATGTCTGGAGACCAGATCATAGTCTTCTGTGTTATACATCACTTATTGCATATTCTGATTATACATCAAGATTTTTTGTTGAAGGTTTTTCCTTTGGTCTCCCCTGTAAACAGGTATGAACAAACAGGAAACATGGTTACCCCTACCCCCAAATAAATAACAGAAGTTGCAGTGATTTGTGACATTGAATAAGCTCCTTTAATATTGCTAATGCATACTTTACAGTATTTGTGTTACAAGAACATCCTGAGTTACATTTTTTTGGTGAGTCACTATTCATATTTTTATTTATTTTTTAAATATGGTGCCTCTCCAGGTCTTTAAGTGTCACTAAATAATTATGGAGTACAGAAAGTTATAGTCCTATTGTAGTATTCCAGCAATGGTAAAGACATTGGAATCAAGGCTTATTCAACAATGACTGCTTGATATGTGATAACTAGTTTGTACAGTTTGATTAAGCACTGATGAATGTCAGATGAAACAGCACTAACAGGTCAGTTCAAAAAATCAGCGACACCATAAACTACTGACAAGTTAATCTGACAATTTGCTGCAAGTAATTTAATGAAACATACACTGAATTCCAAACAGTTGCTACATCACTCACTTACATTTAATTTATTACCAAGCAATGTATAAATACCAGTTTGTATAGAATCAAACAGAATGAGGTTTGAGAAGCAATGTGGCCATTTGTTCAACAATTCATGCTTTCATCACATATTGTCCTACAGATGGGAAATGCAAAGGAAGGAAGAAGACATAGAACAGTGACTTCATTATTTTTTTAAAACAAACATCATCTATCTACATTTCATGAATATTTAGCTAGTCACTATGTTGATCTTATGGGGTGAGGAATGGATACCTAGCTAGTCCCTGTCTCACTCTAATGGGCTGAGTTGGTCTGCATTGGATACTGGGTTACTGTGATGGGGAGAAGGGGTTCATTTACACTGACCTTGTAAACTTTTCTT
Organism: Protopterus annectens; assembly: GCF_019279795.1. Taxonomy (NCBI): domain Eukaryota; kingdom Metazoa; phylum Chordata; order Ceratodontiformes; family Protopteridae; genus Protopterus; species Protopterus annectens. The sequence goes on from NC_056733.1 coordinate 436,925,629, forward strand.
CTGTCTCTCTCCCATCTGAAATTCCACTTGCATTTTATACAACACCATAATGATTTGCAGTTAATGAAAGTATTAAATGAGTCTAAGTACTGTAAATCATTTTGTTAAGCATCAGGATAATGGCAAAACTTAAAAAAGTTTGTTCCCCTCTAGATATAATGAATGACTCTGATAAGCATCAAAATAACTAAATGTGCTTCCTGTGTACATATTATACAAACTGTATCAGTCTGCCTAATAATGCACTCTGAATAGTAATCAGTTTGTTTTTTTTGAAATCTTTATAGTATATCTTTACCATCTCAAAAGTGCTTACTCCTCTCTGTACTCTTCTTTTCTAGACCTAACACCACTCTTAAGTATTCAACTGCGGTACCACCTTTATCATTCTTATAAGAAAAGTGCAGTCCAGGTCTGAACTGTCTGCAAACAGCTAAAGTTAACTTTGAGTATGTGTCTACCTGTTTGAGCCAATATTCATTTTCCCCTGGAGAGCACTCTCCTTTGGCTTGTAAGCACCCCCCCCCCCACACGCACACACTCATCTTCCACTTTCTTTCTTATTCCCTTCTGTTAGCAAATAGTATCCATAACTGATCAATACTGTGTGTTTGTTAATTTAAACTGAGACCACAGTAGCCTACTGACATAAGGTTATCGTGTTTTTCCACCTGAGAAATGGTTAAGAAATGACTTACAGTTTCAGAGCAGTCCTTGGTGAATTCTGATTGTCTCTTACACACAAAGATGTCTTTGCTTTGGCTCATTAGCAGCAGTACAAAAGAACTGCCTGCTTATACCCTTGTTCTCCCCCTTCCCTGTTTATTACCTTAAGCCATTCCCAAAGTTAATAAATATTACCTGTGGCAGGCACCATTTTATAGGTTCATAGGTTCATAGGTAGGTACTAGACTATCGGCCCTGTGGCCTATACAAGCCCGGCCAAAAAGGTACCCTGGCTTTTGCCACCCAAGAAAATTATTTTCCTGTGCCACTGTCAAGCAGAGCCACAGAGGTGATCCCCGGGGGGAATTTCTTATTTCCCATCCAGTCATCAAGATTTTTCTTGAAGAGTGCTAATGAGGAGTTTTGTTTGATATAGATAGATAGTTTATTCTAGAGTATGGGAAGTCTCTGAGATAGGAATCTATCCCTCCGGCATGTCCTGTTTATTGTGGTGACAAGATTTAGGTCCCTAGAGCGTGTAGCTCTAAGGACCTAAAACTTTTAAAAACTTTTTAAAACTATAACCACCCTTTGTCACTATCATATGTTCGTTTATCAGTTTACTCTGTTAACTGATTGTTTCCAGCCCCCTCATAAGAGCTACTAACAGGGTCTCTACCCACTTCGCTCCCCACCCTGCCCCCTATTTCCTCCTGTCCCCAGTTGTCCTACCTTTATTACACTCACAAACCCCTCCCATCTTTCCAATAGCCAACCACAACACTACCTCCTCCATCTTTCCACTACTATCACACCTCCTCAACTAACATGTACAAGCATACCTTATCTATGCTCACTGCATGCACTCTCCTTGCATATCTTGCATCCTACCAAAGCTCCATCATTCCCCCACTCAAACACTACCACTGTACTACTACTCACACCACCACTCATGTCTCACCCTCACTCAGCTCCCCTCCCACCAACTCAAGAACTATCCCTATGCAACCCCCCACATATTCTACCAACTATATTACTGAAACATAAAGCATCCCTACAACTTAACATAGTAACCCTCCCACCATACCTATTACCCACAGAGCACAATCATAAAGATTCCCTAATAAACAAACACATTCAAAAACTGAGAAAACTAATAATCACATGCATATCACAACTAGCCCTAAGTGGAGACATCCACCCCAACCCTAGCCCTACCATCTCCAACCCCAATCCTCATAATCAGACTAGAAACACAACTTCTCCCATATCACAGCCAATAGAAAGCCAAGTGACTTCCTTCTACTAAGCCTAAATATTAGAAGTATATCCAACAAAGTCCATGAACTCCCTACCGGTTACGGCATACTAAGAGTAGACCAGCTAAACAAGAAAGGAGGTGGTGTAGCTATAATATTTAAACAGCATCTAAACATCCAGATCTTAAAATCATCAGCTCCACAAATAGGCAATGAAGAAATAATATATACCAACCTCAAAATAAACCAAAACAAAACCATCAACATAATTGGATGCTACTTCCCACCTGGCCAAAACATCCCTCCACTAGAAAACCTCCTCAGCTGGTCTACCCACCATCTCCCTAAAGAAACGATAATTTTAGGTGATTTCAATATTGACTGGCAATCCTCTTCTGGCATCCATCCAACCCATCATGTAAACCTTCATGGTTTCACCCAACTAGTCCAGTCGCCAACCAGGATAAATAAAAACTCCAGCAAGCACACTACCCTGGATTGGATACTAGTCAGTAAGAGACCCCAGTCATATATAACAGGCTGCTTATCAGATAGCTTCAGTGATCACTCCCCAACATTCCTACTCAAAAAATACCTATACCAATCTAAACCAGTCATCTACCGTCAAATACATCGAAAACTAAACTTTAACCCACTCACATTCATCTCATCCTTCAAAGAATGTAACTGGCATCCTCTAAAGTACCTCAGTCTTGATGACGCAGTTGAATTTTTTAATACTACCTTCTTGAGCATCCTTAATTACCATGCCCCCATAAGACTTTCCAGAACCAAAGCACAGCCCTCCCCATGGCTACAGAAAACCACTAAGTCAGAAATGAAAAACAGGGATAAAGCCTGGGAGCACTGGCACAAAACCAAAACCCCCTCAACTAGACAGAAATTCCTAGAACTACGCAATAGAGTCAAAAAGCTAATAAAACAGGACAAATTCCAATACTACCAGTCTGCCCTAGACTCCTCCCAGCACAGCCCAAAACAATTCTGGTCCTCCATAAACTCCATCCTCCACCCAGGTAAAGTCAGTACCCCTCCTCCTAACATCCCTCACTCCTCCGAAAATATTGATACCTCATTCAATGCACACTTCACACAAACTATACTGTTACTAGCTAAACAACACAACCCCCCCCTCCAACCCACACCTTCAACTAGTAATCTCCCCACTGCCTTCTCTTTTTCTCCTGTACCTACCTCCAACATAAAAAAACTCTTAACTAAACTTAAGCCCACCAAATTATCAGCAGACATCTTCCCAAGTGAATACCTGCAAATCGCAGCTGATGCTCTGGCCTACCCAGTATCCATCTTGATTGACCCATCTCTGTCAGAAAGTTACGTTCCCACACTGTGGAAAGTATCACATATAATTCCCCTCCACAAAGGCGGCCCCTCCACAGAACTAACCAATTACCTCCCCATAGCTATTCTCTCTCCACTCTCCAAAATACTAGCGAGATGCATACACTCTCAGGTCTCAGTCTACCTCCTTACTAACAATCTCCTTTCCAGTACTCAACATGGTTTCCGACCAAACCATAGCACCACCACTGCCTTACTCTCCTTTACTAACACTATCCTTCAGCATAAAAACAATGGCTATCTCTCCTCTGCTACTTTCCTAGACCTATCCAAAGCATTTGACATGGTCCCACACAAACAACTCATCTCTGTCCTCAATAACCTATCCTTCTCTCAATCAGTCACCAACTGGTTTCAGAGTTACCTGTCTGACCACCAACGATCTGTTGTATGGCAGAATAACATATTTCCCCAACTACCTGTCTCCATAGGGGTTCCCCAAGGATCCATCCTTGGACCGCTACTCTTCTCTGTTTTCACCATTAATCTAGCCTCTGCCACCAAACATGGCACACTCATACAATATGCAGATGACTCAACCATAATCTGCTCAGTCCAGTCCCTACCCAAACTGCAAAAAGTCACACAGGAAGCCTTTTCCTCTGTTGAAACTTGGTTATCAGATGCCCAATTAATACTCAGCCCAAACAAAACTAAACTACTCATCTTCCAACTCACCAAACATACTCAAAACAACTCTCTCTTTAACATCACAGCAAAAGACAACACCACTATATACCCAACTGAACACACCAAATTGCTAGTAGTGGAAATAGACAATAAACTAAAATTTGACATTCACACATCCATGACCATAAAAAAGTCCACAAAAAACTAGGAGCGTTATACAGAAATAAGCAACTTCTCACCAAAGCAGCAAAGATTTCAATAGCAAATTCCCACCTTATCCCCACCCTAATTTATGCCTCTCCAATATATATACCAACCTAAGGCAATGTGATCTAAACAAGTTAGAGCCCTGCTACAACAAAACTGCCAAAGTCACTACAGGGGCATCCTACCATAGTCATCACTGTCTCTCACTTGCTGAAATGGGCTGGCTTGAACTCCCTCACCTCCTTCAGTGGTATCAACTCTCACTCGCCCACAAACTAGTAAACCATCCAATAAATGTCCCATCCCTCCAGAATCTTCTCTAACCCTATCGCACCACCAGACCACTAAGATCCAGCAACAAAAATCACTTGCAGATCACTAAAGCCAATAACGCTGCTGGTGAAGCACTATTCTCTTGTGCCATAGCCAAATTATGGAACTCCCTCCCACCCACAATTACCTCAGTACCATCATGCACCCACTTCAAAACTTTACTAAAAGTGCACCTAAAAACATGCTGGCTATGCCCTTGCAACTCCCACTCTAATATCATCCACCCCATCCAACCACTACCTTTCTTTCCACCCCACTAACTACCTTGATTATAGCAAGCTCAGATGCTCATAAGCCTAGTACTTATTATACAGCAGGAACTTCTTATTGTAACATTTGTTAATGTCTGTTATGTACTTCACAGATAAAGATTCTAGTTATCTACTGATTTACTATGTTCTTCATCTGTAAATATGTTTGTAATTAATTGCTATGTTAATCAAATTGTTAATCGCTATGTAATCCAATGTAACTTCTGTCTGTTTATTTTAACTGTGGAGCTTTTCTTCCTGGGCCTCCGCTGAAAATGGACCTACGTCCAGTCGAACACTCCTGGTCAACAAATGTAAATAAATAAATAAAATAAAATGAATATATATATATATATATATATATATATATATATATATATATATATATATATATATATAAACATAGCACAAACGGTGTAAATTAATACTGTTATTGCAATCTCTTTGAGAAATAAGTCAATGCTTTCTTGATATTTTTCTGTAATTACACTGTTTTACTTAATTTGAAATCTTTGTTACGGTAACCATGTGGACTTGAATTTTGCATGCGAATTACTACTGATATTGCTGACAATTCAATAAATGTAGATTTGATTTTTAACTTTGACAAACCTGGAGTTAAGAGTAAACTGTCCTGGAGCAAGCATTCTCTTTAGAGACATAAATGTAAATAGTTACCGCCATTTTCTCTACAGTGCTATAGAAGATAGGGTGAAATTCATAGTAGTTACACTTTTTCTTAGTGGAAAATTACACTGTCTGCGTTTAAGTGCAGCTAAATGCACAATTCATAGACAATAGGTACACTTATGTGCAGCAGTTCAAATCTATATGGGAAGAACGTCTGGAAATGAGGCAGTAATGGCATGTAAATGAAGAATGCTTCCAAATTATGTGACTGTTTTATGCAAATTTGATACCTGTCCTGCTTCCATGCAATTCATAGTCCAGATTTTATACATAATAGTGTTATACACACAAACCTTATAAAAGGAGGTGTGTTTTCTCTATCTTCTTTGCAATCGGCAAAGGTGCTTGTTGTAGCTGCTTGACTGGTCGTCTCCCTTTATGAGCTGCCTGCCTCTGTTGTCCCAAAAACTGTAGTGCCCACCAGCTAATAAGATGACAATATAGACAAGAACAACTTATTTTAATTATGCTAATCAGGAAATTATTGATGGAATTAGTGTGGACAGGGATACAGTATGGACATTAGTGAGTTTGTGTGGCCCTCACATGAGGACTGAGGAGATGTGCGTGTTCTTCCTTCACCTGTGGATACCAGGGTAAGTATAGCCCTCACTGTACTTGCTAACCGGACCGTCCAGATACAGAATGGGAACATGCTGAGTATTACTCAGACTACTGCCTGGACAATACTTTGGGAGTTCATTCTCATACTCTTCGCATATGTGGATCAGTATATTCGTCTGCCAGTGCTGCTCCAGGACCAAGACAGAACCATGTGTGCCTTCTACGGAATGGCACAATTTCCTGAGGTGCTTAGTGCAATTGTTTGTACCCATTGCTGCTCCAGGACCAAGACAGAACCATGTGTGCCTTCTACGGAATGGCACAATTTCCTGAGGTGCTTAGTGCAATTGTTTGTACCCATGTTGCCATTATGGTCCCATGAGGACCACAAGGAGAATTGTACTGGAACAGGAAGGGTTATAATTCTAACAATTAACAGGTAGTTTATGATACATGGGGAACATTATCAACATGTCAGTCCAGCATCCTGATGGGTCCATGATTCTCACAACTGCACACAAGCTTACTGTATGCCTCTCCCTGAATAATAAGATACCCCATGGTCAGTTTGTTGGTAAATGCAAGTGTTTTCTAATCATAATAATTTGTGCAGGTATAGATTATAAACACCAGTCCAAAACTGTAGGTGAGCTGTGTAATTCAACGCCACCCTGTCCCAGACATGGATTGTCACTTAGTGAGAGTTTGGCCTGCTCAAAGCCTGGTTCCATTGCCTGGATGAGTCTGGGAATGACCTTCAGTAAGACCCTGCTGCGACATGTAGAATGTTTACCTCATGTTGCATTAATCACAGCATGATCATGCATTGATCTGGTGTACGACTGTTCCATTATGGCAGTGCAGCTCCCACTATTTTTCCACCCAGTGGTAATGATAGTGATGGTAGAAAGCCAATGGCAGTAACATGGGAACCCCTGTGGCAGTCGTATGCATGGTATATAGCTTCACAGGTAAAGAAGTGTCATGTAGTGCATAACTGTGGGCCATGACATTTACTTATTGAAAGTGAAACAACAAAAATCACATAGATAATACTTGAAGCATGCAGCATATCTTGTGGGCTATGCTGTATGCTGCATGATCAACTAACACTGCACATCAGACTTTTTTTCCTTATCCAAAAAATATAACCAGGAGGTTATTCAAATGTTTTATTGTACACTGTGTTGGAGTTAGTGGCAGCAAGGATCAGGCCTGTCTGTCAAGTGTAACCTGCATAGTCAGTGATAAAGTCATAAACAATAAAGGGAAATAACTCAGATTAGGCATACACTGTTACCTGCTTCTACTATTCATTTTTTAAACTAATTTTCCAGGTTTATAATGGGTGGAACAGGAATATTGCACATCTCAGAGGAATTCTGGCAGGAAATAAGACAATATTGCAAAATAGTATTAACAGTTTTCAGTGCACTAGAAGGAGAGTACAGTAGCGCTGAAGTGCTAATAGTTTAAAAGAAATGTGCTTCTCATTTTTTTTCTTTTTGGTGTTTTTGCATTGCTGTTTTGTCAGAGTGGTGCAGTGGATAGTGTTGCTGCCTCACAGCAAGGGGTTCTCTGATTTGATTATTGGCTGGGGTGTCCTATGTGTGTAGTCTGTATGTCCTTCCTATATTCACATGCATTTCCTCTGGATGTTTTGGTTTAAACCCACATTCCAAAGAAATGCGGTAGGTGGACTGGGCACTCTAAATCGGCCATAGGTGTGAGTATGTGTTATAGAAAACAATTTCAGCAGTGCTAGTCATCCAAAGGTATGGAACTTGCCTCTAGATGATTGTCATTGTTGAAGTAAATCCCTGACCCATATGCAAAAATGGAAAACGGGGTTATACATGGATGGTTTTCTCAGATGTAAGAATGATGAAAGCCACAGGTCTGTCCAATGAATAACTGGTGAGTAATGAGCTTTTCCAAACTCAGCTTTATTTTGTAAATTATTTCAAACTTTTTCCTTAGGTATGCTGTTGACTGAGCTATGTGCTGCATGATCAACTGGCACAATACGTTAGACAAATTTTTGTTTGCATTCCTCAGGGCAAACTTGTTGCTTCAGAAAATTAATTCAGTCATTGTTAGTACAGTGATGTGCTGAGGGCTGTGTGCCAACAGTGCTATGTTTACTGCCAGGATTGCAAATGGACCTGTTAGAAGATATATAAAGGGCTACTAGGAAATATCGCCCTGCAGTGAGCATATATAGATATATAGATATAAAGAAAGATATAAATATGTATGTATATATATATATATATATATATATATGTATATTTGCAGATATATATATGTATGTATATATATATATATATATATATATATATATATATATATATATATATATTTATTTATTTTATTGTTGTACTATCTGATCACTGTTTATGACATATAATGAAGAAAGATTTATGGATATGCATATGTAGAAAGTTATTGTTGGATTAATAGTCAGTTTTGGCTTGTGGCATGCAACTTGTATGTTAAAGGTGTCACACATGATGTGACGTAAGGTTAGAGAGGGTGATGGCCAATAGATCTCTAGCAAGTTCCATCCATTGAGCCCGATATTGAGCTGCTGGGAACTACTGGATGCAGGTGAGTCTCCAGACATAGATCTGTCAGTGTTGCAAGACTTAGGTCTCAACTGAGATGTTCTACCATATGTTTTGGAAGGCTGATGAGACCTTATTGCCTTCTTTTGGGTTGCATCTTCTGAAAGCCCTGAAGCACATTTTTTAGATGCACATGAGGTCTTGCCTAGCCTTCCTCCATGCACACAGACAGTATCATTGTTAGCATCGACCTGTTTCCCTATGTGGGTGTCTGGTAAGACTTTAGTAGTGTGCCTGTGTGGAGGTGGACATAGATGCTGTGTTTGAAACAGTACTGCGCATATCACCATTTATGGCATTGTCTCTGGCCTAGACCATTCCCATGTAGTGGTGAAATTCCTCACATATACCCCGTAATACTCTAACCTTGTATACCTAATGCTCAGCAGCAGCACTAGCCTCTGCCTGAACCCTATCATAGCATATATCGTACTGGCAGCCTAGGAAAGTGTCAATAACTAACTAGAAATAGCCTTTGCCTGGCATTCCTTTGTACTAATGCTACATCGGAAATAGTCTTTCCTTCAAGGTATGCAGCCTGTTCACACGAAACAGGTGTTGCGCTATGTGTACCCTCCACCCCCTCTGTAAAGTAGTTTCCTCATTCTGCAGAGAGTTGAACCTGTGTCACTTCCTGTGGAATTTTTCACCTGCTGTGGAGTAGGTGGTCCTGTCAATCCACTCTGTGACTGTGTGCCATGTTTGTTGTGCCGTGTCATGAAAATGAGAGTTATGGCATCGTTGTTGACAACCATTCTACTGTCTGCATCAGCCTGTTGTGTTGAAAAAGTGTTTTTTTTTTTTTTGCTGATCCTGTGAACAAATATGTGAGTGTACAGTTAATAAGACATGACTATCTGGCTGAAATGATATGGATCTCACACCTTAAGAAGACTAATGTCCATGCTATATGTAGATTAGGCTAAAGTTGTCTATCATATGTCTTCTTACCTGCTGCTGTAGAATTTTGTAACCTGCAAACATGCATTGGGACAAAATTATACACATTTCCCTTTCATGACAGTTAACTATTTAGTGTTCCCTTCACTTAAGTTCATCTTCGAAATCTGACCACTGCACTAAAGATTACATCTATTGCAGGTTTTCAGTTATGATGGAAGTAGCATGCATTATGTTAATGTGTACTGAAATGATTGAATCAATAGCTATAACTCTTTTCTGATAAGTTGCATTAATGGGCAGGGTAATTTATGTCACAAATTACTTCAAGTCACTTTCCAGTTACTGTTAGACTTTTCTTTATCCATTAACAGTATACATTTTCAGCCATAAGTACCTTCATACATGCACTTTGCAGTGAAAATAGCACCAAACACATTCCCAGACTTTTCCTTTATAAGGCATAGAAATATTTTTAGCTTTCATGCCTTATGGGTGCTGTTTGAAATTGTAAGAATTACATCTGCTGAGTTTTCCTAGAAATTTCTGCTTATTCAAATTTTGACAACTTGTCTTCTGTTAGACTGCACTTTTCTTGGACTGTCAGCAGTGAGCAGGGCTGATTGTATTTTAAAATGGAGGACTGAGGCCAGCTGGGTTGATTTAAGAACTTCTTATGCAAATGAGGCTCAGCAGTGCTGAGGTCAATGAATCGAGCTGCTGCACAGATGTATATGTTATAATCAGCATAAATGCGTTGACCAGGGGGAACAGCACTAATGGCAATAAACCCCCTCACTCTCCAGTGTGCAATGCTATTGGCACAGTATTTATGTATTCCAGGCAGTATTAATGAACACATAAATTGTGCCACAACTTGTTACCAGTAAGAACCTCTACCACTGCTTATAAAGGAAAGCCATAACCTACCTGAAGTCCAAGAAAAAAATGTATTAATACTAAAATGGTGAAACCTCCCCCAATTCACAATTTATCAGCAACCTTTACCACACATTAACAATAATTGTGATACAACCAAACTAAGAAAATATAATAGAGATAGACAGAGATATAGATAAAGATCAAGATATAGATATGGGAGTGCCAAATTTAGTCAATAGTATTTGAACATGGCAGCTATTTTGATAACAAAACAGTTGGTAGATAGGTATATGAGATCGCACCATCCCAGGGTTTGGGGAATATGTCATTTCCCCAGTATTGTCTAACCTAGGAGTTAGTAGATTTAGTTAGCAGAAGGTGATGGGGTGACTTGCCTCCCTGCAAAAAAAAAAAAAAAAAAAATATATATATATATATATATATATATATATATATATATATATATATAGATATATTTATATATATATATATATATATATATATATATATATGTTTTGAACTTTTTCTTTAGTAATTTTATTTGCATACTAAGATGGTATTCCTCAGTGTATGAATAATGACATGTCAATGATTGCTATGGTGATGTTTTGCTATTAATGTTAGCAATATCAACATTTGAGTGTTTTGAGTAAACATGAATTAAGGATTGCTACACTCAATACAGGTTGACTGACAGGGTGAACTTGGAAGTGGATGACAAAAGAGGAGGCTGGACACCCTCTATATCCAGGAAACAAGGTAGAAGGACAGTGCAGCAATGACACTTGGCTTTGGATCCAGATTATTCTACTACTCAAGGAAACAACTGATGAGAAATGGTGTGACAATTTTGGTGAGGGAGATTTCAGAAGTCAATAAGGGATGTCATTAGAATTAGTGTTAGACTCATGACAATCAGGTCTAGTGTAAGGATAGGGCAGTATTCATAATCTCAGTCTGTCCACCACAATATGGTTGTGATAGTGAGCAAAAAAATGCATTCAGACACATTTGCAGGACGTACTACATAAAGCAGGACAGCATAAGTTGATAATGGGGAACCTGAATGCGGAAATAAGGACAGACAGATAGAACAGGATATGAGGACTGCCTGGCTCCACATGGGTGAGGCAACAGGAGTAAAGTAGGGGAGGCCATTGTAGACTTGTCTGGCAAATGGGCTGATGTTGAAACATGGTTCAGCAAGAGAAACAGTTACAGGATGATAAACGAGTGAGCAACATGCAATCCAGGTAGACTTTATCCTAATAACAAAGGAGCATTGGGACAAAGTCAGTGATAGAGGAAACAGTCAACATACATCCTAAACATTGCCACAATCAGCTGCAGTGGACAGAGAAGGTTCTAAGGGCAACAGAGACTACTCTGAAAACCTGGAAATTAATGAGAGAAAGCACATGAGGTTAGGAAATTAACTTTGCGATCTTGGAGTTGGTATATTTAATTTATGGGGGACCCCCCCACATGGGGGGTGCAGGGGGGCTTGTCCCCCCTGCAGAAACATAGTAGAAAGTGTGTTTGTTAGTTAAGTGTTGTTATAGGTGGAGAGGATGCTTTTTACATATGCATTGTAGTTTTCAGTGTTATAAAGCACACTTTCAATGTTCTGAGTTTTCAGTGTTTTGGGATTTAGATGTTTTGGCCTCAGTGTTATGAAATTTCAATATATATATGTGTGTGTGTGTGTGTGTGTGTGTGTGCATACATATATATATATATATATATATATATATATATATATATATATATATATATATATATATATATATATATATATATATATATTTCAATGTCCTGCTTTAGCACATTAGAATTGTTTTCATTCATTTACACAGTCAAACAACTGGACTGGGAAAAATAATGTGTTGTAGACTTGCAAGGAACCACCACGAAACCACCATAGACAAAAAGCAATTTATTGGGAAAGAGAACAAGCGCTTTCACGCACTAACCTAGTGCGCTTCCTCAGGTTACATTATAGAAGGCTGAGCCTTGTCTTTATATCCAAACTATCCACCCTAATTAAACAATTAAGTCAAGCAATTAAATATAATTATCAGTATTTAAAAGGGCAGCTAGGTTCTTATACCACCATCAATGTTCTTGTTAATTCTTAGGCAAAAATATGGGAAAAATAATGTAATTGCATGAGAGCGATGCAGTCCTGTTTTTACACAAAATCTTCACACACTGATATCACTTCAGCAGGCATTACCATTATATGTGTACATGTTCTGGGCATAATGATGTCATACTTCACAAGATTTGGTTTGCACTCTCTTATCTCCTGCATCAGACTTACATATTTCACTCTTGTTCTGGGACTTCAGTTGAATAGCTTCTGCTAATGTCTAGATTCAAACCCTATGCTAGATGATAAAGAGATCAAAATCCTCCTCTACCTAATGCAGAGGTCATACATCTAGCTGGAATTCAGAGATCACTTGCTATCTCTGATGGGGACTGCTGCTCCAGTCAACAATGCATGCAGAGGTTCAATGACCTGCAGCGGTATAGAAGAGACCGGCTGGCCAGATTGGTTTCAGAGGTCCAAGAAGGAGGATGAGAGTTTTGTATTTTTTTCTTATACAACAGGCTAATATATGTATAAGTATGCATGTATGTGTACATATAGCCATAGGGTCTATATTATTTCACTGAATGGCTATTTCACCTATTTAGTGAAGTCACTCTTCATCAAATGACAAATTTTAAGTAGGGTAAACAAGCAGATGGCCAACCGAGCGACTGCAAAAATAAATAAATAAATAAATAAATTTAAAACCTGCCAACTTGCCAAGGCGTAGCCCCCCACACTCCCCAATGTGGGGGACTGTGCCCCCACACTCCTCTAACTAAATATAGCAACTCCGAGATCACTTTACAGTGGGGAAATTCCAGATGGTGGCCAACCACTAGTTTGCCCTACTTAAAATTCATCATTTGATGGAGATCGGCTTTGCTAAATAGGTGTTCAATGAATGGCTATTCACTGAATAGCCATTCGATGAAATGATATAGACCCATAGCCATATAGTGTGTGTGTACGGTTGTGTGTGAGCATGTGTGTGTGTGTGTCTCTACATATAAATATTTCCCAGTAACTTCACTGCCTTGTTTTTTTTTTTAATATATGCATATTTTCCTTAACAAAGCCATAATTGAGCTTTAAGGGTAAAAGTCATTCAGCACTATCATACATGCGCAGTTTGATAATGCTTTTGGTAACTTTCCCTAAGATTTGTGTAATTACAAACTAGCTGACAACAGCTAGCCACCAGAGCCAAACTGGGGGGGGGGGGCAGTTTTATGACCTGCATAGTGTAGATTTAACATTCCCTTATTACATACTGCAATGAGTGACTTAATTATTTAAGCAATAGCCCACATCTGGGTGTGGGTAATGCTAGATTTACCCATGGTTGGTGTGGTTTGGTCATGAGGGCGAAGCCCCAGTGACCAAACAAAGACAACCGTGGGTAAATCTAGCATTGCCCACACCCAGACATGGGTTATTGCTATTATACAATGACATTATTTAAGAAAAAAATACTTACTTTTCTTAAATAATGCCTTTGTATAATACCTGCGTGGTGCCCTTCCGTGGTTTTCCGCTATCCTGAGGCTTTTTCTGATGTACTGCAAGAGCTGTGTAGAGGAAGCAACGGAGAAAGGAAGATCTCCATTGCTTTTTTTAAAGCTGTCTCGCTATGTTAAATGAGTTTAACATAGCGAGATATCTTTTAAAAAAGCAACGTAGAAAGGAAGATCTCCGTTGCTTTTTTTTTAAGATATCTCGCTATGTTAAACATATAACATAGTGAGAGTAAAGCAACTGAGATCTTCCATTCTCTGTTGCTACCTAACAGAAAAAAAAAAAATCAAGACTTATACTAATGGAAAAAGTCCGGGCGACCGGACCTTTTCCCATTAGTATATGTCAGATTTACAACGGGCACGCTGGTTGGGCTGGCCAATCAACGTGCACATTTTGGATTACTAATCAGCAGTCATTGTATAATTATGAATAATTAATATGCCATAAAAGTAATGGAAAAAAAAAATATATATATATATATATATATATATATATATATATATATATATATATACATATATATAATGTGTGTGTAAACACTGATGTTAAAAAGTTCAGATCAGTCTGCTACACTGAAATTATTGTTACAGTTAGCAGACCTTACAGGAATGTGACCTTCCTTCCTGAAACTGACTACCTGCTATCTTTGTCATTATGATAAGTACATTAATAGGTAATCTACCCCCACCCTTCACCAGACACTGTAGTGCCTCTGAATGTATAACCTGGGGAAAGTCCAGCTCAAGCTGTAACCATGTATTCAAGTATTTTAAATTATCTCTATCTTTTAGACATTTTCTCTTTGGGCCTCCAGTGAAAAAGGGTTTTCCATCCATTTGGGCTTTCCCAGTCAACAAAAGCAACAACTAATAAATAAATAAATAAATAAATAAATACAATATCATTTATTCAGGTAGGAAAATTAAGATTGTAGGGGAAAGACCACAATTCTCAACTCTGCTGCAACTTTTCAGTAGTCTAGCAAGGCCCATTACACTAAGTCCTTATACAAGACCTCCACGAGGTAGAATCAGTTACAAAATAAGTCAGAAATAAAACAAAGTGCCTTTATCTATGATATACACACATATAACAGGGATAAAACAACTGTGATTTCCTTTCATCTTGTCTAATATCTTCACAGCTGAGGAGGGATGGGAATATAATAGAAGGCAGGTGTAGAGAAGACATGTGCACCTGATACAGAGCACTCATAGGTTCATAGGCTCATATGGTAGGTACTAGGCTATTGGCCATAGGGCCTATACAAGCCTAGCCATAACGATTCCCTGTCTATTGCTTCCCACAAATATTTCCTTTCCTGGACCCCTGTCTAGCAGGGCTACTAATGTGATCCCCAGGGTGAATTTCCTATCTCCCATCCAATCGTCAAGGATCCCATTGAAGAGGGCCATTGAGGTGATCTGCCTGACATGTATGAGCAGCCTATTCCAGGGTATGGGGAGTCTCTTGGTCAGGAACCTATCCCTCCAGCATGTTCTATTCATTGTGATGACAAGGTTAAGATCCCTGGAGCATGTAGCTCGGAGGGATTGGGATTTCTTTAAGTGTAGCATGTCCAACAACTCTGGGTTTGACATGGCTTTGTATGTTAGGCAGAGCTCACTTCTGAGTAGGCGATATGCGACAGAGTATAGCTGGAGTTTCTTTAGATGGTCAGCATAAGGCATCTGCTTTAGGCCTGTGATTCTTTTTGTGAGGTATTTTTGTGGCCTTTCTAGTTGTTGCAGATGACTTATGAAGTACATAACAAATGGGGAATTGTAGTCTATAATGGATCTAATGAGGGATGAGTACAGAGAGACAATGACGTCTTTTTTCTGGATGAAAAGCCCTTAGTGATGAGGTGTGTCACATAGAAGGATTTTCTAACTGTTGTGGCTATGTGGTTATCAAAGGTGAGACCACTGTCCACCTATGTCCCTAGGTCTCTTATCACACTTTTGGTGTTTAGCATACTGCCACCTATGTTGTAGTTCACAGGTACATGGTTTTTCCCAAAGGGGACAACTATACATTTTTTGGCATTTAGCTTAAGCCCATGGCTCTGGCACCAGGCATCTGTTTCGGTAAGGCTTTTTACTACTATATCCACATAATTTGGGGATTCAATAATGGCTCTCAGCTCACAGACCCTCTGCAAACATTGTAAGTCAGAGTCCCTTAGTGTTGGTACATACATCAGAGAAGTAGATGCCAAACAAGAGTGGTCCCAGGACAGAATCCTGCGGTACATCACTTGTCACTTGTCTGGAGCTGGAGTTGGAGTTGGCTACTTTTACAGTGTGTGTTCTGCCAGTAAGCCAGTTTGCAACCCATTGAGTGATGTAGGGATTAATGCCCAGTTTAGTAAGTTTATCTATGATTACAGAGTGGGGGATAGTGTCAAAAGCCTTGGTGAGGTCCAAGTAGGCTGTGTGAACCACCTTACCGTCATCCATGGCTCTGGAGACTGATTTGATGAAGTCAATCAGGTTCAGGAGGCAAGATCGGCCTTTCACAAAACCAAACTGGGTGGGGTCCAGTGTTTGAAGGTTGCCAATGTCTTTGTTTATAAGTTCCATGATAATACGTCCCATGGCCTTGCAGATCAGGCTCAGCAGACTGATGGGACAGTAGTTCCTGGGATCCAAAGTGGATCCCCCTTGTGGAGTGGGATGACTGTAGCTGTGCGCCACTCTGTGGACACGAAGCCTGAGGTGAGGCTATGATTAAACATGACACATAGGTGAGGTGCCAGTTCATTTTGTAGTTCATGCAGTACACAGCCTAGGATGTCATCTGGTCCCGTGGATGCTGTATTCTTGGCTTTGGAGACTGCGTTTTTTACCTGAGTGGCCATGAATACTGGAATTTGACATTCTTTCTGTATTGAGATGGGCCCTTTAGGGGGTGAGAGGTGGGTGAAGTTGGCACTGAATCTATCTGCCAGGATATTGGCAATATCCTTGGGATCAGTATATCTAGTGCCATTCTGCTGTAGCTCAGAGCAGATCTGAGTATTGCTATTTAGATTCTTGACATAGCTATAGAATGCCTTGTGGTTGTCTTTGGAATATTTGGCAATTTTGCTTTCGTAACTAGCTTTGGAAGATTTTATGAGGGATCTCAGCTTTCTACTGAGGCTGGTGAGGGAGTTTTTTGAATCCTGGGTTCTTCCTATTTTCTGTAGCAGTTTCTTCCTTTTGTTGTACAGCTTGTTTATGGCAGGGGGCCACCAGATTGACTTCCTTTTTTTAGAGGACAGCGTCTTGACTCTTTCTGAGATGGCTTGGTCCATGCACGAGTGGGTGTGCTCATACAGCACCTTAGTGTAGGATTCAGCAGTTGAACTTCCAGTTCCCATCTGCATGGGTGTCATGAAGTTTGTTACTTCTGACTTGAGAAGCATGAGGTTGGCTTTGGAGAAGATTTTTATGGAAGTTTCCTTAAATGGGGGGGGGGGGTGGATGCCAAGGGTGATTAGCTTATGGTCTGATCTGACCAACGATGGGGTGACCACTGGTGTGGAGCATCGATCTCCCATGTTGGTAATGACCAGGTCTAGAATATTGGTACCCCTGGTGGGACTATGAATTAGTTGCTTTAGGGCATTGGAATTTATGAATTCCAAGAACCGTTGAGCAATGGTGTTGGTACAGGAGTAGTTTTCCCAGTTAATGGCAGGGTAGTTGAAATCACCCAGTATTAGGGTGTTTAGTTTTATCTTAATATTTTCCAGTATGTTTAGAAAAGTATAATGAGAATCTTGGGGCATGGTGCGTGATCTGTAGTAAGCTACAATTTGGATTGCAGTCTTAGTGTTAGTTGCACCTGGAGAATTTCAGATGCATTGTGTTGGGCAACCAGCCTGGAGGTGTGAATATCCTTGGTGAATATGGACACTCCTCCACCTTTAGTGTTTCGGTCCTGGTTTGGTGGCTGAAAAGTGTGTTATGAGTTGTTGCCTGGTATTGCAGGGGTTCTCTATGGAGCACTGAACCAGGTATCAGTTACTGCACAGATATCGATGTTCTCCATTTTTAGGAGAGCCTCGAGGGAGTGCAACTTGACGTTTAGACTTCTAGCATTGAGTAGCATTACCTTCAGATTTTGCTTGCTTGTGCCCGTTACAGTCATAGTTTTGTCCTTTGAACCTTTCCTAAAAAAGGCACTATAGGGGTAGCAAGGGCCTTAGCCAGTAACCTGAATCCCAGGGGTGACAGGTGCAAACCATCTCTTGCAAAGCTTCGTGGTTTGTCAATCATGTCGACCCAGGCAGAAATACTGGATCCTTTTTGAGTAGAAAGTATTGCAAAATTATTATAGAAATGGAAACATTTCCCTGTAGCAAATTTTCTATAATGTAAACTGAAGGATGACATTACAAAAATATCAAATGACTGTCGACATAGTCCATTAAAGTAGGATACTGAAAAGAGCTGATTTATATATGTATATCAATAAAGCATTCATATGAATTGACATCAGAATCCATAAAGTACTACGACAGTAATTCATGTAAGTAAGGTAAGAAACAGTAACATCAAGCACCATCAATAATTTGGCTAAGACTGCAATCAGTAGTAAGAATGCAGTTAGTAGCAGGTTCAAAATCAAATAAGTAAATATTTATTCATTTCAGTAAATAAAATTATATACTTTCCAAGCTCTTATGAGTCTTTCTTGCCTCCATATTTCTCTCTCTCTCTGACTCTTTCTTTGTAACTGTTTTTTTTTTTTTCCCTTTTTTTTTCATCCCTTATATGTTCCTTTTTATACATATCCTGAGATTCCAGGGCTATCTCAGCCATGTGCCTCCCAAGTGAGAGACTGTTTACCACATTGCCCACCCTTAGATGTTTTCAGAGTGTTGAGGCACTGGTTCCACTGAGTAGGGCCTTGGTGCATGGCAGCTTAGAAAGCTACCAACACCATGAGCTTCAGGATCTGGTAGAGACAGCAGTTGAGTGGATTGTGGAGATGCACCTACAACCTATTGAAAGTCTTTTCCAGCTCATGCAAGACTCACTTAGCTGGCCAGCTATGACAATTGAGACAACTGAGTCATCAGATGCCTCTGCCCCCCACATCATCAGCATTACCCTTTCAAGTTCCATACAAGAGGGGTGATAATTGAGGTTCTCAGACCTCCTCACCTTCTATCTTTTTCATCTGTCTGGCATCTGTATTCTTTTGTTCCCCACAAATGTCAGTTCACTATGGCATTCTTGTCCGTCTTTTTGGTTGATGAAAATCATTAACTCTTCTCTAAGCCTCTCTCCTACATCTTCTTCCCTTATGTGTTCCCCAAATTAAATTTTATATAAAAATTTGGAAAAGTGGGGTGTCTATTCCCAATAAAAATTATAGTGACCCTCCTCTCCCACCTTCTCAAGCATACCCTACTTCATTTCTTCATTCTGTGTGTCCTTTGTCTTCTCTTTCTTTCTTTCTCTCTCTCTCTCTCTCCCCCCTCCCACCCTCGTTTCCAGGTTTCCTTTTTTCCCCTTCCCAGCCTTAATAAAGACCAGTAAGGGTGTTTACATAAGGAAATATATATATATATATATATATATATATATATATATATATATATATATATATATAAAACAAATAAAACTTTATCGCTGCTTGCATTCACTGTCTGGCGAATGCTACTCTCCTCAGATTTCTGCCAGAAATCTGTGCAGCCTTATGCACAAAGACAAATAACCAAAGTAGCAGAAGAAATTTATGCTCATACAGCTTCCGCCACACAAAACTACAATAGTTGTAATCCATTTTACTGCTGTAAATATAGACAAACTTCTTGTGGGCATTATATTGCAGGATTCAGACTTTTCATAATCAATGTCATCTGTTCATGATCTACTGATTTACATGCAAGTGGGTATCCTTGCATATATAGTAAAATAAAACAGCGACACGACAAAGGCTGCAGTCTCCAAGTTAAAAAACTTTACTAGTGCGCATAACACAAGCGCTTTCACTGGTTTGCTTCATCAGGTGTAATAGAGACACTACAAAACACACACCTTAAATGCACCTCCCTATCACATGTTAAAATCAATTAGCATTCATTTCAGAAATATTTAAAGGTAAAATACACAAACTGAAAAACATGTATAACAAGCATAGACATATTAATATCATGAACATATTATCAAAACTTTTAATACATATATATAATTTATTCATATAATATAATATTTTATCTCCTAATGGGTCTGGACTTTAATTTAGGTCTGAGGGGAATGCATTCATTTAACCTATTCCCTGCATCACCCCTCATCCTAACTATCCACGTAGATTCAAGTTCCTCTGTTCTCTGACATATATCCCCCTGCCTAGCATTCTCATATACCCTACCTATGGCTAAAAATTTTAAAGTATGTGTTACATCTGTATTTAAAACATTCTTTGCAAGGGCATAAGTTTTACTTCCCTTACTAATGTGATAAACATGCTCCCTTATGCGTTCCTTAAAAAAAATATCAGTTTTACCAATATAAAACTTTTCACATAATGTACAATGAGCAAGGTATACTATATGTTCTGTTTCACAATTTGCCGACACATTAAAAGTATAAGTTTTACATTGATCAGTATGCAGGAAAACACAGCTAGTGTCTAAATAATGACAGTAGTTACACTTCCCACAAGGCCGTGTACTACTCAAATCACTATAATTCGTTTCATTACATGGATAACATAGCCTCCTTCTTATAGACTTACTATTCCTATACATAAACATTGGTGTAGCATCTATAAAATGCATTAATTCAGGGTCAGTGGTCAATATACTCCAACGCTTCCTAATAATATCGGTGTAGTTTTGTACTTCCCTAGTATACCGTAAAGGGACCTTGAGCTTGGTCACTACTTTATCCATTCTTTTACTGGTATTAGCCACCCCTTCTACTGCAGAGTAAAAAGGTTTTGCAGTAGTATCCCTTCTGTTCGCCACATCCTGCACATTCAAGTTAATCATCTGATCATCGTAACCTCTCTCTCTTAGATTATTTACTGCATGGTTCACCTGATCTGTAAAGTCTTCCTCCCTAGCATTTAATCTACAGGCTCTGTAAATCTGATTGCGAACAACATTTTTAAAAATATGAATGGGATGTGAACTCTCTCTATGTAATAAGTGATTAACATAGCAATCCTTCCTATGCAACTTGGTATATACCTGCCCTATATTACTCTTAATCACTGTGGGGTCTAAAAAAATCTATCTCCAAATCAGAACATTTGTGGGTAAACTTCAAAAAGTTTGTAGAGTCATTCAAGAACTTCAAAAATTCATCTAACATTCAATAAGAACCTCCCCATAAAATAAAAAGATCATCGACAAACCTCCTGTAAAACAAGATTTGTCCAGAATAAGGTCCATGCAACACATTTCCCAATTCCCAGTCGACCATCACTGCATTGGCGTAGCTATTGGCACAAGCTGTGCCCATAGCTACGCCATTGCATTGTTTATAATACTGTTTGTCAAAAACAAATACATTGTGCTCCAAAACTATCTCTAAAAGCTTAATCAATAAACACATTTTGGACCTATCATAATCTGATTGTGCTTCTAAAAAACTCTGTACACTCTGTGTACCCACAGAATTAGGTATAACAGTGAACAGGGACACTATGTCCATTGTAACAAAAATTACATTTGCACTAGTTTCTTCTATACAGCCATATAAATCTTGCAAAAAATTATTGGTATCTCTTAGAACATGCGTTAACCCATTCAAAACTGGCCTTAATTTTTTTTCAATATACACAGAGATAGTCTCGATGCTCCAATTCCTGCCGAAACTATAGGACTAAGAGGAGGATTTGAACTATATTTATGGAGTTTAGGCAGGCCTTGTAACATAGGTATCATAGGCTTGCTTATCATAAAATATGAATAAAGACTTTTGTCAATCAATTTTAAATCCAGCAAGCAGTTCAAAAGCACATGTACATCATAGCTAACGCTATTCAGTTGCACTTCAGTGATTTTTTTATAAAATGCAGCATCTTCCAACATTTCAAATATCTTACACATGTACCAAGCCCTGTCTAAAACCACCAAAGGACTCCTCGTTATCGACTGGTCAGACAGTAATACTAGGATTCAACTCTAAATTTCTTAATGCATCCCTCTCTTCCTTATTAAGATTGGAAGGTCTCATATGATGTTGATTATTACTTTGTTTAAATTTCAGGTCATAAACATCCCCCGGGATTCATGAAGCTTGTGCCAGGCGCAGGCGTAGTGTACATGGTATAACGCCAAATATGGCCGTCGAGCGATTCAGGTACGATCCAATTCCACATGCACTACCGGCGTACATCAGAACTGCGCAGCCCTCGGCTTAGGTATGCTAATCACCCCATGCACAGTGCCACACCATGCAAATGAAGGTACATAGCGATTCATGAAGTGGTGCAGGCGTAGCATAAGTCCACGAAAATGTAAACCAAAAAACATGGTTTACATTTTCCCAAACAGGACATCAGAGCTATGGAAGCGGACCAGACTCATGTATTACAAAGTTAACATATGCCAATGGCTAAATACACAGCCAATGGCATAAGAAAAGATGCACAACACCTAAAAAACAACATTTAATGTCATGTCCACAGTAACGCAAAGTACAACCGCAGGGCATGTGTGCGCAAACTGGAACACAAAGAAAATATATACAAATGTCATAAAATCGCAATGTAATACAAATCAGGATTTCACCATAATATGCAATGGTATGCATGGTACACCACAACCAAGCTGCAAGGGTTGCTAAGGGTCTGTGACAGTGTTTGGCACGGTAACTATGAATTAGTAGTCATTGCCATGCAAATGAGGCAGGTAATACTGAATCGCAAATGTCCCGCCGGATTAAAGATGTACCATACGGCGCAGCGTTATAACACCGAGGAGCGGCTCAGAGGTATACATGACATCAACAGTGGGGTGTGCCACCGTAGCTGTAAACACATTGGAGCAATGCAAATCTGGCCTGGCCGTTGCTAAGCAAAGCTGCAGGACAGGGGTGGGGAGGTAGGTATAGAATCTTTTAGCTGAGAGCACATATGGTGCCCGAAAGCACATGTGTGTGGGGATGAAAACGTGCCTGAAACCCGGTAAGCGGATGCACATGCCGCGAACCATAGCACAAACAGGAAGGTCAGGGGAAGAAAAGAAGGAAATGCCACAGTAGGGTAATTGGAGTACAACTGAGCAATTAACACCTATTAACTCACAGCGGGCAATCGATGGCAGCTGAGAAGTCTGCTCGCAGAAACCTGCAAAACAGGATAGGGAAGGCGTTGGATTGCAAAGAAAGGAGAACTGTCATAGCAGAGCAAAGCAAACCTACAGTAGACTGGCAATAGAGCACATTATGCAAGATAAGCCAGGTCTAGGAAAGTACAAATGAAAGCAGGCTGCTGGATGCATGCCAGGAAATGGTAGGTGAAACGTGAAGAAATGTAAAGGGAAGGGCAAGAGGTAATCCACGGCAGCGAAATCTAATTCAACACCAAAGGCACCACAATAGTAGTTCCTGTAGTAAAACACATAAGATACCCTGTAGCTACGATCGTACATACACACCCTATGACATCATCGGTGTTCACAGCACAAAAGTATAAAGTGTGAAAGCACCCTACACACACCTGTGTATTCCCAAGCACTGCACCATAGGTGTAAACACACGGGGAACTTTTAGAATGTACATGTTGGGAGCTGCCATAGCTGTGATTCATCACCATGTGTTAGAGACTGACGGTGTTGTGGAGGATGATGCTGACAACCACCGCAGGCCCCAGAGGAGGAGAAGAGTGTTCAGACCAAGGGTAACCTACCAGGGGCTACATGATCTGGAGATAGTAGAGCGTTACAGGGTGGACAGGGACATCTTACAGCAAATAGTTGAGCTGTGCCGGCCACGCCTGAGAACCAGAAACAACAGAGGGGAACCCATCCCAGTGGACATGAAGGTATGGGTAAGCTTGTGAATACTAGCCACAGGTACCTTTCAAAGGCCAACTGGAGATATAATGGGGATCTCACAAGCATCAGCATCCAGGGTACTACACCAGTTCCTGGATGCCATGTTACCACATGCCAATGAGCATATATACTTCCCCCAAACTCAGGAGGAGTTGGCCAGCAATATGCGTCACTTCCACCATGTGGCACACTACCCGAAGGTATTGGGTGTGATAGACTGCACGCACATACATATCAAGTCACCACCCGGTGAGCATGGTAGGCGCTACATAAACTGCAAGGGATTCCACTCCATCACCTTTCAGGTCATGTGCAATGCCCAGGGCATTATCATGGATGTGTGTGCTGGCAGCCCTGGAAGCTACTATGACTCCCATATCTGGCATGCCTCACAGCTGTATCAGGTATTTGTCAGGGGGGCATCCCACATGGCCACCTTGTGGGGGATGCTGGCTATGCACTGGAGCCGTGGATGATGACTCCCATCAGAAATGCACACACACCCATGCAAGAACGGCATAATGAGGCACACGCACAAACCAGAATCATCATAGAGCATGTGGTCGCGATGCTGAAATCACGGTTCCATTGCTTGGATACATCTGGTGGAGCCTTGCAGTACTCTCCAGGCACGTGTGCCCACATCTTCATAGTATGTGCCATGCTACATAATATGATCCTAAGGAAACAGCTGCAGCAGGGACAAAATGGTGAAGGCCCTCATAGCCCACCGCAATTGCCAAGGCCATCACAGGCACAGAGGGATTCAGACCACGAACACCCTGTGCCAGCCCCAGTAGGCAGACGGAGGCATGCCCAATATGCCTATGCCTTGGCAAAGAGGGAAAGTATAGCACATACTCTGACAGTGTAGGCCCCTATGGACTGACACACCTCTCCACCTGCACACACAGTAAAATGGATGGCACACACACACAACCACCTGTAAATTGTAATGTATAGGTGGCCTACTGTGTGAATCCTACATAGGCAGCCCTCAAACATTGTACACACAACAGCTATTGGAACAAGGAATGTCAACACCTGAACAGTACATGCGCCTGTCAGCATATGTTGGTGCTGTGTGTATAGGTTCCTAGGTACATCGGTAGATACATGCCCGATTGTCAGAGGCCATACACCAAACAAGGCAAACAGTGTCTGCTGTCGCCACAACATCGAGTAACCAACTGTCGCTCAGTGGAGCAGAGGCAATCGTGGGATCACATGTGTCTAAGCACTGTTCTCCACACACTCTGCACGGATTCCCTGCTGTGTTAATGAGGGGCTCCACATAATGTAATCATGGATGTTGTGTCAAGGCATGGGGTGTACCCATGACAGGTATTCATCACCCCAGCATGCTCCACCAACGGTCGTTTGAAGGTGTAGCACAATATCCTGTGTGGCTCACTGTGATATACATACCCAGTGCTGGAGCACATCCAGTAAACATCACATGGACATACCATTAATTGGACTCATCCATATATAAAGTAAATGAGTTACCCATGTGTGTGCAGTATGGAGTAACAGCCATAGTATACTCCACATACAAAACGCCATAACATGTGTACAAATCCCAGATGGCCAAGTGGTAAATGCAGTGACCGTCGTGCATGTTCCCGGTCCCACGTCCTGCAAGGGATGTAACTTAATCCCGAAGGCACGAATAATGCATGTCAGATGCAGGTCATCAGATCATGTTTAGCACACGTTAGTGGGAATATGTGTTGCCCATTGCTAGTAAGCATCGTTTAAATATGACTATACAGATATGCGTGAAACAGGGCTAAGCTTCTGAATATCACGCAGATCACGGTCAGTGATGTCCAGAACAGGTGAAACCAGCGTTATTCACCCCTGTACTAATAGCGCCTGCTCTGAAGGGTAAAACGACCACTGCCAGGAGTAGAACACGCAATCATGTATACAATCACCTAACACTATGGTAGCCAAGATGTACATATGGCAGGTGTGTAATATGACAGGTTCAACCACAAACGTGCGGAGTCCAGGAAACAGTATACACCAACAAGTACACAATGAAAGGTGTATTTTGCCTGTCACTTTCTCTGTCAGATATATATACATATATATATATATATATATATATATATATATATATATATATACACATATATATAATACAGATAGAAAGGGTGATAGATATATGTTGATATATACGGATTCACCGATATCTGCAAATATATAGATAGGTCAACGACATTCATAAAACCTTGGAGGTACAAATAAATAGGATACCGCCAACTATGGAATGTGTCACATACCAACATGTGTAACCACGAGGTTGAAAGACTGAAAGAACACAGTACTGGAACACTAGGACCACAAGTAATATTATCATGATATGAAGGGACATTTAGTTACCGCTGCTGGTGTTGCGGTCCACATAGGTACTGTGTTCAACTGTGTTTGTGATTGCCGTAGTCTGTGTATGTGTGTGTTGAGGGTGCCATGTGCATTTCTGTGTGACTGTAATGTGTGTGTGTGTGTCTGCATCGTGCGTCTGTCAGTGCCAACTCGGAGGTAGATCATTACGGTAGGTGTGGTTATAGCTAGCCGTAGGCATACGGTTACCACCTGTCCCACATTAGGAGGGACAGCCCCTCCCTGGGCAGTTGTGTCCTGACATTAAACATTACAAAGGGCAACTGTCCGAGATTGTAGGACATTATTATGTCCCATATATTATGTAATAGTTGCATTAAATAGTTATGCCTGTATGTAAGAAACGTAAATGTTACATGCAATATGATAAGTAGCCAAAGTCCTACAACAATAAGTATGTATTGAGGATAAAAGTATGTGCTATCTTGTGTACTGACCATGGGTATGTGTTGGCCTGTAAACACCAATGTGTGTCCCGCAAGTGTCCCACAATGGCCATTTGAAAAGGTGGCAACCCATGCCAAAGAGGTTCAGTTACCAACACAACTGCAATGACTGCAAATATCTGGGACAGAAATACATGGGACAGCTGTCATTTAGTAACATTCCTTTACATGTCGCTGTAATTCTGGAGGTATGGAAGTATCAGCCTCACCTGCATACTATATAGAAACCAATTAACAATGGCCCAATGTATATGCCTGTAACAAAAGTCTACTAACTGATAGCTCTTTAATTAGGGAAGGAGCCCACACACATATATGGAATATGTAGAAATGCAAGCCCCACAAACCTGTATATGCTACATACACCCACCTACATCTGCCACACACGAAACTATAGCAATACAGACTGTAATTACAGCACAAACATCCAGTCAGTCAATTACATCTGCAGAAG
This sequence comes from Protopterus annectens, assembly GCF_019279795.1. Taxonomy (NCBI): domain Eukaryota; kingdom Metazoa; phylum Chordata; order Ceratodontiformes; family Protopteridae; genus Protopterus; species Protopterus annectens. The sequence goes on from NC_056733.1 coordinate 436,952,961, forward strand.
CATTAACACACCTTGTGAGAGACACATTTAAAGGCTCCATGTGAAATCGTAGCCGTTGTATAATGGAACAAATGGCGATGTTACAGGTTTTGTTTGCAATAGTCCCTTATCAGACGGTTGGGATGACAGGTACACTGACATGTAGAACCACATACTCTAGCCGTCACACACAATCCACGGGGGACATGAAGCCAAACTATCCGTGTCTCTACACATAGCAGTTGCAATTACTCACAACAACACAGGCTGTCTCCCCGAAGGTAGGTCAAATGGGCAACGCCCAAGTGGAGAATTCAATTATACCCCACTGTTGCCACGTAATTGGCGAATGGAGTAGCTGCACAGCTGATGTGCAAGTAATAAGTCACTCAGGAACAGCAATTGGCGTCAGGAAATCACATGTTACAGGTATCGAAGTATATAAGGATGACTTGCCAGACATTCAAACCATATGCTCATACCATAGAACTGTTTAAACAGTGTAGGAGAGATAGTCACGAAAGTCCGGAATGATAACAAGGTATGTAGAACACTCGATATGTAAGTGTATGTATAGCCTGTTTTGTATTAATTATGTTAGTGTATGTATAGCCTGTGTTGTATTAATTAAAAGTGTCCGCAATGCATAAAGTGGGAAAAGGTATTATGTACTGATGTTTTGCTGAGCATAGTAATGCTTGTAGCAATTGTGTGTCCTGCAGTGGGCCACAAGGTAAACATCACAGACACCACAAAGGATGCTACATGAGGGCTTTAAACAGAACAATTCCATACCACCCACCATCAGTGGTAGGGTATGTTCAACAAGTACGTGCCATAGCAGGGGATAGTATATGATATACTGTCATAGTAGGCATGTGTATGGGCATATAACGACAAAGACATGTCTAAGGTGGTCCCACTGTGCAAGTATGCTTTGCATTATGGGATACTATGTAAAATATGTGTAATGTACAGTATTGTAGGTAGATATGTCAGATATTCTACACAGCATAACAGGCATGTCATGCATACCAAAGGTATCGTCTATTGGCATGTACAATATACAATAACAGGATACATATGGCTTGTATTCACCGGACACTGTAATAGCATGATAGCTAATATAAATGGAAGAGCTACTCAATTAACCATGCACAAAGGACATGTAATAGCTTCACAGGTTCATAGTGGGGTACTATGCAGTCTGGCAAGTCTATGTGTAAGCTCAACTACAGTGTTCACACCAGCAGCACCTCTCTAGGGTAGTGTCCTGTCTGTGAACAGCAGAGCCATGTGTTACCTGCACCTCTGCACAGTACAGCCACTGCAGTGATCCCTGGCGTACATGTGTCTCCCATCCACCAAGTGAGGTATCACATGAACAGTGCTACTGAGTGTCCCTGCGTGATGTACATAGGAATTATGTTCCAAAGCATCGTGAGTGTCTGGTTTGGGTATGTAACCCTCAAGCACATCCCACTCATCGTTGCGTGTGTGCACATATCCATGAGCATGTTGCTGACAGTGGCTTTTGCTTATGTCGCTTATGTGGAGTATATCCATGAATATTGTTGTGGACATGGGCCCTGTCTGTTCAGCAGAGGTCACCCCTGAGTATGTAGTATGCAAATGTGTACAGACGTGGTGTCCGTCATTCTGCCGCATACATCAACTGTCGGAGCTCAATAAACATCATGGCATGTTAATGTTGTGGTATGTAAAGCCGTAGCTGTTGTGTAAGGTACACCCTAAACGGGGTGTTGTACCCTTGAATGTGTGTATACATCTGGAGTTCGGAGGTACAATGGGTGCCTATGTTCCAGCTACAAACCCAGTACAGATAAGTGTGGCCACGTAGAAGGATATCCACGCCACAGTGGCAATATGGTTATCAAAGGAGTGGGTGCGACATATGTGTGTACTACAATCATGTACAATGTGACATGTATGTAGGTGACTACCACTTATGTGATAGTCAGTGGGTGAATGATGTATTGCAAAGGGGATGTTCATGCACCTTGTGTCATGCAGCTTGAGGCCATGATATTGATATCAGGTATCCGTCACAGTGACACCCTTATGGAGGGAGTCAGTATCAGCTGGTGGATCAATCATGGTGATTTGTATGCAGTTATCTGTAAAGCTAGACAGGGAAAGTCCCTCTATGTTAGCCTGTACCTCAGGGAAACATATACCGAGCATGTGGGGCCCCTATGACTGAGGACTGTGGTAAGCCAAGTGTAACCGAAATACAGTAGGTACTATGGTATGCTACCCTCATTGTGTGTGTCCTGTCTGTGAGCCACTTTGCATAACATCCTGAGACATAGGGGTCGAAGTGCAGGTGGATGTGTATGTTGTCAATACCAGAATGGAGAACGGTGCTGAAAGGCAATGAGAGGACAATGTAGGCTGTGTGGACCCCCTTACCGTCATCAACTACCCTGGTAACTGTATCAAAGGAGCCCACCAGGTGTAGGAGTCATGCTCTGGCCCTAACAAGTCCAACCTGGGTGCCATCAAAGGACCGGAGCCCACCAATGTCTCTGTGAATGACTTCCATGATGATGTGCTCCATAGGCTTGCAGAACAGTCCAGTCAGGTGTATAGGGCAATAGTCCCCCCTCGTGCATTGTGGCGCCACCTGTGTGGAGTGTGATAACTGTTGCTGTGTGACATTCAGGGGCCACAATGTGTGATACAAGGCTATTACTGAATATGGTGGCCAAGTGGGGAGACATATCATTCAGAGGTTTGTGTAAATCACAGCCTGGGATGTTGGACGGTCACATGGGGCCAGTGTTCCAGGCCATATAGAGTGCAGGTTAGTACTGTGTAGGTGTGACCACAGGGACACCACAATGTTCCTGCATGGATTGTGGCCCTGTAGGGAGTGAGAGGGTGTAATGTTAGCATTGAACCCATCCGCCAGCATGTTGCCAACATCACCTGGTTCTGTAATGTTCTTGAGTAACTGTTGTATATCAGAGCAGCTGTGGGTATTGCCATTGACTACTGACATACCTCCATAATGCCTGTGCTACACCCTGGAATGTGTCGCAGTAATGTTTATGTAGCTAGTTTCGGAGTATGTGATGAGGGATCCTGTAGCCCTACTGAGGCTGACCAGTGAGCAATCCCACCCATGGGATTGTACTCCACTTTGCAACAGCCTCCACCTGTTGTTGTAAATTATGTCCATGGAACTGGACCCCCAGAGTGGCGTCCATTATCTGGTGGGTACCATCATGGCTCTGTGTGGAAAAGCATGATCCATGCAGTTGTATAAGTGCTAATGAAGTGCACGGGGTATGTTTCAGCGTTTGTATGTGCATTGTCCATCTGCACGGGTGTCATGATGTTAACTACTGCTGTCATAAGACGTCTGTAGTAGGCGTTGTAGTACTCTTGTACTGTGTATGCCATGAAGGGTGTGGTGCCGGGATGTGGATAACAAGGGTGATTAGCATATATTCAGAATCCACCAACGAGGGGATAACCCCAGGTGTGGAACACCAGTCACATGTTGGTAGTGTCCATGTCAAGGATATTGTTGGTCTTGGAGGTGGTGTGTATGGGTTGATCCAGCCGAGTGGAGGTTATGAATCCCGGACAGCGTTGGCCTAATGTGTCGGTACATGAGTGGCTATCCCAGTTAAGTGCGGGGTAATGTCAGTCTCACATCAGTAGTACCTGTCTGAGCCCTACTGTCCAGTACACCAAGAAATGAGGTCTGGTAACCGTGGGGTATGTTGTTGAATCCGTAGCTTGTTACAATGTGTATAGCAGTTCTGGCCACAGTTAGATGCATGTGGAGCATCTCTGATGCATTGTGCTAAGTAACTAGCCAGGATGTGTGTACAACATAGTGGAATATGGGAACACTTCAGCCGTGGGTGTGCCAGTCCAGGTTACATGACTGAAAGGTATGGTCTGTGTATAACCCGTCATTGCAGGTGTGCTCTGCAGAGCCTAGAGTCAGGTCCCAGTCACTGCAGAGATATTGCAGTCCATTATAAGGAGTGCCTTGCCTGCGTGCGTCAGAGATGAAGATGTCAAGCTGTGCATCACATGACCCCATGTTTTGCTTGCCTGTTCCCGTTCTGGTGGTGAATGTTATGGGAAACAGTGCAAGACAGGCAGTATAGAAGCAGCAAGAGCCTTACATGTTATCTGTACTCCCAGGGCTGACAGTTGCAGGTCATCTGTGCCAAAGCATCGTGTTTTGTTGACCATGTCAGTCAAAGCGGACAGATACCAGATGCCTGTGGAATGACAGCAGAAGCATAGGCAACTGTTGAAGTGACACAGTCAGTCGTTGTACAGTGGTAACAGGTCCGGATGAATGCATAATGCTCCCCAGGGCTTGGCCCATACCTTCAGGGCTACAAGACCGGTGAGCTATTGCATGTCCCTGCACACATAGTCTGTGAAGTTGCATCTCAGGGCAGTCACACTAACATGGAGAATGACAGTCAAATTGTACCTGATGAGGTGTGGCATGGGTACATAGGTTATGTTGCAGAACCAGTTACCCGACAGCAAGATGTAAGCGACTATCACCTTGAGTAGCCTGCTGAGTGGAACATCAGTGTGACTGCCTACAGGGTCACCTATGACAGGTGTGTTGTGTATGTTATAACACCCTATTGGCTGTATGTGATGGGCACACATGAATCTGTGGGCTATAAGTTATTGTTGTTGTGTTTGGTAATGGAGGCTGCCTTTAGTGCCTACACAGAGTATGGAGAGGTACTGCACAAGTTGTACTCGTATGTGTGACCTGTGGTGGTGGAGATCTTGTGAGACTATGTGATGAGTGGGGTGTGTTGCAAATGTTATACATCCCCACATGATTGTCAGGTTCAGTCAGGGTTGGTGACAGCATTACCCCCAGCAGGGCTGCATATGTGCATATCCCACAGGCTGTAGTGTCATAGGTTGGGAGGTGAGCATTGACTGTGTACATGAGACAATTGCTCTATTGCCACATGTACAACATATTCATCATATAGTCAGGCAATAGCACTGGTACGTGACAGTTGGACATGCCTGTATATACAACCATGTCTCACAAGATATGTGAGTTATGTGTGTACAACAGCTGTTGTACTGTAAGCAAGCTGGAAATGTAAGAACAGACAGTGTACTTGTGAGAAATGGTGTGGAATGGGTGCTATATTAATCGGTAGCTCATGAAGTGCTCACAAGTTCTGAATAAGTGCTGAGCATGAAAATACAATACAGATAGGGTGTTGGATAATATCAAGCCACAAGTGGTGACGACAGTCATAATTGGTGGCACCGCAATATTTCCATGCTGAGTATGGTATGCAAGTCCATGAACCATTATCAATGTAGATGTTAGCAGTACAGATGTACATGACAGTACGGATGTTTGACTACATATACCTTCGTATGTCACAGGAGTGTTCTACCAGTGGCCTTTTGACAGAATCAACACCACAAAAGGTGCCAGAGTGACATGTGCATATTACACCAGTGCCAGCTACAGTAAAACAGGGTTAATGTGTTGTACTCCACCCTCATTGTAGCCCATACCACACAGACAAATGTGAGGCATCTGTGTATGTAAGGATGTGAATGGCCATGACCTATGAGCAATAGCTGTCTCAGTGTTGTGAACAGCATACAGAATGGGCTTTGTGGGTGAGGTGTGTGACATATGTGCACATTCTGACAGAATGATATCAGCATTGTCACCGCTAGATGAATATCCATTTACCCATTAACTACCACCCAGGCTGCTGTCAACATTATGGACACTGTGTAAGGGATGGTGCTGTGCAGTTCACCTTCCTGAGTTGGTGACATCCCCAGGCCCCTTAGGTAGTCATACGAGGTACCCATGTCATGACAGGGTACAATCCATGAGCATGGAGATCATTGGACAGGCATACACAGCATTCAGGTGAAGAATATTGGATCACATATCACCTTTAAGGGGTATTGGCCATGCGTGGATGGGCAATACCAGCCTTCACAATCCTCACCTCCACTATGCAGCATGCTGTCTACCTTGCATTAAGACATGTGCTACACTATGATGTTGTACATGCTACATGTCCATATCCTGATCTGAAAGACATACGTCATGGACAGCCACTGTCCTACTACTAGGATCGCCACATGCTGGACAGATCCCTGTGCCATACATGTGACATACTCCCGCCATACCATCCAACCCTGTCCATCAAAGCTGCACATGTCATCTCTGTCATACATGGTGTGATGACTGCATGGTAGATGTAGTATCACCTGTCTGGATCAGTAATGTGGCACTGATGCACCTCACGGTGGCAATATGGCTGTCGGATACAGATTGGAAACCTTGCCCATACATGCTATAGTTGATAACCATCCCTGCGAATGACGTCCGACTAGTCATTGTTCCATGTCTACCACATGTGCAACACAGGCGATCCATGGCAGGATGTTGAACAGCTGTACAGTGCCGTGTAGATGTATATGGCAAAAGACATGCATGTAAAGGTTTCCATGCGTATGTGTGCATTGTCACTGCTCAAGTCCATTAAGGCAGTGTATGTGTTGATATGTGACATATACATGGCATCAAGGTCAACAGCATTACCGTGGACACATCCAGGCATGTGCTGATAGGTAAGAACACCAGTGCAGGCAAACAGACATGCCCACATCAAGACAGCATTCACATGGAGTATGAACAATGCAATGAGGTGACACACATATATGGTGATGATATCCAATGCATAACGGGTGTTACATGTGTGTGACACAAACATGTCAGTCATGTCAGTGTCATGATGATCTGCAAAGATAACTGTGCAGATGTACTAGATTTACTAGAAATGTATGTACAGCAGTATCTCTGTACATCTCTGATACTGTGACCTGTCACCATCATTATGTCTTACAGATAATGCCTCGTACACGCCTGCCAGCGTACAGCCGCCAGGAGGATGACGTCCTCATCCCATACCTCCATGAGAACTATGAGGTGTTGTTCAGCCTGTGACAGGATCTTTGCAGGAGGGTTAATGATGTGGGTGGCCATAACCGCACCTACCAGCAGGTGCGCAGACACTGCACGGACTTGATACGACATGCAAAACAGCGTGCCACTGCAATCGCCAGGGAACAAGGTGGAACAGGTGGTGGGCCACCAACCCAGCCCCCACTCACACACACCGAGGAGCTACTGGCTAGTCTGGGGACACCCTCAGAACAGCATCCACAAACACTAGCTGCCATTGTGGAGGTGGGTGTCACCCAACCAATGAGCCTGGAGTTGCCTGGTAAGTCAGGTCTGCACATATGACTATTATATCCCATTTAGTTGCATGTGTCACTGTACATTATGTAATGTACCATCATATGCAAGGTATGTTGACACACATGCTGCATACTACAGTATGCTACCCTGTGTATGCACACATGTGCATACTATATGCTATTGTACAGGCGAATGTGTTAACATGCACAGTGCACCCTGTGGCTGTCATACAGTTATGGATAATGTTCAAACTGCTGTGTCACCCCTGTACAGGTACCTCTGGCATGCCGCACAGACATCAGTCCATTGCAGGTGAGACTGTCATCAGTATCAGGCATGTTAAAGCATAGATCTATTCGCCATGTGGCCAGTTAACACTTGTATACTTGATGTTCGGTCCAGTCTCGATATACAGGTCACATCACTTATCATTCACGCTGGCTACCCATGTGCAATATATACAAACAAAATGATACACCAACATGAAACCACAGTATTTGTCATTGCTACATGTGTGGACATATGTACTATACATTGGAACAACACGTGTGGTACGCAAACAGTACCACACAGTGAGCTGTGATATGGGCAGCCCACAGGAGTCACCATTGTGTTATATGCCCCTGCAATGGGTGCACACATTGTGATGTGCCATCTGACATGTCCCAGACACGTAGTGTTCTGGCTGCAATATTGTAACACTATCCTATAACCCATACCCCACATACCAAACATACAACCCGTTGTCTGCATAGCCCTGTGGATGGTGACATACCTGACATCTATGGGTGTATGTCATATGTGACAACACAGACGTGTGAGATAGATGGCCATCACACACATTTGGCCAACACATGTGCACACATGGTCATGGGGGATGGCCAGAGACACGTAGCCACACAGTAGATGTGATGTGTGTACACCCTGTTGCACATTGTCCACACATGGTCCAATTATAGCCTTAGTTGACTGATTATACAGTTGATGTGGTACACTGGACATCCTAAAAGCCTGTGCACAGCTAGTGGAGGTGTCACTGAAGTCTACCATATAAGATGTGTTGCACATCACCACTGTGTCATAGCATGACAGTAGTCACCTGTACAGCTTCCACAGACATTGACACCACATCAGGCCACAGATACTGTACATTTCCCTTGCTGCTGTAGGACATCACCGTTAGCTGTGCACCTCGTGTGTGTGGTATATCAATGTCATGTGGGACATGGTGAATTGACAAGTCTGCTATGTGTGGACATGGTTGCCAGGCAGCTAAGACTCTGTAGTAGTTGTGCAGGGGTGTCATCTGTAGGTCCTCCAGTGACCTGTCACATGACACAGCATGGTTTGGTGTGTATACACCTCAGCATTGTGGGTCATAATCCACAGTTATGTCATGGGTATGAATGCAGTTATGGCTATGCAATGTGTACATATTATGCACTGTATAGCAATATAGATGCCTCATGATGCCATGCAATGGCACAGTGTCTGTACTTCACACTGTATAGCAATGTAGACTGCTCACACTACCCTTCCATGCTCATGCACATTTGCTAAACATGCATTCTATCTGTAGGGCATACAGACAACATTGCAATGTGATGCCCATTATGATGCTGTACATGTGTCAGGACACCATTGTGTCAGACATGTATGCATGTTAATGCACACGTCAGCAGATTACATGTCAAGGTCACGTCAGCCATGTGTACTGTTATCCTGTTCTGGTCCACATGGTGTATCACGGGGATGCATGCATACTACCATGATTGTGTGAACTGCATGGCTACTGATATGACACCTGCTTGCTGTAGTGTGCACCCCAGGGAGGTATGCTAACTAACACTATTAATGTCTGAACTGTATGCCGTCTGCTGTATCACATGCATGCTGAATGCCGTCTGTCAAATCACATGCATGGTGTGTCTGTGTGTCTATGTGTGTCTGTGTGTATGCTAACTAACACTATTAATGTCTGAGCTGCATGCCTTCTGCTGTATCACATGCATGCTGCATGCCGTCTGTCAAATCACATGCATTGCATGTCTGTGTGTGTCTGTGTGTGTCACTGTGTGTGTGTCAGTCACTGTGTGTGTCTGTGTGTGTGTCTGTGTATGTCTGTCTGCCACTGTATGTGTGTCTGTCACTGTGTGTGTGTGTCTGTCACTGTGTGTGTCTGTGTCTGTCACTGTGTGTGTGTGTGTGTGTGTGTGTGTGTGTGTGTGTGTGTGTGTGTGTGTGTGTGTCTATTATAATTTAGAGTCTTTCTTTGCATTCACAGGTGATGTAGGTGCATTACCATCCTGCGGTCCATCTGATGTTAGTGTCCCCACAGATACTAGCAGTGATGAACATATGCATGAGGTACAGGCAGGGTTGTCAGCAGCTGAATCTGTGCCAATGGTTGCCATCCCAGCTATGTCCCCCTCTTCCCCGCACACAGTTCTGCTGCCAACACATACCGCATCACCAGTGGCCATAGAGGAAGGAGAGTCAGCATCTGTCAGCATGGAACAGGAAAGTGTGGTGGCTACAGAAGGTGTGTCTCCACACCATGGTGTCAGTGTAATGACTGCAGATGTGCCACACAGGCATGTGGCCAGTGCTGCTCGTAGGAGGACCTCTGGCAGACATACACCTGCAGGACAGAGCGCAGCAGCTGGTATCACCAGACGCATGTTCCAGACTGTAATGGTGGCACAGGCATGTGCTGAACAGCAGAACAGAGAAGGGCAGAGGCTGCAGAGGGCTGCTATCCGTACCCTAAATGACAACATCCAGGCATTGGCAAATGCTCAACAGCAGATTGCTGATGTTCTGGACAGGTGATTGGGTGACATGGTCAGAATCCTTGACCGTGGCATGGCAATCCGCGAGCGTGAGCTGTCTGTGCTGGAACATCTGGTAGGAGTGAGGCATAGGCCACGTGGACGTAGGCCAGCTACACCACCTAGTGCAGGTCAACGTGAGCATGCCACCTCACATGCCCGCTCCCATAGTGCCGGTAGCAGTAGCAGTGCAGCTGGTGCTGCACTGTCCACACCAGGACACAGCAGGCCACGTGCATGTGGCCTTGAATGTTCCCAGTGTGGACATGTTTCCAGTGGACATTTGTCATCGGACAGTAGCCAATCTGTACCTCTGCCTGGTAGTGCCCGTGCAACCCCTGGCAGGCACAGGTCATGTGGCCATGGCTGGACACAGTGAGCTATACAACCTGGTCTGTACAATCTGGAGCTGTCAATAATAGCCCTGTGTAGGCCTCACAAAAGGCAGAACTGTGTGCACACATACACGCACACAGCAAACACATCTGTAGGGCACCACAACACCCACATGCATACTGAACAGACATGTCCAATCATATCACCGGCCCTTACCCACACACATGATGTCATCCATTGGTGCAGCCTATGCCTCTGGCAAACATTATCACCCTGTGAATATGATGAAGCCTGTGCCACATCCCGTCATCCACACCATCGGTGCAGGGACATGCTCAAATGGTCTGATGCACAGGGTGAACAGAATAGTGAGTGAAGTGTATATTACATTAGTTGTGTAAGAATAGTGAGAGAAGTGTATATTACATTACTTGTGTAAGAATAGTGAGAGAAGTGTATATTACATTAGTTGTGTACTGTTGACACACACCAAACATACCATGTTGTACAGGTTTAGCATGCATTGTTATATGTTCACAGTATGTGTCTCGGTAACAAAAGTAACAGCATGTTGGTAATGATGCCCTGGTTCCCTCCTTATGGTCTACTTGCATGTGCCTACAGGTAGCAGTGTTTGCAGTCTCCCATGTGTAACTGTGGAGTACTCACAGGCACGTACGGCAATATCAGCATGCTATACATAGCCTCAACCTGACTGTTGGAAAGGCTAACATACCACAGATGTCCACACATATACTGATCCAGAAGCATGTGGGTAGTTTAATGGGCTGCAGTGGCTAGAGACGTGACATCCATACCAGGTCACATCACAGGTATGTTGACATGGTGCAGGGAATGTACACAGCGTTCCAGCCGATGATAACATTAGAGGCCACTTGATAGCATGAGACCTCACTGTGTAGCAGTAATACCCTGTCACATTACAGGAACATGCCCATACTCACAAGGTCAACAACACTATAATGCACATCCCATAGTGTTGAGGTGAGGACCCCTGCCTATGTGGTCATCACTCTCACAGTGCTGTGCACCCACATGACGCGACACAGAGAAAGAACATGTACAAGTAGCCGGTACGGCTGAGATCGATGGCATCAACAGGGTAGTAGACTGCATCACCATGAGGGGTTAGGGATCCTGTGTGTTCTGTATGGTAGCATACACCCTCACTCCATGCACCAGACAGCCATACATACATACACACACACACACACACACACTGTGGAGACCACAAATGTCATTCACATATGGATAGCTGATATGTGTGTGATACACACACCACCCCTGCCTACGTCATGCTTTCCACACTACATTATGTACAGATCTCTACAACAGTGTACAGGGGTGTGTAACAATTGGGATGCATTCACCATCATACATGGCATATATGGTCACACAAGCAAACACCCATGGCAGTACTGTGAATGATACACCTGCTAAATGATGATACGTCTGACAGACATGCAGCAGTATTTACCGCATTATGTGTACCTACGCTATGTCCGGCAATTGTGCTGCTATATGCACACGGGAGGATATAAGTGTTACAGGTGTCAAGTGACTTACAGTCAGTAACACCTGACCACTGTGTAGGTTTTATGTCTTCACCGTCAAGTAACAGTAACATAGCGTACTGTTTGCACATGTAATGGTAGGATGGCGTGTGGCACACCTGTGAGCCATCCCCGGCAAACATCCATCTACACAGGTGGATCACCACTTTATGTACACACATCCATCCATACCTGATGTACATCCTACCGTACTGTCAGTATGTCACCATATACAGGTGTCAATGATGGGGCTGCATTGCAACTGCATGTTGTAGTTGGGCACAGATGAGTTACATACATCAGCTACTGCACATGCATGGTAGGTGCATGCACACTACAAATTGTACATGTGTGTTGGTCCTACATGCCTGTCATGTAGCCATGTTTGTATGCATTGCAATTGGTGGACATGTGTGATGACATACATAACACATGGACTGTTGTATGATATGATGGGTGTCATGGGTAACTAGTATAGAAGGAATGTGCCCTCGGTCAACATTGCTACCTCATGTACTGTTAGCATTCAACAGCCATGGACCCACCTTCCATTTGCGTGCATGTGATTGCTGTAGCCACTTGTCTGCAAGGAGGACAGCAAAAGATATGCTATGTACATATGTGTTGTGTGTGTGGTCCATGCACATATCCACTGCGATTACATGTATGGCATATCCAAACATGTGTGTTCTTTGGTGTACAGCAACAGTCATCTGTCACAGCTGTTTAAGACCCAGGGCCCCTGGTATGTTGAGAGCCTACCTGGTTATGTACAATGGTATCATTGCAATGCATAACACATGATGGGACCCTGTCGGTACATGTGTAGTCTGCACAGTTGCTGTAGACCTATGTGCAGTCCACTGGTCATGAGTCACACGGTGTTGTGGTAATGTATGGCTGTGTATTGCTGGTCTAACGACATGGTGATGTCTGAGGGCTACATTGTAGACTTCCGTGTGTACCTCTGTGATCTGCACCTGAGACATCTGTGATGGCTCCTGAGTGTGTACTGGTCAGTACATGTGAGTGGCCTTCATGTACGTGGGGACAGTAACACCATACTGTGCCCTTCCATGTTTAGAATCCATGTGCATGCAAGATGGCCCTTTGCAACTGCTAAGTGTGTGAGCATGCCCAGTACGCCGTTGTGTAGATGGACACACAGTACATTCCAAATGGACATGTGATACTAAGTGTGTGGGCATGCCCAGTGACATCTTGTGTCGGTGATGTGCCTCTGTGTATGGGCATGGCCATTGACATCCTGTATAGCGATGGTGGTCATCCAGGCAACAGATGTCCCTTTTCAACGTCACGATGGATGCCTACATTGAACACACTGGTTGACTGTCTTGAAGGGTGTACTGTCTGTGGCGCGTCCCATATCTATGTAGTGTGCTGTAGTGCTCCGTAGATATTTAGTTGCCCCGATCACACCACTGCCATGTGTTTGTCTACGTCTGCCTTGGGACAGTAATGTGATTTCAGACTGCTCACTCTCTATACAGTCCCTATTGGCATCCTTGCCATTGCGGATGATGTCATCCACCTAGAAGTATGCCTCTGGGAGTGCTGTGTTCAGTAATCTCGGTAGCGTGTTCTGTAACTGCATAATGCTGTAGTTTGATAAGGTAGTTAGGTGTATGGTAGTTAGGTGTATGTTCGACTCCCAGCCCTGCCACGTGTCTGCGTGTGTGTGTGTGTGTGTGTGTGTGTGTGTGTGTGTGTGTGTGTGTGTGTGTGTGTTTCCAGCTGCCTGGGGACAGAGTAATGCTTTTAGATGGCTCACACCACATACATTCCCTATTGGCGTCTTTGCATTTGCGGATGATGTCATCCACCTATAAGTATGTCTGTGGGAGTGCAGTGATGCCAGAACTCGGTAGCATGTTCTGTTACTGCATAATGCTGTAGTGTGGTAGACTACACAGGTAGATGCTCGATTCCAGGGCATGGCAGGTGTGTGTTTGGCAGTTATAGCGTATGTGTTGGTATCTGTGGGTGGCTAGCTGCAGGATGTGTCCAGTTTGTTTTGCTGCTGACCTATTTTGTGTCCACAGCCCGCATATTCTGCCAAGACACTGGGTTGTCAACACATACAGTCACCAATAGGTCTGGTGAGTAACTGTCAGCAGCCCTACTCTTACCCTTGCTACGGTCGGACCCGTGTGATGCAACATAACACACGTGCCTTGATATTAACAACACTACATGATGCAGGTGCCACATGTAGTTTCCTTTCCATTCCTGTCTAATGCATTGCTGTCATGTGGTTCGCTGTTGTGATATAAATGCCATATCTACATATGTGTATACATATGTATATGTGTGTATGTATATATACATATATGTATGTCCATGTATATATGTCTACAAATAATATATGTGATATATGTAGATGTAGAGGTGGACATAGATGTGAACATATGTCTGGGGACATCAGCACTATTGACTATTTGTGCCGGATGATCTGTATGTGATAACCTGGGATCTATGTATATCTGCCATGGCGTGGTGTTAATGCACATTGTCTGTGGTGTGCAGGACCACGGGTTGTAGTCGTGTAGACACCAGTTATTTTGTTGCTGGGCAGACCATGGGACATCAAATATGGTGATGGTAAGGCACCTGTTGCCAGTTGTGTGTGGATCTGAGCGACACTGAGCAGTGGTTAATATGTTGGAGGTTCGGTATGGGTCATATAACTATTCATTAGAAGACTATACTATGAAGATGAGGTCGACTATGGTGTATCACATTTATCACCAGGGAGTGCTGCTGGTCCCTGGAGTGTATGTGTGTAGTCAGCCAGGTGCAGGTCTCGAATATAGTTGACAGGATGGGAGGGGGGTCAGGCATATTGTACGTACATTGCAGAACTGTGCCTCGGGACTGCTCCTGCCTTAGCAAACCTAATCTAAGGGTGTCTCTATACCTGCCTGGTGACATTGGGAGTGATGACAGCAGTGGTGGGGTAGTCAGGGTGTACAGGCTGCACAAACAGGGGTTGATCAGCACAATCAGCTGATGACATGGCCTGCCCGCACATGAACAGTACATTAGTGCGAGCAAGCAGCATACACACATGTTTCGTCCACACTCTACACCACTGGTGTATACCTGCAGGGACATTTCACAACACAGTACAACCAAATGACACGGGCTGCAGCAGGCAACATATACCAACATGTGCAGGAGGCTGGGGCAGTGTGAATGTGTATGCTGCCGAACAACCCTTACTGGGGTGACATAAGACTTTATAGACCGGGGGTGACTTACTAGGGTCTACATGGGCTGGGAATGTTGGAGCACTATGGGGTGGACAGAGACCTCCTACAGCAGCTTGTTGACCTGTGTCTAACAAATCAAGCAGGCCGAGGGGAACGCATCACAGTGGATACCATGGGATGTGTTGGCCTAGGTGTACTAGCCACAGGTACCTCACACAGCACAACTGGGGATATCATGGGTATCTCACAGGCATCTGCATCCAGAGTATTGCATCAGTTCACAGATGCCATGTCAACACATGCTAGTGAGCACGTACAGGTCCTCCACACACGTGATTAGTGGACCAGCAATATGAATCTGTTCAACCACATGGATGAGTACCCTGGGGTACTGGGTACTATAGCCTTCACAAGTAGCACCACCTGGGGAGCAGGGTAGGGCCTACAGTCAGTGCAGGGGCATACCCTCCAACAGCTAGTCCCTATGCGATGGCCACGGCATGAGACTGAATGTGTGTGCTGTCTGCCCTGGAAGCTGTGATGTGTCCAATATATAGCGTCTGACACAGCTGTAGCACACCAATGCCTATGTGGACATCCCCTACAGTCTCCTAGTGGGGGATGCTAGGTAAACACTGGTGTAGTGGCTTATAACACCCATCAGCAATGCACACACACCTGAACAGTCACACCATACTGAGGCAGATGCACAGGCAAGACATATACATGTGCATGTGTTTGGGATGCTCGGTTCACAGTTCTGGTATCCGGACACATCTGTTAGGGCTCTGCAGTATTCACAAGCTACATGCATACATGTTGTTATGTTATTTGCTATGCTACACAATGTTATCCTGCAGTAACAGTTGCAGCAGGAACAGCATGGGGCAGGGCCATACAGCCCAACACCACTGCCAAGACCTGTACAGGCACAGTGTGACTTGGTGAAGGAACTACCTGAGTAGAGCAAAGTCAGGGACAGCCCATGCACAGTATGACCTGTCCTTGGCAAAGAGGCAACACAAGGCATATGCACTGACACAGTAGGTACCCACGGATTTCCCATCTCTGACCAGCACACAGTACAATGGATGCCAAACATGACAGTACCTGTGCTCGGCCATGTATGGGAGGTGCACTGTGTGCATCCGACATAGACAACACTCCAGCACCGTCCTCCAGTCCGTAACACAACCAGGGTATGACTATTGACCTAACAAGTGGCAGTTGTATTAGAATGTGTACTTACCCATTGCTCTGGTATGTATGTATGTATGTATGTGAGCATACAAGTGACTGTGGTGGCCATATGTTAGGGCAGCAGACAGTACACATCCATAGTGGTACCATGACCTCTGTAGCACATATGGGGGTCACAATGGTAGGCTGTAGTACACAGGGTGTCCTGACCCACTGCAGATTATGGGATGACCATCATGTGTGTCCGTACAGCCCACACACGTTCCATGCAGCTGGACAGATGTGGACCAATACAGACAAATGATATACGATGGCCTATGGATATGTCCAATGACTGACCCCAACCCCCTATGACACACACAGACGACAGCAGGCCAGGCTGTTTGATGTAGGATGTGTAATAGGACATCCAACACCACTGTGCTGGTAATTAATGCTGGGAACTGACATACCCTGGTATCCCTCCAACCAGCAATTTAGGTAGATCCACACACTGACATGGAGTACCCGGCAGTCCAGTACAGTAGCGGCAGATGTGTACAACTGTTGGCTGTGCCCACCGTCGCACCCACACATATGAGAGTCATGTGCACCACCCACGGTGCTGTGTAGGATTGTGGTTGCATGTCCCCCCACACTATACAGACATGTAGCAACTGTCAATGCCACATGACCATTAGCTACCCTGCAGACACAGCATGTCACCTGTCTGTGTAGAACGGAGGGGTCAGCAACACAGTACTAACTATCTAGACATGTGACACATGCAATACAGTTGACCATACTTTGCATGCTCACACACATGATGGTATTGTCAGTCTACAACATGCGTAACAGTCATACTGGGCATGCTCACACACTGAACCACAGGATGGCCAGGCATGCACACACCAGTGGTCCGGACATATCTGCCAGTACATTGCTATACTGTTGGATGTCTGCACTGTATGGTGTTTCATAGGTTCATAGGTTCGTACTAGGCTATCTGCCCTAGGGCATTTATAAGCCTAGCCAGAGTGTGTGTGGCATTCGCCACCCCTTGGGATGAGAATACTATGCCCATTTAGGGTTTAGTTTACTGTGCCTCTGTCTAGTAGTGACACAGAGATGACCCCTGGGGTAAACCTACAATCTCCCATCCACTCATCAAGATTTCTCTTGAAGTGAGCTAGTGAGGGGCTCTACCTAACATGGACTGGGATTCTGTTCCAGAGTGTAGGGAGCCTCTGGGTTATGAATCTGTCCCTCCAGCATGTCCTATTTATTTCTGTGTTGAGGTTCAAATCTCTTGCTCTCATGGCTCTGATGGATTTAGATTTTCTGAGGTGGAGCATGTCCATTAATTCCGGTTTGGACATGGCCTTGTACATCAGGCATAGATCACCTCTGAGTAGGCGGTATGCGACTGAATAGAGCTGGAGTTTCTTCAGCCGGGCAGCATATGACATATGTTTGAGACCCTTTATCCTCTTGGTGAGGAACTTTTGGGGTCTTTCCAACTGCTGCAGGTGTCGGGTAAGATACATCCCAAATGGGGCATTGTACTCAATCATGGGCCTGATAAGAGAAGAGTACAGGGGCACAATGACCTCTCTTGATCTGGATGTGAATCCCTTCATGATAAGGTGGGCAATATAGAAGGTCTTCCTAACCACCTTGGCAATGTGAGTGTCAAATGAGAGGTTACTGTCAACTTGAGTCCCTAGGTCCCTGACTACCTCTTCCATACCTAATGGATTACCACCTATGTGGTAATTTGTGGGTACCTTGTTTTTCCCAAAGGGTATGACTATACATTTTTTGGCGTTCAGTTTAAGGCCATGGCTCTGGCACCAATTATCCATTTCTATGCGGCCTCTCTGAAGGATGCTTGTGTCCGCTGGAGTATCAATTATGGTGCCCAGTTTGCAGTCATCTGCAAACTTTGTCAGCCACAGTCCTCTTATGTTTGCTTGCACCTCGGAAAAATAAATGCCGAATAAGAGGGGTCCCAGGACTGAGCCCTGTGGGACACCGCCAGACTGGCTTAGAGTCTGACATGGCTCCAGCAATTCTGACCTTGTGGGTTCTGTCCTTGAGCCAGTTTGCAACCTATCTTGTGACATATGGGTTTACATTTAAGCTGGTGAGTTTGTCTATGATGCCTGAGTGGGGTATTGTGTCGAAGGCTTTTGCAAGGTCAAGGTAGGCTGTGTGAACTGCCTTACCCTCATCAATGGCCTTAGTGACTGTTTCAAAAAAGTCAACCAAGTTCAAAAGGCAGGATCTGCCCTTGACAAAGCCAAATTGGGTAGGATCCAATGTCTGTAGGTCCCCAATGTATTTGTTTATGAGTTCCATAATGATCCTTTCCATAGCTTTGCAGACCAGGCTCGTCAAGCTTATGGGGTGGTAATTTCCAGGGTCCGTAGAAGCACCGCCTTTGTGGAGTGGGACCACTGTTGCTGTATGCCACTCTTTGGGTATGGAACCTGTAGTAAGGCTAAGATTAAACAGCAGCCTTATGTGCGGATTTAGTTCCTCTTGGAGTTCATGTAGCACGCAGCCCGGGACACCGTCCGTTTGCGGTCTATTGTCTGTACATATGCCATGGTCTATTGTTAATTCACATGAGCTATGTGCGTAGGGTACATCTACCATCACTTGTAAAGGGCGGTTCTTTGTTTGCGGACAGGCCGATGCCTTTGGATACAAACCGGGTAAGGCACAGTCCAGCAGGTGGGAGCTGCTGTGCGTGGGTTTGCACAGTGTTAAGCACTGCTGACCTCTGGTCACAGCACCTTATACACGTTTACACTCCACATTTCTTTGACAGAGCACTAGTGGCATACTGGTAGACAAACACGCTTACAGCCGCTCGCTCTCTGACATTTCCGCTTACATTTGTCACTCATGCTGGGCGTGTACGATCCCTTGTGATGCATATTACATCAGACTACATGACTACAGTATCGGGTATGTGTAACCATTTTGCGACGGCAGCCGTTCGACTGTACGGACTCGGTGGCCTGTCTAGTGATGTACTCATATTATATGCATGTTCCTCATACGATCTGTTCCCATCTGCCTGATACATGGGAACCGATACTCTGCAATGCTGACATGAGTCTTGAGTTTAACGCAGCTGTCTGCCGAGTCATGCTATCACATACCAACTGCATGTTGTCCACCTTTCAGATTGCACGACGGGAGACTGTAGGCATGACACCTTTCCCACTTTGCATGGGACAGTCCCTCATCACACATCACATGTGACAATACCAGAACTCTCCACCAATCGGGGACACATTTCTGCAGACTCAGGGACAGGTCATGAAAAACAGGGACACTTTTACAAAAGTAGTGCTATTAACTTGATACATTGACAGAATCAGAGCATATGACATAATACACATATTCTGAAGTAACAGTTGTTTATAACTCTTACTTATTGTCATTAGTCAGTAAGTGTAATTCACCACCTTTCCTTCAACAGCCACTACATTTAGGAGGGATTAAGAAGGACACAGTTAGACTTTCAGTCAAACTCAGGGACGTACCTGACATTCAGGGACAGTTGAGTGGTATGGACAATACTCTAGCCATTGCAACTGTCCTGTTTAGGGGACCTTCTCAAGTTGTAGGTGTCTGTACTGGTTGCTTGTTACAGGTCTTGTATACCTGACACGTCGATATGTCATATGTAGTAGCATAAGCAACTATACTGCTGCTAGACTACGCTTTGATTTGCTCCGATATGTATATTTCTGTACTATGCATGGCTGTAATTATGTTCTGCCCTGGTACATCTGACAGCTCTACAGAACAGGTTCCACTTTGGCTGTTCAGACTGGTGGCGGCCCTATAGACCCTATATGTAGAGCTATCACATGTATCGAGGCAACAAATGCCCACAGCATACCTCTCAACTGTCCCTGATTTTCAGGGCCGTCCCTGATTATGACTCAAATTTTAACTCTGTCCCTCTTAATCCCTCCTAAAACTAGTGACGTTTTGAGGACAGGTGGTGAATTACACTTCATGAATAATTACAATAATTAAGAGTTACAAACTTCTTTTACTTCAGAAAATGTGTATCAATTCATATGCTCTGATTCTGTCAATGTTTCCAGTTAATAGCTCTAATATTTTAAATGTGTCCCTGATTGTCCTTGTGTTTTCTTGACTTGTCCGTGATTCTGTTGAAATTTGTCCCCAATTGGTTGAGAGGTCTGACCCACAGCCAGTAGTACATGGACGACCTCCACGGTTTGCATACGTTAAGGTTATTCATGTAGCATTATAACTGATAATACTGTTTCCTATTACATGTAGCTGTTACTGATAGAACAGATTGATGTCTGACACCACTACACACACTATATAGCCTCCATTCCTGAACTCACAGGCAGGCCATGTGCCATAACTGTCATTTTGCAAGACACAACTGCCCAGACGGGTGAGTCCCTTGCAGGCGTATGGGTGTTTAACCTCTTCTATTATGCTATCATCTACCTGAGGTGGTCAGCAACTTATGCACTTTCCATCAGTAGCAGAACTCACATACCACTGGGTGTGAATGAACACTGTATCAGGAACAATGCATAACACCCTGCGGGAACACATTTAGACGATTGGTTCTATTAACCAGACACATTCACAGTCACAGAACATATGTATTCATTCACATTTGTCGAGGTACATGCCGCTTTTAACTCATACATGTTGTCATCTGTCATTACCTGTATTCCGCCACCTGTTCACCTAATATCAGTAGTTCTGTCAGTGTTTAGTTGGACTTTGTTACATTCTGATACATAACTATGGACTTCCATGTTAATTGGGTACACGGCACTGTGTAGGTCTCTATGTTTTCCCCGATGGTTTACAAACTATCCGGTAGATGTGCTCTTCAGGTTTGGGAGGTGTAGGCGTATGCTATGCCCACATAGGAATATTAATGACTTCCACTGGGCGGGCCTACTACATCTCTGCCAACCAGCACCTGCACACTTAAGCCCATTAATGCATACCCATGGTCCACCTACCTGGCACCCCTCTACAGCAGTCAAGACAAATACTTACTGCGAGCGCAGCTGGGGTATGAGCACACCCCTACACATTGCCCACTCTCCCCATCTCGGGACACATGTCGTACGTTTTGTCAACCCATGTATTATCACACTTGCACAACCTAATGTTCCACGTACACCTACATCCTGCTCGTAATAATGTCAACAGATTCTTTCATACCCTGAATTTTTGGGGTCCCGCAAGGGACACCTTTATCCATCTTTAAAGTGTAGACCTTTTAGAACTCTCCCACTGGTCCTTTCCTACCGGTGTTTTGGACAGCGGCAGTGTATTGCTCTGTATTGCCTGTCTGTATGTCTGTCCGGCCTAGCTAGGCGATGTGGGGGGTAGAATGTTTCTTTATTGGACCTCCAGTCACAAATGCCTGGGCTGTAACTATGTTACCCCTAATTGCTGTGAAGTAACCTATTTATGTGAATGTGTATATCTACACTGACATATAGTTTGTTTTGTGTGTATGCATATATATCACTACCTGTTGTTTGTGTATATATATCTATCTATATATATCCGTAGTATATCCTTGTGTGTGTGTGTATATATATATATATATATATATATATATATATATATATATATATATATATATATATGTATATATATATCTGTATGGATATATATGTGTGTGTAAATTAATATAGCTATGTGTATATATACGTTTTTATCTATATATACATCTGTGTGTCCATTAACCTATACATTTCCCGGACATGGTCACTTACACATGCATATTGGTTTTATCCCTGCTTCAACAGCATGCTATTGCCTTAGTCATTCTGACATTGACACTTCACTCCAGTGAACTTGTGCTCAGTATATTGCACGTTATGCAGCAGACAGATGTCGCTCATTTTTCATGTCTGCGGTGCCGCTGCTAACTGGGTTTTGATAGTGTCATTCGACATATTCCTCATATGTGCAGCTTATTTTTCCTGTTTGTTCCTGTACACATTCATATTATTACTGTTGATAGGATGTGTGTTTGTGTTACTGTGACTGTACATTGACAAATTGTTGTCTTCATGTAGTTGTGTCTTTCTGCTTTTCCCAGTTTGGGGTTGTCACAGCAGAACTCCGTTCCGCTCATCGGTGGCTTATAGGTTTTATGTGCTGGGCTGCCAGACCTGACGCACAACGTCTGACAACGATACGCCCATTCACGCATGTCTCCACGCAAATGGCGCTCTATCTGGGAATCGCACCTATGTACTAGCTGACCTCCACGGGCCACTCCATTGCACTTGGCGCAACATACCCTATCACTCCTGTGTCCATACTCGCATATCCATAGTTTCTCCTGCACACCCGTGTTGAGTTTCCCCGCATAACAGCCATTATACACCTGATATCGCAGCCATGACACACCTTTACACATTGCCCTCTCATGAGCATTGGGGCCCTACACACATTTTGTACTGCCTCATGTATTCACAGGCTCACCATCCATTCATATTTGCACATACGTGCCTTTCCTGGTGTTATGGAGTATGAACGATTTGCGAGTTACAAGTGTAGGTGGCCACAACGTGTCCTACATTCCGTCTGTTTACAATGTTGACATAGCACTTCAACAATGCTATGGCCACTGGTATAGCCCAGCCTCTGATGTGGAGAGCGGTGCTCTACTCACACTTGTGCAGCTTTATGTGACATACGCAGCGAGCACTTCATAATTCCTAACTTGCTCTGGATTCGTTTCACAACCCTTAGGTTTGCTTTTGTCTGTCAGCATTCCTAACATATCTATCTATCTATATATATATATATATATATATATATATATATATATATATAGATATATATAAAAATGTGGATATATATATGTGTGTGTGTGTGTGTATATATATATATATATATATATATATATATATATATATATATATATATATATAGATAGATATATATATATATATATATATATATATATATATATATATATATATATATATACATATATATATATATATATGTATATATATTTATAAATATGTAGATATATAATTGCATATTTCTGTTATGTATGTGGATATTTATCCATACACACATCTATCTAACTATATATATAGATATATATATATATATATATATATATATATATATATATATATATATATATATATATAGATCCCTATCACAACACCGACACGCCACAAACACGACACTCAAAACAACGACACCAAAACATCGAAAACGCACAAAACTGACAGCTCACAAAACCGAACACCATAACACCGACACCCAAAACACTGACACACAAAACGTAAACTACACATAACACACAACTATACATGCACTAACCCTAACCCAGACCCTAACCCTAAGGTCCGACACTACCGCACACTTACCCTACCCGCACCCTAACCCTAACTCACTTAACCCGCCACTAAACCTACATTCCATCACTATCGCACACTTACCCTACCCGCACCCTAACCCTAACTCACTTAACCCGCCACTACACCTAAAGTCCGTCACTACCACACACTCACCTTTCCCCCTACCCTAACCCTAAATCCCACACTATCTCACACTTACCTGTCCGCTCCCTAACGCTAAATCCCTCACTATCCCACACTTACCTGTCCGCTCCCTAACGCTAAATCCCTCACTAGCACACACTTACCTGTCCACTCCCTAACGCTAAATCCTTCACTATCGCACACTTACCGACTCACACTCACACGTTGCCCATGTCGGTGTTTCGGCTGTCGGGATTTCACATTGTCGACCATCTGTCTCGTCGGTCTTCTCGTGTTGGTCTTCTTAGCGTCGGTGTTTCGGCTTGTCGATGAAGTCAAGGGGACCCATATATATATATATATATATATATATATATATATATATATATATATATATATATATATATATATGAAAGTCACAGCTGTAGAAGACAACATACATTTGCTATGCTAATAGCTGCGTACACCAAGAGGCCCACTTGCATCTACTTATTCTGAGTTACATATGTTTACAAGCACGTCTTTAGGATTACATGTGCCTTATTCCTTATGACAGTACCACTTTGATGGAATCCGGTTAACGGAGTCATGCGAATGCGGTCACCTTTACATGTATAAATGTTGGCTTTACAGCACAGAGGCACTCATTACATAATTAATATGTGCTATAGTCGTACTTGGACCGGGAATGCCTTTACATTGGGCGGATGCTGTAACCACTACACTATTGGTGTTCTGGCTCATTTATATGTATACCCATGGTTCATAGCTACTCTGACATATGCCTCACCGCTTCCCTTACACAGCAGGCATCCATTCTCCTGCTGGGAAAACCGTAGTACTACAGTTAGGACATTCCCTGTTTCCTACTGCTCTGGACCCATGCTGTAAGTCTACTCACTCCAAGGATATTCAAAACTCCTACGCTTATAGTCCTCACACATACACGTGTTTGATTGTCAGGGTTTTCAAGTGCTGGTCCGGGTTTATCTCGGCCGACTGGTGACTAGCACTGCCCTGGCACTATTCAAAGATCAGATGTAGCACATGGACAGAGTTAGTCCAGAGTTTAACATTCTACCTGTGTTTACAGACGCAGGTGTTTGGGCACCTCTGACCACATTATTGGGTCGGCGCTACATAATTTAGGGCAGGGAGTGGTTCCACTACATAATTCATGTTGGGGGTGGTTTCCCTTCCCATTTGACTATTTCATTCATTTATACATACAATGTATATTATTCTGGACATCTGTTATGAATTCACTACAGGTATGCAATAGTCCTGTCAACAGATGGGACAGTTGGTTGGTTTACTTCTGTGTACAGACCTCTCTGTTACTCGGGGACTCATGTCTACAGTGACAGGGACAAGGCTATGACAACTCAGGGACAATCACGGGCACTTCTACCATATTAGTACTATTAACTTGGAACATGTTGACAGATTCGTAATACTACTAATTTTCTGCAGTTAAATGCGTCTATTACTCTTCATTGTTGTAAGTAGTCGTTCTCATTCAACAACTTTCCCCCAAAGGTCACTGGCTTTGTGAGCTTTTAAGGGTCTGGCCAGTTATTGTGCGAATGTTCTGACCATTGGTATCGTTGACATTGTCATATGTACAGATTGTGCTGTAATTCTGGTGACTAAGGTTGGCACCTTTTCAAATGGCCAAGATGGGACATTTTCGGAACACACATCAGATTTTACAAGCCAACACATACCCACGGTCAGTACAACAGATAGCACTTTACTTATTTGCCTACATAAAAGCCTATTGTTGTAGCGGTTTGGTTGATTATTCTGTTTCTTGTAACATTTAGGTATTGTAGATACTGCAATAATTATTTTCTGCTACTATTACATAACATATGGGACATAATTATGTCCTACAATCCCAGGACATTTGCCATTTGAAATTTCTTTTGTCAGGACACAACTGTCCAACGATGGACTGTCCCTCGCAAAGCGGGACAGATGATAACCCTACTGCGGACACCAGATTGTTTGGGCCAACACATAGCCACGGTCAGTGCAGGTTTAGAACATTCATTTGTTTCCTAGCTGTGTGCCTTATACCTTTGGCACTTTTGTTGTTTGCCTGTTTCTTGTACGAATTACATTTATTCTATCCTGATGTGACCGCTTTAGGCAACTGTTACATGCAATATGGTGCATAGTTATTTCCTACGGTCACATGACATTTGGCATTGTACCATTGTTGGTCAGGTTACACCTACACACACATTAATTGTCCCTCACACAGTGGATCAGGGGTATCCTGTTTACGTCAGTGCCTTCCTCACCCTTATACCATGTGCCACTATGCGAATGTGTGCAATATATTCTCTCACTTATTCGTGTCGGGACACGTGCGTCACACGGGCAGGTGTTTGATCCTGGGTAGTAGGTTATGCATGACCATTTAGGGCTGGACAGTGTCTTGCACGACTAATGCACATTCCAACTTGTGTCCAGATATCTACAGGACTGGACTTCGTGTCTTCCATTCTAATGTTTACACAGGTTACTTATCCCATGAGGGATATCCCAAAAATTGAACAAGACCAAAACAAGAGATATACCGAACATTCTTCTGGCATTATGAAAATGTGCTGGGAGTTTTACATGCAAGGGATACATTGTGTGCAATTCTGCAACTGCCTAGGGTGACACTACCTACTACATATGCATAGTGGTCACTATGTGTAGATGTGGCTGCACCAAACCAGTAGGCCAAGTATGGATGGATTTGGTGGACGTTCAGGTAAGGGAGCGGGTTGTGTGATGTGGAGGGGATGCTGGGTAGTCTATTATGCATCCAGGTGTGTTGCATTTGTTATGGCCAGTTCCATCAGGACCAATCTGTGGGTATGTGCCGGTGACATGTCTATACATTTGTATCGCACATTTCAATATTCATATCTTTGTGGGATTGTGTTCTACAGCATGGCCCGTCTGGTTGTATTGCAGCTGTTTATACATGTTTTTGTGTTTCTTTCTGCTTCACCCACTGCTCCATTATACACCTCCGGTTCACCTATTCTGCATACGACACAGTATCGCCTTGGAGGATTGTACCATTACCCATCCCCCTGCACACACATATTCCTCACACCCCATACATCACTGCTTTGGTTGTTGGCCCATGACACAGCCAGAGTAACACATTGAATACCCTACATATGTCAGGTACCTGTATGGTTGTGTGGACTACCCTGCCATGTTTGCTTTCCACATGCTATACCTCACGCACATAGGTACACGCCCATATTTAACTTTCATTACATGGTTGGTATACCCGGGTACTACCCGTTCAACTGTGACACATCCTGACAAGTTCGGCTTGTACCGCTGATTTGCAGATTTTGGCTGACTGTTCTAATCATTGGTAGGATGCCACCTTTTGCTATGCCCAGGATGGGATATATTCCATACACATATCCAACTGTACTTGACAGCATGTCCCCACAGTGGACAGTATGGATAATACTGTTCCATTCAGCCTACATATTTCCTTATTGTTGTAGCTGTTTATATGCTCCTTCTGTTTCGTTTACATGCTTATTCTATTTCCTGTCACATTTGGTATGTGAAATACGGACATACCTTTTGTATGTGACTGTTACATGCCTTGTGGGATATGATTCGGACATACGGTCGCTAGATATGTACATTTATCATGTATTTTGTTATGGACACATCTGCCCAGCTGTGTACCCTCCCTCACATTATGGGTCAGCTGGTGACCCTAACCATTGGGCTGGACGTACCTACTGGCGGCTCGCTAACATATGATGCATTTCACTTCTACTTGGTATAGCTATCTACACTGTGTTGGATTATGGGCACACGGTTTTCCATGTCATTTGTTTGTGGGATAGGGACCCGTTATTCCCTACCATGCATTTGTGTTTGCTTCTTCATTTTGTGTTCGCAGGAACTTTCTTGCATGCTTTGCATACATTTCAGTATCCACGGACACTGACAGATGTGATTACTATCTTGCAACTTGTTATATGCAAGCATTTTAGGTTGCACGTTGACAGCTGGCATTTCCACGCCTCCGTGCGGCACTTCGACACGCCCTATGCACTCGCACTCTTTTCCTGTGCACGTGGCTGTGGCGACAGCGCGTCTTCATTAATATGCATTTGGCGCTACTGCGCCATCTTCATGCCGCACTGCCGGCGCAAGCCTACCGCCGGCCTTGCACAGAGCTTCATGAATCCCGGGGATCTTGTATACATAGTTTTTCAAAGGCTGTTATAAGAGAGTTCATTTTTGGAATAAAAGTACTTAGTCTCTTAAAAATCATATTATTAACATCAGAACCATCATTATTATTCATAGTATGCTTGTCATACAAACATTTCAACATTAAATTTCTAGAAAACAGCTTGATATCAAATATTACATCCGTATAGTCAGAGATTTCAGAAGGCACAAGTGATAATCCCTTCTGCAATACACTTAACTCTGATTCAGTTAAAGCAACCTGTGAGAGGTTATAAACTAAACCTTTCTTACTTGGGAAAAGGCTCATTTATAGTGTTTGTGTTACAGTACCTTCCCATTTTTGTTTGTTCGGATTCCTGCTCCGACTCCGTCCTCGCTCCTTCACTGAATTCAAATGCTGGTCCCTCATTGGTAGTGGAAACTGTAACTGATATGAACCTAAAGGGACACCTGCAGCATTCATTCACACCATCATCATTACGCTTACTAGAAGTTTCAGGATCATGATATACCTGGGCTGTAGTGGCAAACACTTTCTTATGTGCACCAGCTTCCTTTACAATAGAAACGGGATTCAGTTGTACTTCGTCACTACATAAACCTGAATCACCATTAGACATATCCTTATTTCTTGCATGTATACCCAAATCATCTGATACTTGCATGGTTGCCTTGCCAACAGTAGAAGTTTTTTGTATGGAAGTCCCATTGGTGGCTCGGCCTGCATCCTTGGGCCAAGTGAAGACATTACCGGAGAGAAAATCTTTCTGGTCACGGCAAATTTTAAAAATCATTGTTTTCTGCAACTTATTCTCATAGACCCTAAGATCATGAAGTAGGTCAGTAAGAAAAGGTTCGAGAACAGCTTCAGTATAACATTGTATCAATTCAGCATGTTTAGAATTGATAGATTTAATTAACACTTCAGTCTCTCTGTCAGAAGCATTAATTAACAATTTCAGATAACGGTAGCTTGCAAATTTTCTTTTTGCCATTCAAGCAGCAAAACAGTATCTCTATTAATAAAAGATGGCATTTTCAAAATTCTCAGACCCCCTGCTACTACAGTGCCTTCAGCTAGACATGCTTCAAGGTGGAACTTCTGAA
This sequence comes from Protopterus annectens, assembly GCF_019279795.1. Taxonomy (NCBI): domain Eukaryota; kingdom Metazoa; phylum Chordata; order Ceratodontiformes; family Protopteridae; genus Protopterus; species Protopterus annectens. The sequence continues at coordinate 436,982,274 of NC_056733.1, forward strand.
ACTGACTCCGTTTTAATTTATACAAATCTTTCTCCAAGGAGAATAATTGTGTTTTTAAATTAATGATATCCACTGATTCGTCAGCTTCATCATCACCAACACCAACACAGTTTATCAATGGATTGGTCTTCACAGACAGAGCTTGTAGGAAACTTGTAGGCTTCTTAACAGCATAAACAGTGCCATCAAGCACACTCGGATTATGATAGGTCCAAAATTTGTTTATTGATTAAACCTTTAGAGATAGTTTTGGAGCACTATGTATTTGTTTTAGACAGACAGTATTATAAACAGGGCAATGGCGTAGCTATGGGCACAGCTTGTGCCAATAGCTATGCCAATGCAGTGATGGTCGACTTGGAATTGGGAAATGTGTTGCATGGACCTTATTCTGGACAACTTTTGTTTTACAGGAGATTTGTCGATCTTTTTTTTTTTTTTTTTTTATGGGGAGGGTCTTAATGAATGGTTAAATGAATTTTTGAAGTTCCTGAATGACTCTACAATTTTTTTGAAGTTTACCAACAAATGTTCTGATTTGGAGATAGATTTTTAGACACCACAGTGATTAACAGTAATATAGGGCAGGTATATACCAAGTTACATAGGAAGGACTGCTACATTAATCACTTATTACATAGAGAGAGTTCACATCCCACTCATATTTTTAAAAATGTTCACAATCAGATTTACAGAGCCTCTACATTAAATGCTAGGGAGGAAGACTTTACAGATCAGGTGAACCATGCAGTAAATAATCTAAGAGAGAGAGGTTACGATGATCAGATGATTACCGTGAATGTGCAGGATGTGGCGAGCAGAAGGGATACTACTGCAAAACCTTTTTACTCTGCAGTAGAAGGGGTAACTAATACCAGTAAAAGAATGGATAAAGTAGTGACCAAGCTCAAGGTCCCTTTACGGTATACTAGGGAAGTACAAAACTACACCGATATTATTAGGAAGCGTTGGAGTATATTGACCACTGACCCTGAATTAATGCATTTTATAGATGCTACACCAATGTTTATGTATAGGAATAGTAAGTCTATAAGAAGGAGGCTATGTTATCCATGTAATGAAATGAATTATAGTGATTTGAGTAGTACACGGCCTTGTGGGAAGTGTAACTACTGTCATTATTTAGACACTAGCGGTGTTTTCCTGCATACTGATCAATGTAAAACTTATACTTTTAATGTCTCGGCAAATTGTGAAACAGAACATATAGTATACCTTACTCATTGTACATTATGTGAAAAGTTTTATATTGGTAAAAGTGATAGATTTTTTTAAGGAACGCATAAGGGAGCATGTTTATCACATTAGTAAGGGAAGTAAAACTAATGCCCTTGCAAAGAATGTTTTAAATACAGATGTAACACATACTTTAAAATTTTTAGCCATAGGTACGGTATATGAGAATGTTAGGCAGGGGGATATATGTCAGAGAACAGAGGAACTTGAATCTACGTGGATAGTTAGGACGAGGGGTGATGCAGGGAATGGGTTAAAGGAATGCATTCCCCTCAGACCTAAAGTCCAGACCCATTAGGAGATGAAATATTATATTATATGAATAAATTATATATATGTATTAAAAGTTTTGATAATATGTATTCATGATATGAATATGTCTATGCTTGTTATAAGTTTTTCCATTTGTGTAGTTTACCTTTAAATATTTCTGAAATGAATGCTAATTGATTTTAACATGTGATAGGGAGGTGTATTTAAGGTGTGTGTTTTGTAGTATCTCTTTTACACCTGATGAAGCAAACCAGTGAAATCGCTTGTGTTATGTGCACTAGTAAAGTTTTTTAACTTGGAGACTGCAGCCTTTTTCGTGTCACTGTTTTATTTTACTAAGTTCTTCGACATTTTGGACATACTGTTTGAGTTTTTGGTTGTCCTGTTTTTGTATCCTTACATATATGTTAATAGTGAGAGCACAAACAATACCCGTAGCCTCACAAACAATACTGAAAATCATTATTCTGACTCAAAACAAGGACTACAGTATAAGATAGAGTATTCCCACATACGGAATTATGTAAATACACTCAGCATTTAGGGGAATTTATAGTCAGTGACAAAAATCTAAAAGTAAAATGTCTTTAAAGAGAGACGTAAGACAGAGTCGTATAATCTTTGATTTATAGGTACAAACACTGGCAAGCTTATACACACCAGAATGGATGCTCAGTCTGTGATTCCTGTTAATGGGAAAAGAGAGACAAGATTGATAAAAAAGAAAACAAAATGAAAGAAGGAAGGAGAATGGGAAAGCTAAATAAAGGGTTGAAAAAAGTAATGTCCACACGCTAATAGCTAAGAAATTAATGTATGCACAAAATAGATGTCACTGTTTTTTAATACTTTGAACGCAATATGATATTAACTTTTAGAAATAATGGATAAACTGGACCAATGTCTTCTTCCATTAAAATAAGTTACTGCACAACTGACAGTAAATATATTACCAATTCCTGTACTGCTAAATAAATAGATGTAAATTCTGCAACATAATAAGCTTAAGAGTTTATAATTTTTGTGGAACCAGTTTATATGACTGTCTCTGTCCAAATCATGTCACTGGAGATGTGTTAATGAATGAAACACCTATTTATACTTAAGTTCTCTCCTGACCATTTTTAATTAGACTATCCTCAAACCGCTGGTTGTTTTGTATACTTTTGATCCCTATATACATATATATATATATATATATATATATATATATATATATATATATATATATATATATATATATATATAAAGGTGTGTCAACAAAATTGCTTGACATATGTGAATGAAGATTTCAGGGAAACCACCAAGTCAGCTTTCTGCTACATTATTGCGTTGCTGATCAAAGGCAGAACAGCAGCTGTATGTTGAATATCAGTGACTAAAAAATAGCATCAATGCCATTTTTATGCCAAGTCATCTAAAATGAATCTCATTTCAACAAATAAATATATATCCTGCCTTTTTAAGTTTAAAGGCCTTTGATATGTATATTTTTTGCTCTGAAGGAAAACAGTAGCTACACTTCAAATTTTAAACAGCTAAATTATGTGTGAATGCAGTTTGTCATTTTTTTATTTTGGACCCCAACTCAACTTGATTACCTTTCAGATTAAGAAAAGGATGCCATATACCTTAAATATCTTTCATCTTGAGAATAAGATGCCATATAGCTTACTAAATGATTTTCTAATATAACCAATTCATCATGTATGGGGAAGAAGTACTGAAACCCAAGAGAAAGAGAGTGCAATGAAGCTCTGAAAGGTGACTTTGAAAGCAATAAGAGTGCATATGCTGTCAGGTGGGGTATGAAATAGAGTGAGCAGATAAAGAGTTTTTGACATCTTATGATATCATCAATTACAACATTTTCCAGCTTTTGTTTCATATTGTTTCTGAGTTAAGTGATATGTAATGTTGTGGCAAGCAATATATGTTTTACTGAGCATCTTTATCTCAGAATAGTGAACCGTATGATGTATAAAATAAGATGTTTATTTAAAAATATGTTAAGTCATGATTGTCTTTAAGTCTCTGATATATGTGGGAAAGAGTTATATTTTTTTCTTTTTTGTAAATGCAACATAATGTCATACTTGCCTGTTAAATATAGCATAGCAATACATGTAAGTCTAGAACAAAAAGGGTAAAGAAAGTGAGGAGATACGATAATGAAATAAATAAATCTTTCATAAGAATTGAAATACACTGTTTCTGTCTTATTCTCACTTTTTATCATCCTTGTCCCTCCTTTCCAAGAATCACAGACTCAGCATCCGACCTAGAGTGTATATACTCACTAGTATTTGCACCTATAAATTAAAGTTTCTTGGTGAGAACATTGGTGGAGGAAGTTACTGACTTGCATTACCCTGCAATCAGGGAACCAATGAGGGGTGCAGGTACCAGCAGTGACCAGCAAGTTAAAGTAAGTAACTCTTCATTTCAGTGAAGCAGGTAGGTAAGCTGTTGGAGGGAGTGAATGTTGAATGGCTGAGCTGTGAGGATGAGTTCAGGGTAGATGGAGCATGTGTGGCGTGATATGGGATGGAGAATGGCAGTGGCATGAGTAGTGGCAAGTGTTGGGTTATTTGGGCAGTTGACAATGCTTGGGAATCAGGAAGATAGCTCTTATCTGTCCTGTTGTAAGGGTAACAAGTCTGGCCATGGTGGCATACTCACACCAAAGGGTAGAGCAATTTGGGGTATTGGAATAAAGCAAGAGTGACAGGCTATTAGAGCAGGGCAGCTAGGGACTGTGGAGCTGTAGTGAGGCATTCAATGTAATAAAGAAGTTAAGAAAAACTTATGAAATGGCGAGGATCTGTGGCCACTAGTCTGCTCTATGGTAGTGGCCCTTTCATAACAGGAACATAATAGCATGGGGATTTATCAGCAGGGCCCACAGATACAATGGTGCATAGCTTTCAGGGGTATGTGCTTTGTGGTAGCATTTCTCCAAAAGTCAAAATTTGCACAAAATGTCCCGGGAGGTATCCTAGTTTTGGTTCATGCCTTATAAAATTGCAGAACATGGCAAATTTGTGAGGACTCAATTCATTGATATTGATTGACATTAGAGTTTTAGACTGCATATCCTTCAGAAAATGCAGGAATAAGCTAAACCTTTTAAGTAGTCAACTCTCTAAGTTTACAAGACCAGCACTGTGTATTCTGCCCATGATTTGGGGCCTTTGATCCCCATTGCTAATTTTCTTTGGCTGTGTCGAGAATGTTTACTCGGAATGGAGAGGTATGAGTAGTGGTCACATACTGGCTCAGATGACAGGGTTCCCTCAGCTTAGATTCAAATCTTTTCAGCTACTGGAAATAAGAAAGAAGAGCAAGATGGCCTTTGGAGTTATTAACGTGTCACAATGGGCTGCCAGGAGGTTGCAGGGAGTTGATAAAGGTGATGTCATGTTTGGGGGGGTGGGTGATACAGGTTATCAAGAAATGAAATGCTCACATCACTGAGTGTGCTTTGTGCAGGGGAGCAGGTTGACATTTGGAGTTTTGCAGCTCTGTAAGACTCAATGCATCAGGAAATTAAGAGCTAGTTATTAAAATAAAGAAAAGGAACTTTGCAATGCAAGGGAGATAGAGTATAGTACTGTGTATGCCCTCAACTGTCAAGATTTAGCAATATGTCCAGATTTCTATCTCATGTTTCCATCTCCTATCAAAAAAGTTGTTTTTCTCTGGCAGATCATTGATGTTAGAAGTCACTAAATAATGTCAGACATTTGAGTTTCAGACTTCATATCCTTTAGAAACTGCATCCAAGTACAGACATGTTATTCTAGCAATTTTATAAGTTTGCATGAACAGTAATTAAAAGCTGTCCCTGACTTTGGAACTTTTCTCCATTATTTTGGTTTGTCTAGATAACTTGTGCTAACAGATCAGAAGGTATAGTACTGTTATACAACATATGAGAAATGTTCCTCATAATGAAAGAGTTGACTGCTACAAGGGTCATTTTGATGGGTCTGGTAATGGCTTCTGCAGTGGTTTTAGCAAAGTGTCAGCAGCCAAGTGGTCAGGAGTAAGTCTCTAGGTATCTTGCTGAAGGAAAGGCTAGGTATGGGCAAAAACTAGCCCTCCTCTTTGCCCCCACTCATTGTGGTGGTTAGGCACCAGGTGTGTTCAGTGTATGTATAATTGTGTGTGTGTGTGTATATATATATATATATATATATATATATATATATATATATATATATATATATATATATATATATATATATTTATATGAAGAGAGAGAGAGAGAGAGAAAGGGGGATACAGTATATATAGATGCAGTATATATATATATATATATATATATATATATATATATATATATATATATATATATATATATATATCTATGTATGGGTCCCCTACACTAGACCGACACACCACAAAGCCGACGCCCAAAAGACCGACATCAGAAGACCGAAGACACAGATGATTGACAATGTGAAATCCCAACAGCCGAAACACTGACATGGGTGATGTGTGAGCGCGACTCGGTAAGTGTGCAATAGTGAGGAATTTAGGGTTAGGGTGCGGGAAAGGTGAATGTGTGGTAGTGTCAGACTTAGGGTTAGGGTGCAGGTAAGGTAAGTGTGTGATAGTGATGGACGTTAGGGTTAGGGTGCGGGTCAGGTAAGTGTGCAATAGTGACGGACTTTAGGTTTAGCGGTGGGTTAAGTGAGTTGGGGTTAGGGTGTGGGTAGGGTAAGTGTGCGATAGTGATGGACTTTAGGTTTAGGGGCAAGTTAAGTGAGTTAAGGTTAGGGTGCGGGTAGGGTAAGTGTGCAGTAGTGTCGGACCTTAGGGTTAGGGTTTGGGTTAAGGTTAGTGCATATATAGTTATGTGTAATGTGTAGTTTATGTTTTGTTTGTTGGTGTTATGGTGTTCGGTTTTGTGAGTTGTCGGTATTGTGTGTTGTCGGTCTTTTGGTGTCGGTGTTTTGGGTGTCGGCTTTGTGGTGTGTCGGTGTAGTGTAGGGGATCCATATATATAAATATATATATATATATATATATATATATATATATATATATCTACACACACACACACACACACACACACACACACACACACACAAGCCAGTGCATTTCTTTGTGCCAGTCCCAAGCCCAGATAAATGGGGACGGTTGCGTCAGGAAAAGCATCCGGCGTAAAACCTCTGCCAAATTACTGATGCGGAGAACATTTCATATTTACATACCGGATCGGTCGAGGCCCGGGTTAACAACGACCGTCACCAGTACTGTTAGCCAACAGGGTGCTGGCGGAAATTGGGCTACTGTTGGCCAAAGAAGAAGAGGAGGGGGAAGGCATGCCCAAAGGCAGGAAGAGAGGAGGAAGGTTAGGAGTGTAGTACTGAGGGTAGGAACTTTGAGTGTTGGCAGTATGACTGGCATAGGGAGAGAGCTAGCTGATATGATGGAGGGAAGGAAGGTTGATATATTGTGCGTGCAAGAGACCAGATGGAAGGGAAGTAAGGCCAAGTGTATAGGAGGCAGGTTCAAATTGTTCCATCATGGTGTGGATGGCAGAAGAAATGGGGTAGGGGTTATCCTAATGGAACAGTATGCCAAGAGTATTTTGGAGGTGAAGAGAGTGTCTGATAGAGTGATGTTTATGAAGCTTGAAATTGATGGTGTAATGATGAATGTTGTTAGTGCATATGCTCCACAAGTTGGGTGTGCGATGGATGAGAAAGAAAAATTTTGGAGTGAGTTGGATGAAGTGGTGGTGAGTGTACCCAAGGGTGAGAGACTAGTGATTGGAGCAGACTTCAATGGGCATGCTGGTGAAGTGAACAGAGGGGATGAGGAAGTGATGGGTAGGTATGGTGTTAAGGAGAGGAATGCAGAAGGTCAGATGATTGTGGATTTTGCGAAAAGGATGGACATGGCTGTGGTGAATACGTATTTTAAGAAGAGGGAGGAGCACAGGGTGACGTACATGAGTGGAGGAAGATGCACACAAGTGGATTATATCCTATATAGGAAGGCCAGTCTGAAGGAGATTGGAGACTGTAAAGTGGTGACTGGGGAAAGTGTAGTTAAGCAGCATAGAATGATGGTCTGTAGGATGATGTTGGTGATCAAGAAGCGGAGGAGGAGTGTGAAAGCAGTGCCAAGGATTAAATGGTGGAAGTTAAAAAAGGGTGATTGTGAGGTGGAGTTCAGGGAAGAGGACAGGCACTGGGAGGCAATGAAGATTTACAGAATAGCTGGGTAACTACAGCAGAGCTAGTAAGGAAGACTGCTAGGAAGGTGCTTGGTCTGACATCTGGACAGAGGAAGGAGGACAAGGAGACATGGTGGTGGAAAGAGGAAGTACAGGAGAATATACAGAGGAAGAGGCTGACGAAGAAGAAGTGGGATTGTCAAAGAGATGAAGAAAGTAGACATAAGTATAAGGAGATGAGGCGCATGGCAAAGAGAGAGGTGGCGAAGGCTAAGGATAAGGCATATAGAGAGTTGTATGAGAGATTGGACACTAAAGAGGGAGTAAAGGACCTGTACCGATTGGCTATTCAGAGGGACAGAGCTGGGAAAGATGTGCAGCAGGTAAGGGTGATAAAGGACAGTGAGGGAAACCTACTCACAAGTGAGGAGACTGTGTTGAGTAGATGGAAAGAGTACTTTGAAGGGCTGATGAATGAAGAGAATGAGAGAGAGAGAAGGTTGGATGATGTGGGGATAGTGAATCAAGAAGTGAAGCAGATTAGCAAGGAGGAAGTAAGGACAGCTATGAAGAGGATGAAAAATGGAAAGGCTGTTGGCCCAGATGACATACCAGTGGAAGCATGGAGGTGTTTAGGAGAAATGGCAGTGGAATTTTTAACCAGATTGTTTAATGAAATTTTGGAAAGTCAGAGGATGTCTGAGGAGTGGAGAAAAAGTTTTTTGTTACCTATCTTTAATAATAAGGGTGATGTGCAGAGCTGCAGTAACTACAGAGGGATAAAACTGATCATTCACAGCTTGAAGTTATGGGAAAGAGTAGTGGAAGCTAGGTTAAGAAGGGAGGTGATGATTAGTGATCAGGAGTATGGTTTCATGCCAGGAAAGAGCACTATAGATGCAATATTTGCTCTGAGAGTGTTGTTGGAGAAATACAAAGAAGGTCAGAAGGAGTTACATTGTGTCTTTGTGGACTTAGAGAAAGCATATGACAGGGTGCCTAGAGAGGAGTTGTGGTATTGTATGAGGAAGTCGGGAGTGGCAGAGAAGTATGTAAGAGTGGTACAGGATATGTACAGGGGTAGTGTGACATTGGTGAGGACTGCGGTGGGAGTGACAGATACGTTTAAGGTGGAGGTGGGATTATTCAAGGATCAGTTCTGAGCCCTTTCTTATTTGCAGTGGTGATGGACAGGTTGAAAGATGAGATTAGACAGGAGGCCCCGTGGACTATGATGTTTGCAGATGACATTGTGATATGTAGTGAGAGTAGGGACCAGGTTGAGGAGACCCTGGAGAGGTGGAAATATGCTTTAGAGAGGAGAGGAATGAAGGTCAGCAGGGCTAAAACAGAATGTATGTGTGTAAATGAGAGGGAGGGTAGAGGAATGGTGAGGATGCAGGGAGTAGAGTTGGTAAAGGTGGATGAGTTTAAGTACTTGGGATCAACAGTTCAGAGTAATGGTGAGTGTGGAAGAGAGGTGAAGAAGAGAGTACAGGCAGGGTGGAATGGGTGGCGAAGAGTGTCAGGAGTGATTTGTGACAGACGGTTACCAGTAAGAGTGAAAGGAAAGGTCTACAAGAGGGTAGTGAGACCAGCTATGTTATATGGGTTGGAGACAGTAGCATTGATGAAAAGGCAGGAGTCAGAGCTGGATGTGGCAGAGTTAAAGATGTTAAGATTTGCACTGGGTGTGACTAGGATGGATAGGATTAGGAATCAGTATATTAGAGGGTCAGCTCAGGTTGGGCAGTTTGGAGACAAAGCAAGAGAGGCGAGATTGCGTTGGTTTGGACATGTGCTGTGGAGGGATGCTGGGTATATTGGGAAAAGGATGCTAAGGATGGAGCTGCCAGGTAAGAGGAAAAGAGGAAGGCCTAAGATAAGGCTTATGGATGTGGAGAGAGAGGACATGCAGGCGGTTGGTGTGAAAGAGCATGATGCAGAGGACAGGAAGAAATGGAAACAGATGATCCACTGTGGCGACCCCTAACGGGAACAGCCGAAAGAAGATGATGATGATATATACACACACACACACACACACACACACACACACACACACACACACACACACACACACACACACACACACACATACACACACACGCACACACACAAAACAAAACACAGTACTGTATGCAAGGTTTGGTGCTGTGGCTACATTAGAACTGGAAATGGGCCATAATCAGTAGGTAGGCTATAATGGTTCTCTATTCTTGTCAAAGGTTGCCCTCTCCTCCCTTCTTCCTGGGTATACATTTATAAAAATAAAAATCTCTATGAAGAATGTCAATTGGCACAGGGGAATATGGGTCATAGAATGGGTGATGATGGTAGAGGCCACAATACTGGGTGCCCTGGGTTATTAAGAAAAAAGTAGAAGTAGTGGCATTTCATGTGATCTAGGGTCAGTGTCCAGGGCATTTTCAGATTATGGAGGTTATAATGACAAAAAAAAGAGAGAAGAAGGGACTGAATAATGATGATGGGTTGTAGGGGGGGAGAATAGTGCCACATGGAGGAAGTTTACATGTGAAAAGAGGTGGTAGATTAGAAAGCTGAGGAGTTGAGGGCACTAGGTGTTTTAGTTGATTGTTAATGTTCTTTTTCTTGTTTTGTAGTATGGTGGAGGGTGAAAATTGAAGAAATAATGGACTGCCATTACAGCACAAAGAGCCAATTTTTACAGAAGGTGTCAAGTCAGTCAAAGAGTGAAGGTGGGGAGCAACCCAAGCAGGCTAAGGTTCTTAAATGAAGAAAGATGAGAGCTAGTGTTCAGACTTTGAATGACTTCTATCAGGGTGGGTGAATGGTCCCACAAGAACACAGAAAAAGTCAACATGGGTGATTCAACAGAGAAGTAGTCCATTATAGGTAATGTTTTGGACAATGTTTTAGATACTGAATTGGGACCCACAGTTAGCAAATGAGCACTTGATGAGACTATTGCAAGTGTTAGATGAGGAAGGATGGTTATGGCTGCAGGAACTGTTAAAAAGAGGTAGCCTAGTGGCAGATCAAGCAAGTTCAATATGGCAGTTAGCTGGGAAACAAAGTAATTTAGTTGTGGGTGGGTTGACAGTATGTTGCACTTGCCCTTAGGGCAGGTTAACTGTGCAGGCAACACTGGGCAGGTAAGAAGGGAGCATATCAAAGACATGCAAGCAGAACAGATATTATCAGCTTGGGACCGTGTTATATTTAACACATCACACATCTATGGGGAGATGAAAGAACGAATATGGAAGGGAGAATAGTAGATATATTTGAGATGTTACATGTGGATGAAGCTCAAAATTCAGTGGAGGCTAAATGTCCAATGTCAAAAGACTTGACTTCTGCCTAGGAAAAATATGTCATTTAGGTTTTATGGCAAAGACCTGGGACTACTAGGTATTGGGATTTGTACTTGATGGCAGTGATAGTGTAAATGGAGCCAGACCAAATACTTTCTTTGCTGACATATTCTGCAGCAATAATGGAAGCTTAGAGGTAGAAGGTCATAATATGGATTCTGGTATGATCAGCAGTTCAGAAAATTGATGGCTGTTGATAAGGAGCTGGCGGTGGGAGTATAGACATTTGGGTACATGCTTAGGGAGGATGATTGATAAGGTAGGATTACCTTTTATAGCAGGACAGGGCAAGAAACAGCTGTTGACAGAGCAAAAGCACATTGAGCATTTAATGTAAGTAGGGTTTCTTGGCCAGTGTGCAGATGTGTGAACATCTGTTTAATTTGTGTAAGGTAGGACATAGAAGCTATTGATCCTGGTACAAGGAGAGTGAGTAGCCAGGCTCGAGCCTATTTTACTTCATAGGAAGGTTAGAAGGGGTGGGGCAGCAACTGACACAGGTCTGAGAAATAGAAGTAGCTTGAGGACTTATATGGATTGCTGTCCTTTAGCTGAGGGGACAAGTAAGCCAGCCAATTCATTCTACTATTAAGGTAGAGTCTTTAAGGTTGAAGATGGAAATTTTCCCTGGCAAGTTTGTAGTTTTAGAACTGATAATAGTTTTTTTTTTTGAGAAATTCTTCTATTCAATTAAGGGTTGGAGTTCCACTTAGGTACTTAGCAATTCACATTCAAAAAATGGTCGTGAAGCAGTTGTGTATGCATTGCTGGATAAGGAAGTTCAGGCAGCTACAGTTTTGTGGAACTACCATTTACCAGATTTTGGATATCCCATTGGGGTAGGTGCCAAAGATGAAATCGTATGACTTTCATATTGTTTACTATTTATAATTTCCAGAAGATAATACAACTTAGTCAATACTTATATTGATAGGAAGGTGGTGAAGATTCAGTATGCATCACTGGAGGATGCAGTAAGGGTCATCCACTCCTTCATGGATTTTTGGTTAATGAAGCTTGACATTGAGTCATCTGCCCACTTACTTCCAGTTCTGGAACAGGACTGGCCCAAGCTATAAATGCATTGGGAGGACAGTTTTACTTTGATAAAACCATGTCCATGGGTTATGCAGTATCCTCTTCTACTTTTGAGAAGTTTAGCACAGCACTGCAGTGGATATTAAAGTTGGATAATCTGAAACAAAGAGCAGAACATTACCTAGATGACTTTTTCTTAGTTGGCTGAAGTAAAGAGGGCATAGCGTCAGGTCTCCAAAGGTTTTTAGCATTGCACAAGGAACTGGGGGTGCCTCTATCTAGGGAGAAGCAGAAGGGCCCAGATAAGGCTCTTATTTTTTGGATATAATGATTGATACAGAGGCAATATGCTTTGGTTTGCCATAAAACAGGTTGGAGAAGTTGAAAGGGAAGACTGAGTTGTGGTTTTATGTGGATAAAGTCAGGGTGTGGAATATAATGGAACTACTTGGATTAATGAAATTTGCTTGTTGGGTCATAAGACCAGGTAAGGCATTTATTTTGTCATTGTTGAATACATTTAGAGGTGGTATTAAGAATTACCACAGAGAACATTTAACAAAGAAGTGAATAAGGCTCTTAAGATTTCTTGTGAGATTTTGGAGTAAAACAATGGGATTACCATGTGGCAAGAGGAGGGGAGTTTCATTAGATGATCTGTAATATTACTCTAATGTAGATAGTGACCTAGGCATGGGTATATGTCTTAAGGAGAAATGATTTTTGGTGCCTTATCCTGAGCATTGGACAAAGATGTTGAGGAAATATATTACTTTTCCATAGCTGATGCCTATTTGGTAATATTGTAGAATGATTTGATGAATAAGAAAGTACTATTCCATTCTATTAATGTGGCAGTGATTCAAGTTTTGGGTAGGAAGTCATGTTATGGAAGGTGATGCTGCAATGCTTTAACTAATTTGTCTTTGACTGCTAAAGATATATCTGGTACATTACATGTATTGGCTGACAGTCTGTCTTGATTTTGTTTTTGAAAGTTCTGGGCTATTATTACAAAGGCAAAGGTCCAGCCAGTAGTGATTCCAGAAGAGATATGATGAGTTGACGATCTGCAGCATTGGGGCTGGCACACCAGTCTTGGGCAGCTTCCAGTAGGAAAGCTTACAGTTCTGCTATGGTGGTATTTGATGGTTTGTAGGGAAATTATTACCAAGTTGCAGGCAGTGGTCAGTCAGCTTTTTGGCTAGGTATGTGATTTAAATAGCAATTTGGTGAAGTGGTGAGAACTGTCAGGGTGCACTTAGCAGCCTTGGGGGCAGTGGCAAAGTCTTCAGGTTCTACAAACTAAATGAAACATTTGTTGATTTTTTGATTGTTAAAAGGTTGGGAAATGCTGAGAAGCATGGCAAGGAATAATTGTTTACTGATAGGAGACAATTGCTAATGATGTTACTTAAAGGTTTGTGTAAAGTTTAACCTTTGAGAGAAGTTTATATTTTGTGAATAATGCTGTCATTTTTTCTTTATGAAGGAGCTTTTCTTACTAATGAATTGTTAGACAGATTGACAAGGTTGGAAATGTACATAACTCAGGATGTATTGTTGGCTTGATTGAAATAATCTAACATGGGCATGGTAGGAAAAGGGCAACAAGTACATTACTGAAGAAAAAAGATAGGTTTTGGTACATTGGTGGTTACCATGGCATAAGCTGTCAGGCTGGGAAATGCATTTGTTTATGTAGTTTGGTGCAGGTTTGAAGAAAGCATTTAAGAGTGTAGTTGTTATTGATGAGAAGCACTGATACTGTTCTTTTTGAAATGTCAGGGTGACTGATTTAACATATTAGAAAGATCTCAAAAAAGCCACAGCAGCATTCAGCTGACCAAGCAAAGGATGAAGAAGCCACAGCATGTATAAATAAGTAAAAAACAGATGACCTTTATTATAGGTTAATGCTTTCATGATGTTAGACACCACTTCATCAGACCATAACTGCATATGCAACTACAGCAATGTATATATATATATATATATATATAGTACTCATAGTATAATCAACAGCCAATCAAAGCCTAACATTAATTGACTGTTAGTCAGCACATCATTAAGCATGAACCATCAAAATCTAAACTAAAACAATATCTAAGAAATGTTATATAGCATTCACATTAAACTAAAATATAATATATATTGAATATACACTAAACTGTATAAAAAACAGCCTAATAGCTATTTAAAAAGCCTTCTATTTTTCAAAACTGGTTTCAAGGGAATCCTATCATTTAATCTCTTCCCCTATCTGCTCTTAACCTAATAATCCATCTGGTCTCTGATGTTTCAGTATAGTTAATGATGTCACCCCCCTCGTTCATTCTCCCATATCTTCTCTATCACAAGAAATCTAAATGTATGTGTTGCACCCTCAATAGAAACATGTTTTGCCAAAGCATTTGTTAGGACCCCATTTCTAATATTTAACAGATGCTCCCTGATTCTAAATCTTATTTTTCTGTTGGTCTTCCCCACATAGAAAGCCGAGCAGACATTACACACCACTAAGTATACCACATTTGAGGTATTGCAGTCAGCTGTCACGTTGTTTGGTCAAATCTGGATGTTTAAACAAACTAGTGGTATCAATATATTCACATTGATTGCATCTGGTGCAGGTAAAAGTCCCTTTCCTAGTATCAGCTTCTACATGCATAATATCTCTAGGATAGCACAAAAGTCTTTTCAATGATTTTTTATTTTTAAGCAGAAAGTTTGTTTTTTACCCCACTATACTTCTAATATCTAAATTACGTGTTAAAACTGGCCAATACTTTATAATAACACAGGTGGCTATCTCAACATCTTTCAAAAAGCATGTTGGTACTCAAACCATAGTGTTAGTATTTACAGCTATTCTAAATGAAACTGGACTGGAGTTGATTTACTTAGTATCTGATTTTGGATGGGATATATGATAACAAATGTGTGGATCTTTTGTGTCTTCTAATGGAGTTAGTATTGATCTACAACATCATGTTCTTTGAGCATAAGTTATATGTACAGAAAGATGGTGTGGCCATGGGCACTTCTAATGCCAACAGTTATGTGAATCTGGTGATGGCTGCAGGGGAGAATAGCTATGTTTTAGATTCAAGTAAACGGCATCAGATAGTATTCTATTAGGCAATTCGTGGATGATCTTTTCTTGCTATGGTGTGGAGATGAGAATGAATTGGGATGCTTTTACCAACAGATTGGAAATAGCACTACCTTCCTTAAGTTTGATCTTAAGAGTTCACATAGTGAGATTACATTTTTAGATATTATGGTATCCAATGACCACATGGGAGTCCTCTCTTCCAGAATACACAGATAGGATTGCCATAGGAACACATTACTTCATAAAAAGAGCATGCATTCAAAGCACATTTTTAGAAATGTAATCAAATGACAGATGTTAATGGTCTCTAGGTTAATGGCCAATGATGATGAATTTAAAAAGGAATGAATACACCTAAGGAATAGATATGAAGAAAGAGGTTACACTGATGCCACCACCTAAAAGATCTTAAAAGAAACAGTGACTTTGAGGAATGATGTGGGAAAACCTTATTTTTCATCACATAAAAATTTAACAAACAAGCCAGACATATTAACACTATGGTTCGAGTACTAACATACTTTTCGAAAGATATTGAGATAGTCACCAGTGATATTAAAAAGTATTGGCCAGTTTTAACACATAATTCTGATATTAGAAGTTTAGTGGGGGAAAAAACAAACTTTCTGTTTAAAAATAAAAAAATCATTGAAAAGACTTTTGTGCTATCCAAGAGATATTATGCAAGTAGAAGCTGATACTAGGAAAGGGACTTTTACCTGCACCAGATGCAATCAATGTGAATATATAGGTACCACTACTTTGTTTAAACATCCAGATTTGACCAAACAATGTGACAGCTGACTGCAATACCTCAAATGTGGTATACTTAGCAGGGTGTAATATCTGCTCGGATTTCTATGTGGGGAAGACCAACAGAAAAATAAGATTTAGAATCAGGGACATCTGTTAAATATTAGAAATGGGGTCCTAACAAATGCTTTGGTAAAACGTGTTTCTACTGAGGGAGCAACACATACATTCAGATTTCTTGTGATAGAGAAGATATGGGAGAATGAATGAAGGGGTGACATCATTAACTATACTGAAACATCAGAGCCTAGATAGATTATTAGGTTAAGAGCAGATAGGGGAAAGGGATTAAATAATTGGATTCCCTTGAAACCAGTTTTGAAAAACAGAAGGCTTTTTAAACAGCTATTAGGCTTTTTTGTATACAGTTTTAGTGTATATTCAATATATATTATATTTTAATTTAAAGTGAATGCTATATAACATTTTTTTAGATATTGTTTTAGTTTAGATTATGATGGTTCATGCTTAATGATGTGTTGACTAATAGTCAATTACTGTTAGGTTTTGACTGGGAGTTGATTATACCGTGAGTAGTATATATATCTTGCTGTAGTTGCATATGCAGTTATGTTCTGATGAACTGGTGTCTAACATCACAAAATCACTAACCTATAGGTTCATAGGTTCATAGGTAGGTACTAGGCTATTGGCCGTAGGGCCTATACAAGCCTGGCCAAAAAAGTACCATGGCTTTCGCCACCCAAGAACATTATTTTCCTGTGCCCCTGTCAAGCAGAACCACGGAAGTGATTCCTGGGGTGAATTTCCTATAACCCATCCAATCATCAAGATTTTTCTTGAAGAGTGCTAATGAGGAGCTTTGTTTGACATAGATAGGTAGTCTGCTCCAGAGTATGGGAAGTCTCTGAGACAGGAATCTATCCCTCCAGCATGTTCTGTTAATTGAAGTGACAATGTTTGGGTCCCTAGAGCATGTAGCTTGGAGGGATTGGGATTTCATTAAGTGGAGCATGTCCAACAGCTCTGGGTTTGACATAGCTTTATATGTAGGCAGAAATCACTTCTGAGTAGGTGCTATGTGACGGAGTAAAGCTGGAGTTTTTTTGAGTTGGTCTGCATAGGGCATTTGTTTGAGGCCAGTAATCCTCTTTGTGAGGTATTTCTGCGGCCTTTCCAGTTGTTGTAGATATCTTGTGAGATACATACCAAAAGGAGAGTTGTACTCTATAATGGGTCTAATGAGTGATGAGTAGAGAGGAACAATTACCTCTTTTTTTTCTGGATGAGAAACCTTTTCTGATGAGGTGTGCCATGTAGAAGGATTTCCTGACCACTGTGGCAATGTGATTATCAGTGGAGAGACTACTGTCCACCTGTGTTCCAAGGTCTCTTATGACACTTTCGGTGTTAAGTAGATTACTGCCTATGTGGTAGCTCATGAGTACAGAGCTTTTACCAAAGGAGATAACAATGCACGTTTTGGCATTGAGCTTGAGACCATGACTTTGACACCAGGCATCTGTCTCGGTGAGGCCTTTTTGTAGGATGTCCACATCATTAGGAGATTCAATTATGGCTCCTAGTTTGCAGTCATCTGCGAATTTAGTTAGCCAAAGACCTTCTCTGTTAGCCTGTACTTCAGGGAAGTAGATACCGAACAGGAGAGGACCCAGGACTGAACCCTGTGGTACTCCATTTGTCACTGGTCTGAAGTCTGATTTGGAGTCTGCTACTTTCACAATGTGGGTTCTGTCAGTAAGCCACTTGGCAACCCATCTTGTGACATGGGGATTTATGCCTAGTTTAGTGAGTTTATCTATAATTCCAGAGTGGGGTATGGTGTCGAAAGCCTTGGTGATATCTAGATAGGCTGTGTGAACCACCTTACCCTCATCTATGGCTTTGGTGACTGCTTCAAAGAAGTCTATCAGGTTTAGGAGACATGATCTGCCTTTTACAAACCCGAACTATGTGGTGTCCAGAGTTTAGAGATCTCCAATGTCTTTGTTTATGAGTTACATGATGATATGTTCCATAGCCTTGCAGACTAGGCTTGTCAGGCTAATGGAGCAGTAGTTCCCAGGGTCTGTTATGGCCCCCCCTTTGTGGAGTGGGAGAACCGTTGTGGTGTGCCATTCAATGGGCACAAAGCCTGAGGTGAGGCTATGATTGAACATGGTACTTAGGTGGGGTGCCAGTTCATTCTGTAGTTCATGTAGAAGGCATACTGGGATGTTGTCAGGTCCCATGGATGCTATGTTCTTGGCTTTGGAGAGGGAGGTTTTTACCTGTGCAGCAGTGATTACAAGAACTTTGCATTATTCCTGTATAAAGATGGGCCCTTTAGGAAGTGAGAGGGGGTAAAGTTAGCACTGAACCCATCTGCCAGGTTGTTGGCAATATCAGTTGGTTCTGTATATTTAGTGTCATTGTGCTGTAACTCAGAGCAGATCCGAGTGTTGCCATTGAGATTCTTGACATAGCTATAGAATACTTTGTGGCTGTCTTTAGAATCAGTGGCAATTTTGTTTTCATAAATAGCTTTGGAGGATTTTATGAGGGATCTCATCTTCTTACTGAGGCTGACCAGGGAGTTCTTCCAATCATGGGATTTTACTCCTTTTTGCAACAGTTTCTTTCTTCTGTTGTAGAGTTTGTTTATGGCAGAAGACCACCAGATTACCTTCCTTTTTTTGGAGGATAGCATCTTTGTTCTGTTAGGGATAGCATGATCCATGCACTCGTGTAAGTGCTTATAAAGTGAGTTTGTGTAGGATTCAGCAGTCGTACCTCTATTGTCCATCTGCATGGGTGTCATGAAGTTTGCCACTTCTGTCTTGAGAAGCGTGAAGTTGGCTTTGGAGAACTTTTTTACGGTTGTTTTCCTAATGCGGGGTGGGAGCGGGATGTGGATGTCTAGGGTGATTAGCTTGTGGTTGGATCTGACCAATGAGGAAATGACCTCTGGTGTGGAACACCGGTCACCCATATTGGTGATGACCAGGTCTAGGATATTGCTGCCCCTGGTGGGTGTGTGGATAAGGTGTTGGAATTGATGAATTCCAGAAAATGTTGAGCAAAAAAGTTGGTACACGAGTAGTTTTCCCAGTTAATGGTGGGGTACTTGAAATCACCCATTATTAGGGTATTGGGTTGTACTTTAATATTTTCCAGTGTATCAAGAAAAGAGTAGTGGGAATCCTGGGGCATGGTGGGGGGGGGGGGGTCTGTAGCAAGCTACAATCTGGATTGCAGTTTTGGTCAGAGTTAGTTGAACTTGGATAATCTCGGATGCATTATGCTGAACAACTAGTTTGAAGGTGTGTTGATCCTTAATGAATATGGACACGCCTCCACCTTTAGTGTTTCAGTTCTGGTTTAGTGGCTGAAAGGTGTGGTATGAATTATAGCCTGGTAATGCAAGGGTGCTCTCTGGAGCTTCGAACCAGGTCTCTGTCACTGCACAGATGTCAATGTTCTCCATTTTAAGGAGTGCCTTGAGTGAGTGCATTTTGAGGCTTAGACTTATAGCATTGAGTAGCATTACCCTCAGATTTTGCTTGCTTGTACCTCTTATGGTGCTGAATTTGTCATTTGAACCTTGCCTAAAAAAATCACTATAGGGGTGGCAAGAGCCTTTGCCAGTATCCGGAATCCCGTGTGTGAGAGGTACAGGCCATCTCTGGCAAAGCAGCATGGTCTGTCGATCATATCATCCCAGGCAGACAGATACTGGATTCCCTTAGAATGACACCAGAAGCTTAGCCAATTATTGAAGTCAATCATTTTGTCCTTGTACTGTGGTGTCTTTCTGGGTGATGACAGGATGCTACTCAGGGCTAGGGTCAAATCTGCCTGGGCTACAAGATCAGAGAGCTCCTCCATGTCTTTTTTCATGTAGTCCAGGGAGTTAGGTCATTCACACCAACATGGATAATGACAGAGTCATATTTGTACTTGTTGTGGAGTGACCTGAGTGTGTGCATTATGTGGTGGATGCTGGCACCCGACAGGCAGCTGACAGTAACTTGCTCCTTGTTTAGCTTGGTGAGTGGAACATCAGTGTGCCTGACTATAGAGTCACCTATGACTAGAGTATTGGGTATGTTATGCCTTATGGGCTGTAGTTGAGTGGCACACTGAGTATGTGGGCTACGTGTCGTTTGGGTTGTGTTGGGGGTGGAGGCTGCTTGCATTTCTGCTTTGGAGGTCTCAGTTGTTTGGGCAGATTTTTACTGAGAGCCTCTGTGAATGTAGGTATGTGTTTTGTGCTTCTGTGTGTGTGTTTTGGTGGTGTAGATTTTGATGGACTATGTGATGAGTGTGGTGCAGTGCAAGTGTTTACCTTCTCCTCTTGACTGCCTAGTTCATTCTTCGGTGAAGAGAGCTTTGCTTCCAGTTTGGCTATATAAATGCATCTCTCACAGGTTGTAGTGTTGGGTGGAAGGAGGAGAGGGTTGTCTGTGTACATGAGGCAATTGCTGCATTGTCACAAGATGCCCAGATTCATCAGGTACACAGGAGAAAACACCAGGAGCTGACCTTTAGACATGCCTGGAGAGGTGCTTATTTATTAAGTACTAAAAACTGTTTTCCTCTAGACAAGTGAGGAAAGTTGAGTGCTGTAGTAATTTGTAGTTTATTTAGTGCTTACAACGAGTTCTGAACAAGTGCTGAGCTCAAAGAAACAGATTTGAGTGTTAAAACTAAAAAACTGGCTAGTTGCAAGGGAAAATTTGAAGAGCAGACATTATGGCGCCAGGAATAGTTTAACCCAAGTTAAGGGGGGGGGGGGCTCAGGAGCTTACAGAGCTTACAAACAGTCCTGGATACAGCAAATCTGTATCTGGACAAGACTTGTTACAGGAGAGGGGGAAAGCAAGCTTAGATTTTTTTTTTTCAGTAATTTTTTTTTCTGTAAAGTGGAAATGGAGAAATCTAGACCAGAAGTTAATTCAAGGAAAAATCTGAGTGGGTTGGCCTTCACAAATGTTCTCTATTCGATTGAATGAACTAATGACACTAGACTGGGAGGAGTGTCACAGATCAAATATACAGTATGGGCTTGCAACTGCAAAGCCACAGTTCCTAGCTCTAGCCACTAAATGAAAGTTGTAAAACAGATCAAGGAGCAAGCAGACTCTAGAGAATGCTTTTAACAGTAAACAGATTAGATTAGAAACCTCAAAAATCAAAAATGCACAGACTAGATTAGAACACAGAAACCACAAAAAATCAAAAATGCACAGAAAAGCTCGTCTAGAGCACTTACAAACAGAAAATACAACTCTCAGTATGAAAAAACAGTTTACAGTTAAGTAAACAGAATGTAGCAAGGAAAAATACAGTTAAAACAGTATAAAACAGTACATAAATGCAACAGTAAAAAAAGCTTTATAACAGTGCAAAATGTAGTAGATTAACTGTATAGCACAATTATAAGAATTTCAGTAGTGCAGTTCAGTGAAAAAAGTGTAAGAAATAACTTATCCTGCTCTTGGAATCTTAAGGAATTTCTGCTTAATTTCAGTAATGAAATGCCATCCACAGCCTGATAAATACAAGTTAATTTCTTTACTTATTTATACATGCCATGGCTTCTTCATCCTTTGCTTGGTCCACTGAATGCTGTTGTGGCTTTATTTAAACATTTTATTCTTCAATGAACCATTTGCTCAAGCTGTTACCTTGTTTGTAGATATTAGAAAGGTCTACCAATTGATCAGAAGGCAAGCCAGATGGGTTTCTAATAATAATAGATCTTATTTAAGATGGTGTGCATGTGTGTGTGTGTGTGTGTGTGTGTGTGTGTGTGTGTGTGTGTGTGTGTGTGTGTGTGTGTGTGTGTGATATTGCTGTTAAGTTATTTAGGATTTTGTTTTATTTTATTTTGCAGAGAAAGTTAGGTGGCCATCTCAGGCATTCTTGTGTGCACTGGGTAAAGCAATCTGTTGTTAGACTTGATGGTCTTTTATTGGGTCTTGATCCTGACTCCTGAGATGTCTGTTGGAGTAGAATCGGTGGAATGAGCAGGAATCACTTTTTGCAGTTGTAGATACATTGCAGTTCGATGTGCCAGGTCCAGACATAATTATTATGCATTTAGGAAGTAATGACCTGGAAATTGTTCCAAATTAGAAACTGTTGTCATGGATTATACTAGATTTGTCAGTTTTGCAGTAGAGATTTATTGGGGCAACAATTATTTCATTGGCTATTATTCCTAGATTGATATGGAAAGGTATGTTAAAAGTTAGGAGCTGTGGAGACGGCAAGATGGTTCATTAATCACAGGGCTGCTAGAGCTGCCATGCCATTAGGTATAATGATATTGGATCATTTAGAATTTTAGTTTAAAGGATCCTCGGTGGTGCAAGTTGATGGCATACATCTAAGTCAAACTGTGCTACTTTTGTTTAATTCCACATGTTGCTTTTACTAAAAGAAGTGGTAGTTTGTAGCTTACATAGAGTAGTTTCTACTGGGAAGGATACTTCAAGGAAGAAAATAAGGGAACAGGTTGTCATTTTAGACAGCCTGGAGGGACATTAGGCCTTGGAGACAGTGTCTTTCACCAATTTCTTTCCTAGTCAAAAGGAGAAGGTATGCATGTGCAGTAGTATAACTCTGCTTTGGTAGTTGTATGAGTGTTTAAGTGAGCAGAATGTAGTCACGGATGAGCAGTAAGGAGCATGCCTGCCATTAGGTATAGTCACATTGCAGGTGAGCTGTGTTAGACACTCCTGATGTATACTTTTCTGTCTGAGTATGATATGAGTTTATGACATGTATATAGTTTATAGCAATTGAACTTCTTATGCCATGTGATTTGTTGACAATAAAGTTGGTTACACTGCAATTTTGATTTTTTTTGGGGGGGGGGCAGGAATGATAGAGTGTCTTTTCCCTAAGCAGATGCTTTTGTCCATGAATACCTCTGCAGAGAATAAAAGGGTGAGAGATGTTTAGTTGATGGTAAGGAGATTAGGTTAATTTTAGGGAGGGGAAATTAGTATCACATACACACAAATACTTGTATTTAAATAAAAAGTCTCATGGTGTCACAATTTTACACCAGTCAAAACCAAAAATCAATTGTCTGATGTTAAACACTTAAGAAGTCTTTAAAAATAATTACAAACTTTTAAAAATACAAAAATACTAAACAAATTAAATACTTTTATATTTCAAAAGACGTTTGACTGAAATACAGTCCTTAATGCCTGGTGCATGGTTTGCTCTTGTAGGGCAGTTTAACACATGTTTAGAATTTTTAGAGTTAAAATGGCAAACTTTTTTAAGAGCAGCCATTGCACCAGGCATTAATGATTGTATTTCAGTCAAAAGCCTTTTGAAATATTTGTATTTTTACAAGTTTGTAATTATTTTAGTGACTTCTTAAGTGTTCAACACCAGACAAGTGATTGTTGGATTTGATTGATGTAAAATCATGACATCACGAGGCATTTTATTTAAATACGAGTATTTGTGTGTATATAGTATTCTGATGAAGTTCTTGAAATTAAACAGAATGAAAGTGCTAATTGCATCTTTCTTTTTGTTTGAGTGAGTTATGGCTGACTTACAGCGGTTCCTTTCCTTTGTGATTGAGTTCAGTTTTTAAGCTATTTTTACTTGGTTTTTACTTAGATTAAAAATGCACATGTAAGTAGTAGGAAAAAAAATGATGGACAAATAAAATCAATGAAAAAAAGTTGAATTATAAATGGGAATGA
The DNA here is from genome assembly GCF_019279795.1 of Protopterus annectens. Classification (NCBI taxonomy): domain Eukaryota; kingdom Metazoa; phylum Chordata; order Ceratodontiformes; family Protopteridae; genus Protopterus; species Protopterus annectens. The sequence continues at coordinate 437,006,025 of NC_056733.1, forward strand.
AATGAGATGGCTGATAAGTAAAAAATGTTCAGTTTGGTAAGATAACCTATACATACAAAGACAATTGTGTAAAATAAGGAAAAACATATAGAACCTATCAAGAATAAAGAATGAGCCATGGAAAGGAATAAGTGAAATAAAGATGATCAGAATTTCATCTGGGAAAGAAACTGAAGAAAGAAAAAAAATAGATTTGACAGTTAATTCTCATAAAGGAAATTAAATCAGAGATGCATACAGATATACATTAAATGAAACTGAGCTGCAAAAATGAAAGGACTCCCTGAAATACCTAGAGTAGCTGGTAAAAAAGTTTGTATAACTAACTGGTAAGAACAAGAATGAGTGCCTACTGAAGTTTATAAAATCTGAAAATTATAATAGAGGAGAAATTCAGGAGGACTAAAGGTATGATTTTTTTCTACTTTATGTTAGTCATTGGTAGCACTGTTATTATGTAATATGGAGATTCCTTATAAGGCTGGCAAATTATAAAATCCACAGATTAATGTGAAAGAATGCCTTCTTTATTCAATTGTGTAGTTTTAAAAATAACCCTCATGCAATGCTAAAAGGCCTTAATGTTTATATTTGAAAGCACTATTGAAAGGGGATTAGCAATGAAGGAAATAATATGGCCAACTAGGTAATTTAAAGTAATATTTCACAAACTGATATTTTACATACTTGCCAACTACATGCAAACTTTAAAAATAAGTAAAAAGTGAAGCAACCTAACAAATACATTGGTTAGGTTGCAAAGAAGCAAGATGGGATAAATTTATCAAACACTGATGCATGCAAAGGGACTGGATTAGCATTGTTCCATAGAATATATCAATAATACTCAGTAAAGTTGATGTAAGAATATTTAGAGGTTTGTATATCAATATGACATAGGTAATTTGCAGAAGAAAGTTAAAAAAAACTATTAGACAGTCAATATGCTTGTAACCAAGTACTGTAAGTATGGAAGGCACAATTAATGCCTAATAACACAACAGGCTATCAATATCAAACATCTGTAGTTATTAAACAAATGGAGAGTATGCTTTCAATCAATGTAAAAATAAGAAATCAAATTGTTACAATTATAAATGTGTGTAATAAATCACACCTATAAGTTATACAAGCACCAATAAAACAAAGTCATTGTGGGATGTCACAGATGAGCAAATAGTGGAAAGCCAGAACAGAAAGTATGAGATTATCTGTCCTGATTTTAATGTCAAGGTTGATTCTTATAACAGCTACAAGTGATACTTACAAAAGAAAATGAACCTGGATGATAGTGTTTCTACAGATAAAGTAATAGAAGGACAACGTAAATAGAATGGGTATGCAGCTGTTAAGGCACATGAGTTCAAACAATTTGATAGTAAAAATGAATGAGATCAAATCAAAAATGACTAATGATTTTACTTTCATAATAAAGACAAGTATATATGTTGTGATTAAGATCAAATGTTTTAGATTGAATATTGAAGCGAAAGCATAAAACAATCACTTTTATCTGCTAATTCTTGTTTTATTTTCTTTATTATTTCCAAAATTGTATCTGTGTTTAGTACATAGTAACAATAAGAGAGAAACACAGGAGAATGCGTGTCAAATATAATACAAAAATGTAACCTCAAGCTTATGCAACTATATATACTATATACAGACAAGAGTAGTTATTTCTTATGCATGCTGGAATGTAAAGAGTTATATCCAATAATAAAGAAACAGCAATATAATAGATGGAGTACATCCAGCAATGTTTTAGAGTGCAAAGCAGAAAACTAACCAGTTAAAATACTTAGACTAGAGAGATTTATCAATTTGTTTTATTTAAATTATGAGTTCTAATACTTTCCTAGAAATTGATAGCTGTGAGTCTTTGCCATTAGAGCTGTTAGGAAAGAATCTCAAATATTCAGAATATCGTAATATCATCTCAGGGAGTTTATTCCAGTTTAAAGATTTGAGATCTAGCCAGTACTTAGTAATGCAGAGTTTTAAAAACAGAAAGATAGTTATTACAAATTTTCTGTCTTTAGTATTCCCAGTAGAAAATATTTGTAATAACATGAATTTCCAAGAAATAGAAATATTCTTGTACCCCTTGAGAAGGCAAGTATACTTTTTTTGGCTCCACAAGCTGAACCAGAGTGGAAGGACCAGGATGGAATTTGACCATACAGTTGGGAGTTAATTAGGTATTGTATATGATCATCTGTTGCTTATAGAATAGCTTCTTCAGAGGAACAAAGGTTTGATGTAATTGAAACATTCTATTTAAGTCATCTTTATTTAAGCTAAATGAGTTCCCAGTAGTCCAGTAAAGGAATATTTAATATTTACTTTGAAATTTATAACATAGATAATTTGTATATATTAGAGGTGGCTTTCTCAGTACTTAGGGAAGACCATAAATTATTAAAAGTTGTGAGTTTGTTATCAAGATGAGATTAAGGTAACAGTTAATATTGATGACGTTTTGAAATCTGTTGATAAGGGCTGAGTATCCCTTAAGAAGATTGAATTTTACTTGAGCTGTTCTGTAGAAAGTGAAGGAGAATTAAGGAAATTGTTTACTAATTTGTCTTTAATTAATGGAAAGCTAGATAAATCCAACACTTTATTTGATAATTTGATTTTATCTAGATGAGAATCTGGTGAGAATTTAGACCTGGTGTTTCAGATTTGATTGATAAGGGTAGAGTATCCATTAAGAAGATTTGCATTTACTCTAGTGCTTCATGTAGAAGGTGAAGGAGGAGTTAGGCGAAATAAAGAAGTTATTTACTAATTTGTTTTTAATTAATGGAAAGCTAAATAGATCAAACATTTTATTGGATAATATGATACTGAGGTTAAGATTCAAAGGTTGAAAAAAGTCTAGAACCAAGTCAATATTAAGAAGTTTGGATCATGTATTTAAAGGTGTGGATCGGGTTAATTAAAATATGTGAATTTTAAGCTGTTTATGTCTTTAAGTTGTAAGAAAAGAATAGCTAAAGTATTGTATGGGTAGGATTTTACATTATGTGTCAACATTTTTAAGAGAGGTGGACACCATGAATTATAATGTGGTTTAAATTTGATAATACACATAAATCTATTTGAATTTAGAATTAAATGGTAGCGATAAAAATCTGGAATACATACTCCACCATTTAATTTGGGCACAATTAATTTATTTTAAGAGGTACATAATGATTTGAGTGCCCAGATGAATAACGGAGATGGTGACATTATTAAAAAAAAGTTTTCAGGATTTTATGAAAGGAGGCCAGCATATGGAAAAGGTTTCTGGGAAATATATTAAGGAGTGATTTTAGTGAAAAAAGAAGAATTTAAGTTGGACCATCTTTTGATATAACCTTGAAAATTTATCCATGCCCTTTGTGTATTGGTTTTGTAATTTAAGGATGAAATCTTGAAGAAATTGTATCCCTAAACACTTTAAAGATTTATTAATTCATAATTATTCCACTTTTATAGTTTTTAAGATGGTGTAATTTACATTAAAAGAAAATATAAGTGATTTCTGTTGATTAAGTTTATAGTTTGAACATTTTGCAAATAAATTGAAGGTTTTAAGGATTTTTGGCATATGAGAATTTGGATTAATGAGGCAGATATTTAGGTTATCTGCAAATGTATTAAAAGATAGTTTATTTTAGAAAAGGAAATTCTGATAGGTCTTATGTATTAAAGAGTTTATGTATATATAGAAAAGGAAGGGTATACTGGACAGCCTTGCCTACTGCATTTTTATACTGTATATAGGGGAAAATAAAGCCTTTTTATAGATAGTCTTATGGAAGGATTATTGTATATAATTCAAATGTATTCTGTGCATAACTTTGGAATGCTGAATGTGGACATAAATGCAAAGACAAAGTTATATGGTATTTAGTCAAAAGCTTTAGAGGCACGTGTGGCTAGAGTGAAAAGATCTTGTCCAGTATGGCAATTTAGGGTTTGAAGAGATTCAAGCAGTAACGTATGGTCATTCACTTGTCTACTGGGGAAAAAGCCAGACTGAAGGGAGGAGAAAATTGATGGAAAAAAAAGATTTAAATCTATTAACAAGTAAAGCATATTTTTTTATGTCAAAGTTAATTAATGTGATAGATCTGTAGTTTAAAGCTTCAATGGGGTACTAACATTGTTGCAAAGTTTTAACAAATATTTTTGAAATGTTATATTGGAAACATTAATAAAATTCTGTTGTGTACCCATCTGGACTGTGAGCTTTACCATTTTTAAGTGATTTGATACAAGTCATAATTTCTGAAAGTACAAAACATTTAGTTAGTTCTTCAGTTTAATTACTCCAATGCTTTGGGGTTTCCAATGCCATCACAGGGAAAGATGCCATTCCTAAGTCAAAGTATAATTACATTTTCTGAAATAAGTATTGTTTCAATATTTAATGTTAGGCAAAAGTGCTCTTCACAGCACCTGCAATGTGCCCAGAAATGACTCCCTCTGCAATTCATACAGAGTTACATGTACTGGTAGCATATCTAAATAAAACTGTATTTTTTTTCATGAGACCCATTTCTTCTACAACTATTGGAACATTCTGGGTATCCTTCTTCAACATTTCCCTCATTTCTGACTGCAAATTCTGGTATTTTCTGACATTGTGTTTCTCTGTATTATGTCACCTGTAATCTCAGATTATAGCACTTTCAATGATCAATGCTACTTTTGCTTTCTTTTCATAGACTACTGTACCTGGCTTACTTGCATCTATTTTTTGAACTGTTGATAATGGGTGATCCCATGTGCTATTAACTTCATCACCCTATAACACATTGTGGCTCATGTTTCCAATGCTTCTCAGCTACTTCAATATTGCAATGTTTATACAATCCCCAATAAAACAGTATTGCCATATTATTATGCATTTCAGTATACAGGCCCTTTGTCATTAGTGTATCATACCCAGCAACAAGATGTGCTACTGTTTCCAGTACTGATTTACAGAACCTGCATTTGTCTGTTTCTCCCACATGCTCAATGGACTTTGTAAACTAATGTGTACATAGTCCAGTATCCTGGCTCACCAATATTAACATTTCATCTTTTGTTTTAAATTCACCTCTCCTTAACCATTCCTGCATAAGATCCTGATTGAAATGAGGTTGTTCTAGGAGTTTTCTATACTTGCATCTGTATTTATGCCTTTTCACATTTCTTGCCTTCTCATTAAATCTTTTTCCTTACAGACTTTCTTTTGTCTTTTCCACATTCATTTGCTGCCTATTTTTTGTCTACTTCTGGTTTAGTTTCAATTCCCACTTGACACCTACATGCTTCTGCTAAACCAAGCAGGGAAGTCATCTTAGACTTGTTCTGTTCATGTTTCAAAACTTTCACTATGTTTGGATCTGATTATGTCAGCAGATATGTATGCAGTCCTGTGATTGCAGATCTATACACATAATGAATTTTGCAGAGGCTCATAACTCCTTCAGAATGAAGAATATATCATCTTGATATACACCAATTTTTATAAATCGTTTGATAAGTGTGAAGCATTTTTCTAGTTTTTCTGTACAACTGATCCAGTACCTTTTGATACTAGGCAATCACCATAAAATGGTAAGTTAGAACAGGAAGAACAAATTGGTTTATAGCTTGGACTTTGCTCCTAGATATCAGGCCTATTTTCAATATTAATTTAGTCTTCTAAAATGTTCCTTACTGAGTTTTGTTATTTGTTCCTGTTTTATTGTTGATCTTTCATCAATTTCCAAATATTTATGCACTCCCTCCTACTCAAGTTCTTTTATATCACATTCTTGTCCCAGAATGATATTTTCTTTGTGTTGCTGATTTCTTGCTTTGAATGTTACTTTTGCACATTTATAATGATCAAATGACATTCTTATATTATCTGAAAATGTTTTGAGTACTTTCATTTGTACTTTTGGCTCCACATTTGATGAACTATACAATTATAAACCATCCGCAAAAAGAAGATAAGTTTTTATACTTTTTTGTTTTCTGGGACCCAAATTGTAACTAAAACTTAATCTGTTAAATAGACAGTTTAATGGGTTAAGGACAAGACAAAAGAACAGCAGTGACAAAGAATTACCTTGGTTTATCCCTCTTTAAATTTTTATCCTTGGGAAATAATTTGTCCTGTATCATGGTTTAGCTGCAAAGTGGTTTGCCACTGTTTTCTGGTTACTGTAATGTAATTGATCAATGTAGGGTATATCTTATACATCCATAAGCACTCCTTTATCCATGACTGTGAGATTCTGTCAAATGTTGTTTGTAATGTGTCCATGCCATGCATTGATTCTTCCCTTTTTACAATTCTCAATTATGACTTTAACAACAAATGATCCTTTGCTCCATATGACTTTCTTTTGTTACTGTTTTGTTCTACTGTTATGATTGAGTTATCTTTTAAATGACTATAAACTCTGTTGGCATCAATTCCAGTTTATAGTTTACACTTTGTTGGAAGGCATGGTATTGCTCTATAGTTTTTAGGATAGCTTATAGGTTCACTCATAAGTAGGAGTAGCATTTTTCCTGTTGTTAATAAGGTTGATGTCTGTTTTGAATGAGCATATAAATAGTTCTTGTTCAGGGATAAATCTTTGTGCAAAGGTGTTAATACTTTTATCCAGAAGATAGGTGCTGCATCTGGCCTGGGATTTTCCATTTCAAAGCTTTTCTTAATTTTTTTCAATTTCTCTGGCTGTTACTTCATTCTGTTTCATATCCTGTACATTAGAAGTTTTTCTGTTTCTTTTACTTCTTCTATCCATTCAGCATCTTTATTATGTTCCATGTGGTCTTCATAGATAATTTTCCAAAATATGTCTGTTTCTTCTTTTTAGGTGGTGTTTCTACTCCTTTTGCTTTGATTCCCAATTCTCTATAAAACTTTTTGGGTCATGAATGAATTGCTTATTTTGCACTTTTCCTTTATATTAATCTGCAGATCTTCTAAGTTTTTTCTGCCTGTGCTATCTTTAGTTTATTTATTTATTTATGTATTTATTTATTTATTTTGCAATACTGTAAGATAGATCCTGTTCTGTTCCACTGCTGCAAACTGCTTTTATTATGTCTATCTTTCTAAGTATCTTTGTTGATCTGATTCCTCTTCTATATTCTTCTAACAGTGACACTTTTTGTCTTAATTACTTTACAGTTTTCTTTATTTTCATACTTCCATGATTGCATTTGATTTCTTCCCTTCCTTTCCCTTATTGCCCTGCATTTTTGTGTTAAGACTTTCCCCCGAGATTTAGGAAGCTGTTTTTCCCATGCACAAACAGTGTAGCTGCTCCTGCATGGAAAATGGCCGCTGAATGATTCAGGATAGTGCCGTTTTCACATGCACAAGTGGTCCTACACTGTTCTAGCATGGAAAACCATGCGGCATGCAAATCACCTCATTTGCTGCTGAAAACCATGCAAATGAGGTGATTTAGTGATTCACCAAGCTGATAGGTCTCCATGCTAGAGCAGTGTCAGTGCAGAAATGCATTCAGAAAATAACTGAGTACATTTCTGCAACATGACAGCTCATGAAAAAGCATGTATTGTGTACATTAGACATGCTAGTGGACAAATATAAGCCTATTGGCATTAAAAAGTGATTAATTATTTAAGCAGAGGGTAGTGGTGCACTAACTGGATTGGGCCAAAAATGAAAAAAAATGCGAAAACTCAATTCTAAGTTAAATCTGCAATTTGTCATTATAGTCAATGGCATGCAGAATGTAAACAATACAAGGGAGTACTAGTTGTCAAGGGGAAAGGGTCCGTTTTAGTGCAGTAACTAATGACCTACACACTGGGGTATGCAAATGAGGGGAATTATACTGAATCACAAATTTCTTCAATGTGTCAGCTTGTACCTAACCGTGTAGGTGCAGCAACACAACAGTGCAAGTGTAAGAGCAGAATGACTTCATAAGGGGGTGTGTCATGCTTGCTGTAAGCTCATTAGAGCTCTGTGGCCTGTGCTTGTCCTTAGCTAAGCACAGGTAAGGAAGGAGATGTGTCAGATGTGCCTGAGCACTGTGTACATAGCCTAAAAGGGTATGCACACCGGATTTTAAACATTAAAAAAAAAAAAAAACAAGAGGAAATGGCAGCACTGTTTACATTTCAGCACTGGGTATGCGTGGCACACCCTGGGGCTTAAATAGGGAGGAACTGGGAAGGGGAAACAGCAGTACGAAGGCAATCAGGGATAACTAGCATAGCTGGCAGGTGGAATGTATTAGAATCAGCCAATTACACATGCAGCAGCCCAGCACACTACTATAAACTATGCAAACACCTTTCAGACGTTTTTTTTCCCACAAACTCTACACCACCGGTGTACACAGATGGGGGATTTTTAACTGGCAAAACTAACTAAAAATGTTTGAGGCTGCTGCTGAGGGTGGCAATGAGGAGAATGCTGACAACCGACCCACAGTGAGGAAGAGCAGAAGAATTTGCAGACCCAGGGTAACTTACCAGGACCTACATGAGCTGGAGATAGTGGCGCACTATAGGGTGGACAGGGGCAACTACAACAAATCATCCAGCTGTGCCATCCCCACCTCACACACAGAACCAACAGAGGGGAACCCATCCCAGTGGATACTAAGGTATGTGTAGGCTTAAGAATAGTAGCCACAGGTACCTTCCAAAGACCAACTGGGGATATCATGGGGGTCTCACAGGCATCAGCATCTAGGGTACTCTAAGATTTCCTGGATGCCATGATACCACAAGCCAATGAGCACATATATTTCTCCAACACCTGTGAGGCGTTGACCAGAAGTATGCATATCTTCCACCGCAGAGCAGAATAACCTGAGATAGTTGGTGCTAGACTGCATACACATCCACATCAAAGCACCACCCAGCGAGTGGGGTAGGGTCTACATAAACAACAATGGCTTCCCCTCCATCAACTTCCAGGTTGTGTGCGATGCCCAGGGCATTATCATGAATGTGTGTGCTGGCAGCCCTGGAAGCCATCACGACTCCCACATCTGGGATTGCTTACAACTGTATCAGGGGTTTGCCGGGGGGGGGCATCCCATATGGCCATCTAGTGGGGGATGCTGGCTATGCACTGGAGCCATGGCTAATGACACCCATCAGAAATGCACCCACCCATACAAGAACACCAAAATGAGGCACACACACAAACCAGGATCATTATAGAGCATGTGTTTGGAATGCTCAAGTCATGGTTCTGCTGCCTTGACAAAGTCTTGCAGTACTCTACAGCTACATGTACACAAATGTTCATAGTGTGTGCCATGCTATGCAATATGATCCTGCAGAAACAGCTGCAGCAGGAATAGTATGGGGCAGGGCCACACAGCCCCCCTCACCATTGCCAATGCCAGCACAGGCACAGAGGGACTTGGAGGAGGAACTTCCTGAGCCTGCCCCTGTAGGCAGGAGGAGGCATGCCCAGTATGCCCAGGCCTTGGCAAAGAGGCAACGCATAGCACACACACTGGCATTATAGGGACCCAGGGACTGATACCTCTCTCCAACTTGCACATATAGTAAAAGGGATGCCAAACATGACACTACCTGTGCTTTATCATGTATAGGGAGTGTACTACTTGCATCTGACATAGTCAGCCCACCAGCACCATCCTCAATACTGGCTCAGCAACAAGGTAAGTCACCCTTCATATCAATTACTGAATGGAGTAGTATGTTCTGATAGCTGTATGTATGGCATGGATGCAAGCATGCAAGGGAATTGGGTGGCTGAATGGGATAACAGCAGACAGCTCTATGGGTCAGAAGGAAATCCATAACAAATACTAGTGTCAACATACTAGGCAGTACTGCAGAAGGTGACAACCCCCACCGCAGTACATGTGATGGCCCAAATAACTGTTGGTGTCAATAGGTCACCCACATGGATGTCAATGAGGGTCACATACCCACTACCAGCCTCACCCAGCAGGACAGGTGTAGATGACCATAAAGAAAGGACGGGCTAAGGACCCCAAATGATGGCAATGGTGAACATCCCCCCTCCAGACTTACACAGACATACCACAACAGGCCTGCCAGTTGCATGTTAGTTCTGAACAGTAAGACGTCTGAAACTGTAATTTATGCCATTAAAATCTAACATATGTACTCTACTGATATGCCTCCTTTCTACATGATAGGTCACAGTACAATATGAAATGGGCACCAACAGAGTAACTGAAATACCTGTACAGTCATTGCAAATGTTTAAAGTCTTCAGGTGTGCACCTCCCTTCAACAATCCCATGTAGAAATGCAGTAACATGTAAGTTTGAGGAGTAATATTACTGGACCACAGATTGCCAGAGCTGTCCCAATCTACATTGTTGTATATGTACAATATGCAAGGGTCAGTGTGGTAAGCTTGTTGTGTGTTTAATATTGCCTGTAAGTGGTCAGCATGTGGGCCTGGATGGTTGTGTCTCAGTGGCCTAAGTTCAATACAGTGGTCAACAGGGCCATGTTCCAACAACTGCAGTGCCTACCACACTGCTTCTCAGCTACACCCATGTCAGCAGTTGTACATGCTCACTGTCTAGATGTCAATATCTATCACCATCGGAAAGCTGGACATGCTATGAATGGGGGCCCATACATAAAAACACAGATGGAAGTAACCTACACAGAGTGCATATAAAATAACTGTCAACTGCACACTACTTTTGAATTATACATAGAGATTAGCATCACATTATTGCCCTTCTAGTACGGAATACTGGTAGTCTGGCCAATCACTGGTAGACCACAAAAGGCCCATTTATAAAGTAATAACAGGCTGCCCACATCCACACACAAGCTAGCATAAGGGGAATGTCCCAGGTATATCTGTGAGTCTGGTTCCAGTAGCTTCATGCATCCAGCCCTCCCCCCACTGTCAGCCACAGGTTTATCACAGGTCATACCCTTGCTGTAGGGAATGAGTACAGCATGAACCCATCTCTGTATGGGACTAGATACATGATGCTGCATGCTGAATAGGTGTCCCATGCAGGTGTGTCCCAGTTGCAAGCAGCAGCCTGGCCACATCCAGACTCATGAATCTGTATGAACAGGAAGGATTGACAGGAACACCTCAACCACTTACCACTGTCACCCCAGGGTAATTCACTGGATTGGAGCCTGGGAACGTATGAGTGACAGAATGCACTGGCCTGCTACAGATGGCCTGCAGCACTCTCAAATGATCTACAGTCCTCTGGCAAAGGCCCATGCCTCACCCATAGTGCCAATGTATGTAATGTCAGGGGGTCCTAACTAACAACCTAACACAGTAAACATAAAACAAATGCAAGGCCATGCTAACAAATGCCAGTAGCATGCCTCTCCATGTCCTACTGCAAGAACTGTTGACCAGGCCATAAATACTACTGGGATAAAGGCCCAACTATAGGGATACCTCTGAGATATTGCTTTCATAATGTTAGTAAGAGGAGAGAATAATAGATGGGGGGTGTAGAAGCATGGATGTCATGGAGTGTGTGAAGTCTGAAACTCTAATGTCCATCCATACTACCTCCTGACTGTAAACCCATGAGTGAATAGCCACAAAACTGCTTGTAAACTACAATGTGAAGGTAAACTGACCAGATATATGACTCCTGCCTCTGGATATCCTGGGTGTATCTGTACAGCTGAGAGGTATGGCCACAGCAAGATATGGCCATTCCATTAAGTTGAGAAAAGCACAAGAAGGGGATCCCCAGCCAGCACACTAACAAGGTGCTGGACCACTTACACAGAACCAGCAGTCTATTGTCTGTAGCTACCCCTCCACAATGGCAGGAGTGTGTCAGAATGTGTAGTCTATGTCTCAGAATACTGGTCTCAGCTTCATTCATCTTCTGTTTCCCTGGTAAATAACTGCGAGCAAAAAATGATAACTGTCAGTAGTTAATGACATGATGCATCACAGTGTAAAACAGTACAAATGTCTGAAAATCTATGCTACAACCAACCATGTTACACAAGCATCACAAACAGCAATAGTTATCTCCTGTATGTTACACACATTGTGTCTCCATATTGGCAACCTATCTACAGATATCCTACAGAAACAGGTTGCTAGGTGTAGCTGTAGCACACAAAACCCTGAACTGGAGTCCAACTCTCCTTGGAATGGATGCACACACTCAGTATAGGTCATACTGGGCATGCTCCCACACTTAGAGAAATGAAGCCCATGTCTGACAACACAGTGGACTATGCACACACACCAAATTGTACACCACTGATACTACACACACACACACACACACACACACACACACACACACACACACACACACACACACGCACACACTGGATAGGAATATTCACACATATCTAAGGCCAACATAATATATGTCAAGCACACACACACACACACAGACATGGTGAAGAGAGAGACAGAAAGTGACAGATAGAATCCCATTATGAGTCCTTTCCCACCCAGTACCAATCCCATTGGCCCATATCACATGATGTGCTGATGTCATTCACTGTAGAAATTCCTTTGGTTAGCCCTCAGCCTTACAGTCTCAGTGGTGCTTGCGATAACTGTGTAACACTATAGTACAAATAAGTATCCATGTAGCAGTTGTAATCTCAGTCCTGTCAAATGTAAAGTTGTGTGTGTGTGTGTGTGTGTGTGTGTGTGTGTGTGTGTATGTGTGTGTGTGTGTGTGTGTGTGTGTGTGTGTGTGTGTGTGTGTGTGTGTGTGTGTTTCTGGATGAATGTGCTTGAGGCCATTCACACTCATTACACTTCCCATTGCCCTATTTTAGCACTCCTGCTGATGTCAGTCAACCTGAAATAACCCTTTGGGCAGCTTGCAGTCCTAAAAGCTCCATGGCACTTTTGATAACTGTGTAATACTATAGTGTGACAAATTAGTTAGGTAGGAGTTTTAATCCTGTTCTTAGTAATTGTGAAAATGAGTATGTTTGCATGAAAAAGTGTGGATGTCTTTGTAGAGACCTGATTTTGTGGCCATTCCCACTCACTACACTTCCCTTATCCCTCCTTTAGCACTGCTGCTGATGTCACTCACCTTCAAAGATAACTATGGACAAATCTCTAGCAGGTAAGCTCTGTGGTATTTGTGATAAATGTGTAATACTATAGTTTAGCAAACTAATTAGGTAGGAGTTTGGATCCTGGTCCTGGCAACTGTGAAAATGTGTGTGTTTGTGTAAGAGCGAAAGAGTGTGTGTGTCTTTGTAGACACCTGATTTTGTAGCCATTCACACTCACTACACTTCCCTTATCCCCCCTTTAGCACTGCTGCTGATGTCACTCACCTTCAAAAATAACTTTGAACAGCATCTTAACATATAAGCTCCGTGGCACTACAATAACTGTGTGATACTGTAGTGCAAAACACTGCTTAAGTGAGAGTTCTAATCTCTGTACTGGCAATTGTAAAAGTGTGTGTGTTTATCTGTAGGTTGAAGCATTTTGTGTCCACAATCAGTACATTTCAAAGTGTAATACTTTACAATGGCTGCTGATGACACTCACCTTAGAGGTATGTTTGGACACCATTCTATCTATAAGCTCTGTGATGCATGTGATAAATGCATAACAATGTAAGAGTAATAACTACGCAGGTAGGTGTTTGAGTCTCATCCCTGGCAAGTATTTGTGTCTGTGTGTGAATATCTATATATAAATGTGTTTGTACCTTAAAGATTTTGGCCCCATTTATACCCAGTACACTTCTCATTGCCCGACTTTAGCAGTCCTGCAGATATCATTCATCTTAGAAGTACCTGCTGGCAACCCTAAGCCACGTAAGGTCACTGGTGCGTGTGGTGAATGTGTAACATAAAGGTCTGAAAACAGTTTGCTAGAGGTTCAAACCTTACTCCTGGCAAATGTAAATGTGTGTGTAGGGAAAAATGAAATCTCTCACCCACTATATCAACCAATGCCAGTATTTACAAGGGCTGGTGATGTTCCTCACCTTAGAAGTACCTTGGGACAACATCTGTCCTATTATCTCCATGGCACGTGATACATGCATAACATCATAGTAGCAATACATAGAAAGGGGGCTCAAAACTCAGTACTGGCAAGTGTGTGTGTCTCAGTCTGTCATCAGTATCCTGTGTGATTGTGTAATAACAGGATTCATTGGGGCTGGCCTTTTTTAAACTATTATATTGAGGACCTAGTATATGTCCTAATGTCAACATTACAAGGCCAACAGTTGTCATACACCATATAGGTTGGTAGAAACAGAAATCAACAAAATGGCTCAGGGTAAGGAAAGGTGCAAAATCAGCAGAACTGCAGAACAAACAAAATGCACCAGTCTTGCACTAACAAACTTGTATTTATTTATAGAATAAGATAAAAAATAAAAAAACGTAAGCGCTTTCACAATAATTCCTATTGATTCATCAGACATCTAAACAACTAAAAGTTACAGTTCATGTAACATTTCAAACTTGTCAGCTGATATGAACAGGCCAATAACAAAAGACCCAAATCTTAAAGGTCCACAGCAACCATAAAAAACATAAAAAATATATAAAAACATATAAGAAAATTCATTAGGAATGTCACCAAAAATCTTCATATATAAATGAGTATAACCATTAGCAAGTCTTCATGCATGCCTATATAATAAAAAAGCATTAAAAAAGTGTGATAAAAAAGTATGAACTACATGAAGTAAGAAACTTCTAAAGGGTATAAAATGTAAGAAGTTAGAAACTTGTGAAATGTAAAATGCCTATATTAAACTTAAAAATTCTTGAGTCGGCATGACTTTAAAAAAGGCTTCAGGGATGTAGTCCCATTCAAGTCTGTGGGTCTTTCAGCATTGAGTACAAGTATCCATTTCTGCTCTGCATTCTCAGTATGGTTTTCAATGTCACCCCCTCTGATGTTGGCATGTATAAACTGAATAGCTAAAAATCTAAAAGTATGTGTATGGTCCATCTGCTTAACATGGTTTTTAGCAAGAGGCTACTCCTTGACAGAGATTGATGCTACCACTGATGAAGCATGGTTACAGAGGGACAATAGGTGTAGACCATATTTTAGTAACATAGTACAGTCTAATGAATCTGCCCCCATCAAGGAAGATTTTAGAGATGTTCTCCAGTACTCTTGCAATATTAATGAATTTACATCTATTATTACATCTGTTATTAAAATACATTGGAGGATATTACAGGAAGTACCTGGACTCATAGTTAAAGTTGGGAATGCTCCTATGTTCTCTTTTAGGAATAACAAATCTTTGAAATAACATCTGTTCCCCTGCCTGCCCCCAATTTCCACCTGCCCCCACTAGTGCTACATTTAAACCAGACTTTGCCACTCCCTTGCCACTCCCCTCCTGCTAAGTACCAATCAGCACCTCACAAATCATTGAGCAACCCTGCCCCCTTAACCCATTTCCCTCTCTCTCATTCTTCACACACTGTTAGCACAGTCAGCCATCAAATTTGGCCCGCCCCCTATCAAAATGCAAACAAGCAAAAAAACACTTATTACCCAAATGCCTATACTGTTTCTATTTTACCATCTCACTGCCTATGAACAAACACTTGACCATGATATTCACTACCCAAATGGTCAAACAGCCACCCACGACTTCACACATAACACCAAATACTTTAGCTTTCCCAGCACACCAAATATACCACCCTCTATAAAATACCACCCATGTACAGGCACAAAACATAATCCTAAAGACAAAGACTATATAAAGCTTATAAATAAACTCCTAAAGCTCAGCATATCCTGTCACTATAACCTTATAACACATGGAGATATTCATCCCAACCCTGGCCCACCCACACCCAATATCCTCCACTCCTGTACCACAACTCCCACAGTCAAGCTACCCATGAACACTCCCACTAGTTTCCGCATAGCATTTCACCTAAATATTAGAAGTATTAACAATAAGGCTCCCAACCTACACACCCTCCTAGCAACCCACTCCCCAGACATTATGTGTCTTACGGAAACCTGGCTAAAACCCAATACTACTGACAAGGATACAATATTTGCTTGTTAGACCATGCTACAAGGAAAGGAGGTGGGATAGCAGTCCTTTACAAAAATACTCTAACCGTTAATAGAGACACCATTCAACCTCCCCAATTTAATAACACGGAACTCCTCATAACCAAGCTACAGATTAACCAAAATGAACATTTGAATATTGTCTGTGCATACATTCCACCAGGCAACAACCCAAATACCCTAGAAGATCTCCTTTACTGGTTATCCATTACCTATCCCCAAGAAACCATAGTTCTTGGTGATTTTAACACTGACTGGCACCCCTGCTCCTCTGAACCCCCCTCACTCATATAAACTTATCTGGGTTTAAACAGACCATAACCTCTCCCACTAGGATAAATAAACAAACCAACAAGGAAAGTATGTCCAATAATCAATGCTAGGTGCTGAAATGGTTCCTCCAAAGGCACACACAAGCGAAGCAAAAAACAGAAAAATCCTGGAAGAACACCGCTGGATGCTTCAAGTAGTAAAAATAAGAACTTTTAATAAAAGCTGGTACAAAACAGATTAGCGCTTTCGGGTTGGTAGCCCTTCATCAGATGAATAACAGACATCAAAACTCACAATTTAAACAAAACATCTTCCAATCAGCATCTAGTAAAAAACCCGCCTATTTTTCAGGGTGGATTTCACTGGGATGACATCATTAAGACCGGCCCCTGTGGCCATCAGCTGTATAATCCATCTAGACTCAATTAATTCAGTTAATTGTTTGATGTCTCCACCTTCTACCCAAACTAACATTAACTATAGCCCTAAAGCTAAAATTGTGTGTGGGATTATCTTGAATATGTCTAAAGAGGGCATTGTGCTGATCACTGTTCCTAATGGCAGATAAATGCTGTAGGATCCTGACCTTAAACATATTGTTGGTTTTGCCCACATAAAACAAGGGCAAGAACCACAATTGGCCAGATAAACAATGTCCTTTGTTCTACATGTAGCCCTGGCTTTTAAAGAAAAGATTCTACCTGAGACAGGATGCAGAAAAGTAGTGTCCTTATTGATAAAGGTGCAGGCCTTACAGGTACCACAAGGTACAGTGCCTGCTTGTGACTTAAAACTCAGTTTGTTGGAATGATACTCTCCACATAACAGATCTTTTAAACTCTTGTTCTTCCTGTATGCAATACAAGGGCTAGATCCTACTAAACCCCTAATCCTATCATCACTTACTAGAATGTTCCAGTTCTTTTTAACAATCTCACCTATATCATTAATGTTACTACTATATGTGAACATTACTTTAGGTTTAAGAATATTGGTGCCATTCTTAGAAGTTACATTATGTTCATCTATGGGACGATGCATCCAAGGTCTATACACGTTTCCTCTTGTGTTTACTAGCTTCAACAACCTTGTTCACCATATCTCCCCTATAACCTCTTTCTTCAAAGTAACCTCTCAGTTTGCTCATTTCCCCTTCGAAACAGGAATCCTCAGTACATACTCTTGAGATCCTGCCTAGTTGTCCTTCCACAATGTTGGGGAATGTATACCGTGGATGCATGCTATCAAATGAAAGGAGAGTATTCTTCCAACACTCCTTCCTATATATACCAGTGGAAAAACCTGTTTTAGTTTGTTCTATGGTGACATCCAAAAAATCTGAGTATAGGAGGTACTTTTAGTAAATCTGAAAAACGTGGTGGTGGAATGTAGGAAAGATATAAACTCATCCAAGCGAGCTGGCTCCCCCTCCCACAAAATAAACACATCGCCCACAAACCTCTTATATAGCTTGATGGACGGTAGCCAGATTGTGTTGTTGAAAATATATTGATTTTCCCAAAAGGAAAGCACTAAATTAGCATATGTATTGGCACAGGGTGTGCCCATGGCGACACCCTGTGCCTGTCTGTACAGTTGTTGTAAACCCAAAAAGATGTTATTCTCTAGTACCATAGTAAGCATAGTCTTCACAAGATCAACCTGTGAATCATTAGCTCCTCTATCCTTCAATAAACTGCCAACTGCTGATATTCCATACTGGTTATTTATGGCCGTAAATAGGCTCTGTACATCCAGAGTAACCATTAAATAATGAGTCTTGGGTGTACCTCTATCTATCTCCCCCAAAGCCTTTAAAAAATCTCTAGTGTCCCTTAGAACATTACTCATACTATCCACATATGGTCTTAATATTGTTTCTAGCCATATGGAAATGTTCTCGGTCACCCATTTTCGGCCCAACACTATGGGGCGTAGAGGTGGTTCTAACAGGGATTTGTGTATTTTCGGTAACCCTTTGAAAAGAGGTGTTACCACCCCTTCAACCTTAAGAAACCTGTACAATCCTTCATCGATTACCATGTCATGCAGTAAGTGCTCTAAACTATTATGGACTTTGTCAACCAAATTTTTAACCATAACAGGGTTAATAGGAACATATGTGGAACCATCCGATAACAGCTCTGCTATCTTACTCTGATAGTAACTAGTATCTAGAACCACTACTGCGCCCCCTTTATCAGCCATTTTTATAGTAATCTCATTATTATCAATTAATCCCTGTAATGCTTTTCTCTGTTCTACTGTCAAATTATAATACTTATTATTGTGTCCCTTATGAAAATACTAAAGGTCCCGCTCACAAGCATTAATAAACAAGTTCATGGAAGGAGTAAAAGGGGGCATATAGCTGCTAGGTTGTCTCAACGTTAAATCATTGGTATTGATTGCAACAAACAAATTACGTAGGGCTATACTCCTACAATAAACCATAAGGTCCATCATGATCTCGTGATAAACACTGTCCCTACTAGGAACAAACGAAAGCCCCTTATTAAGCACATACAGCTCATCTGTAGTCAAACAATAAGTAGATAAATTAAAAACAATATTAGTGTCAACATACTGAGTCATTCCACAGTCCTTCTTTTCTTTTGTGGGTCCCTGCCTTCACTCAATGAGCATTTCCAGGACCCCTTCTTCTTGACAGGGACAGGCAACACATTCAAAAAATGCCGTTCCGCTGACAAATTTTTCAGTCTAGCCCCCAAACGACTACTGTCCGCTGGTAAATCTACTCCAGGTGCAGACAGAAAAACCTATTGGAACATTTGATTGTTTAGCAGAGCCGTCCAACGTTGTTTCTGATTGTTTAGCAGAGCTGTCCAACATTGTTTCTGTGGTTTCCATGAACGAACTGTCTGCTCCTGGAGTAGATTTACCAGCGGACAGTAGTCGTTTGGGGGCTAGACCGAAAAATTTGTCAGCGGAACGGCATTTTTTGAATGTGTTGCCTGTCCCTGTCAAGAAGAAGGGGTCCTGGAAATGCTCATTGAGCGAAGGCAGGGACCCACAAAAGAAAAGAAGGACTGTAGAATGACTCAGTATGTTGACACTAATATTGTTTTTAATTTATCTACTTATTGTTTGACTACAGATGACCTGTATGTGCCTAATAAGGGGCTTTTGTTTGTTCCTAGTAGGGACAGTGTTTATCACGAGATCGTGATGGACCTTATGGTTTATTGTAGGAGTATAGCCCTACATAATTTGTTTGGTGCAATCAATACCAATGATTTAACATTGAGACAACCTAGCAGCTATATGCCCCCTTTTACTCCTTCCATGAACTTGTTTATTAATGCTTGTGAGCGGGACCTTTTGGAGTATTTTCATAAGGGACACAATAATAAGTATTATAATTTGACAGTAGAACAGAGAAAAGCATTTCAGGGATTAATTGATAATAATGAGATTACTATAAAAATGGCTGGTAAAGGGGGCGCAGTAGTGGTTCTAGATACTAGTTACTATCAGAGTAAGATAGCAGAGCTGTTATCGGATGGTTCCACATATGTTCCTATTAACCCTGTTATGGTTAAAAATTTGGTTGACAAAGTCCATAATAGTTTAGAGCTCTTACTGCATGACATGGTAATAGATGAAGGATTGTACAGGTTTCTTAAGGTTGAAGGGGTGGTAATGCCTCTTTTCAAAGGGTTACCGAAAATACACAAATCCCTGATAGAACCACCTCTACACCCCATAGTGTCGGGCCGAAAATGGGTGACCGAGAACATTTCCATATGGCTAGAAACAATATTAAGACCATATGTGGATAGTATGAGTAATGTTCTAAGGGACACTAGAGATTTTTTAAAGGCTTTGGGGGAGATAGATAGAGGTACACCCAGGACTCATTATTTAATGGTTACTCTGGATGTACAGAGCCTATTTTCGGTCATAAATAACCAGTATGGAATATCAGCAGTTGGCAGTTTATTGAAGGATAGAGGAGCTAATGATTCACAGGTTGATCTTGTGAAGACTATGCTTACTATGGTACTAGAGAATAACATCTTTTTGGGTTTACAACAACTGTACAGACAGGCACAGGGTGTCGGCATGGGCACACCCTGTGCCAATACATATGCTAATTTAGTGCTTTCCTTTTGGGAAAATCAATATATTTTCAACAACACAATCTGGCTACCGTCCATCAAGCTATATAAGAGGTTTGTGGACGATGTGTTTATTTTATGGGAGGGGGAGCCAGCTCGCTTGGATGAGTTTATATTTTTCCTATATTCCACCACCACGTTTTTCAGATTTACTAAAAGTACCTCCTATACTCAGTTAGATTTTTTTGGATGTCACCATAGAACAAACTGAAACAGGTTTTTCCACTGGTATATATAGGAAGGAGTGTTGGAAGAATACTCTCCTTTCATTTGATAGCATGCATCCACGGTATACATTCCCCAACATTGTGGAAGGACAACTAGGCAGGATCTCAAGAGTATGTACTGAGGATTCCTGTTTCGAAGGGGAAAAGAGCAAACTGAGATGTTACTTTGAAGAAAGAGGTTATAGGGGAGATATGGTGAACAAGGTTGTTGAAGCTAGTAAACACAAGAGGAAACATGTGTATAGACCTTGGATGCATCGTCCCATAGATGAACATAATGTAACTTCTAAGAATGGCACCAATATTCTTAAACCTAAAGTAATGTTCACATATAGTGGTAACATTAATGATATAGGTGAGATTGTTAAAAAGAACTGGAACATTCTAGTAAGTGATGATAGGATTAGAGGTTTAGTATGATCTAGCCCTTGTATTGCATACAGGAAGAACAAGAGTTTAAACGATCTGTTATGTGGAGAGTATCATTCCAACAAACTGAGTTTTAAGTCACAAGCAGGCACTGTACCTTGTGGTACCTGTAAGGCCTGCGCCTTTATCAATAAGGACACTACTTTTCTGCATCCTGTCTCAGGTAGAATCTTTTCTTTAAAAGCCAGGGCTACATGTAGAACAAAGGACATTGTTTATCTGGCCAATTGTGGTTCTTGCCCTTGTTTTTATGTGGGCAAAACCAACAATATGTTTAAGGTCAGGATCCTACAGCATTTATCTGCCATTAGGAACAGTGATCAGCACAATGCCCTCTTTAGACATATTCAAGATAATCCCACACACAATTTTAGCTTTAGGGCTATAGTTAATGTTAGTTTGGGTAGAAGGGGTGGAGACATCAAACAATTAACTGAATTAATTGAGTCTAGATGAATTATACAGCTGATGGCCCACAGGGGGCCGGGTCTTAATGATGTCATCTCAGTGAAACCCACCCTGAAAAATAGGCGGGTTTTTTACTAGATGCTGATTGGAAGATGTTTTGTTTAAATTGTGAGTTTTTATGTCTGTTATTCATCTGATGAAGGGCTACCAACCCGAAAGCGCTTATCTGTTTTGTACCAGCTTTTATTAAAAGTTCTTATTTTTACTACTTGAAGCATCCAGCGGTGTTCTTCCAGGATTTAACAAGGAAAGTATCCTAGACTGGATCCTAGTTAATAACCAACCCCAACTGTACACAGCTGGTACTCTCCCTGATGACCTCAGTGACCATTTTGTAACCTATATCATAAAACGTAAGGCACGAAACCCTCACCAGCCCAAATATAAAACATTTAGAAACAGGAAAAACTTTGATGCTGCTATATTCTAAAATGAATTAAAAGCAGTTGACTGGTCAAGACTAAAAAATCTAACATTAGAGGAGGCCATAGATTACTTTAACACTAAATTCCTAAGTATCCTTGATTCTCATGCTCCAGCACGTACAATAAAAAGCAGATCAAATACAGCACCATGGCTCATAAAAGATACCAAAGCTAAAATCAAAACTAGAAACAGAGCCAGTTGGAGAACAACCAAAGCTCCGCTTGACCATCTAAAATATCGTCAACTCAGGAATGATACAAAAAAATCTATTTTACTGGATAAAAAAAGCTTCTACCAAAATCTCCTACAAAAACACCACAACAACCCTCAAAAGTTCTGGGCAGGC
Organism: Protopterus annectens; assembly: GCF_019279795.1. Lineage (NCBI taxonomy): Eukaryota > Metazoa > Chordata > Ceratodontiformes > Protopteridae > Protopterus > Protopterus annectens. Next base: position 437,028,399 of record NC_056733.1, read on the forward strand.
TTAAATCAATTACTTTGTCCAGGTCACTCCACCACCCCAACCCTGGCTAACTACACCCATAGTTCCCCAGAGACCATAGCTAGCACCTTTAATAACTTTTCACTGAAACAATCCAATCCCTAGCAAATCAACTAACCCCCTCTAACTTAAGCCACATGCCTAATCTACCTAATAATCACCCAGAATTTAGCTGCCAACCAATATCCACTAGTTTTATTAAAACACTTCTAAAAAAACTAAAACCTACCACCCTCGCTGCTGACCTCCTCCCTGCAGAGTACCTACAAATAGCTGCAGATGCCATTGCATATCCCATATCTATCTTCATCAACAGTACCTTATCCGAAAATGCTATCCCCACCCTCTGGAAAATATCTCACGTCATCCTACTCCATAAAGGTGGTAGCTCCTCAGACATATCCAACTATAGACCCATTGCCATTCTTTCCTCACTAGCCAAAATAATGGAGAAATGTGTACACAAGCAACTAATGTAATACCTTTCATGGAATAACTTACTATCCGACTCCCAGCATGGTTTCAGGCCATACTACAGCACCACCTCAGCCCTCCTTTTCTTTACTACTGCCATAAACCAAAACAGGAATGACAATAGGCTAACCTCTGCCCTCTTTCTTGACCTATCAAAAGCCTTTGACATGGTCAACCATGAACTTCTCATTCTTTCACTAAAATCTATTTCCCTCAACAAGCCTGCCAACCAGTGGTTCCAGTCCTACCTGACTGGTAGACAGCAGGCAGTACTATGGCAGGGCAAACTCTCCAGCCAGTTACCTCTCACACTTGGTGTCCCTCAAGGGTCCATACTAGGTCCACTACTCTTCTCTATTTTTATCAACAACCTCCACACTGCTATCCCTAAAGCCACCTGCATTCAATACACAGATGATTCCCCTCTCATCTGCTCAGCCACCTCCCCATCCGACTAGCAAATCTTAACCCACAATATGTTTAACACTATCGAGAATTGGCTCACCAACCAACGCCTACTTCTGAACCCCAATAAAACTAAACTTCTACTCTTCTCTCCCACTAGTAGATCCACCAGACTTTCATTCTCTGTCACATCTAACAATGATACCACTATTTCCCCAGATAATCACACCAAACTGCTAGGGATTATCATAGACAATAATCTCAAATTTGACCTACAGGTCAACAAAATCATACAGACTATCAATAAGAAGCTTGCATCACTGTATAGAAACAAGACATTTTTAACCCCACTGGCTAGGACTGCAATCACCCGATCACACCTACTCTCTACTCTTTTATATGCCTATCCTGTACTCTCAAACCTCAACAAATCTGAACTAGGTAAGCTGTCCCATAGCTACAATCATATTGCCAGATTCGCCACTGGCTCCACCTATAGAACCCAACACTGCCAGAACCTTAAACAACTAGAGTGGCTAGAACTGCCCAGCTTAATTCAATTCAATCAACTCTTAATAGCGCACAAAAATTTGTACCACCCTAAGGATACCGCCTCACTTAAAAATATTATTAAGCCATATAGCAACCTAAGATCCCTACGGTCAGCCAATAAACTCCTGGTTCAAACCCACAAAGCTAACAACTCTGCTGGTGAATCCCTGTTTGCCAGCTTCATTTGCAAAACCTGGAATTCATTGCCAAACTATATAACCCTACAATCCTCCAAAGTCCCTTCAAAAAAAACTCAAACAGTATCTCAAAGTGAATTGGCTATGCCCATTTACCAACCCTGATTAAGTTATAAACTAAAAGCATATTCTGCAATTATAATAACGTGTAACTACATCACCAAGCTCTGCTTCCAATCTGATGTTTCTTACTTTTAATTGTCTGTCCATGAGAATTGTGAGTCCCTACTAGGGAACACTACTAACTCATTGTATATAATCACTTTGTTTTTATAATTGTTTGCTAACTTCTGTGTAATCTATGTAAGTTTGTCTATGTGGAGCATTTCTCCCCGGGCCTCCGCTGAGCATGGACATGTATCCAGTCAGACTATCCCGGTAAACAAATGTAAAATAAAATAAATAAATAAATAAAATGGCTGTAACTAGACCTACCCTTTCCATGCACTTTTCCTTGTAGATGCTGCACAGCATGTCATTATATCTACACCAGCACGGTATACGTACATCCAACATGGCATTTTACAATCAGATGCCCTAGTTATGTTGATTGCCATACGACCAATGTGGTTTATTTTTCATTCTGCCAAGTATGCCATGCATGCTACGTAGGCAAAACAAACAGGATGTTGAAGGACAGGATCCTTGAGCATAGGAGGGACATCATTAATCAAAAAGAGACTAATGCCCTGGCAAACCATGTTAAGCAGATTGACCACACACATACTTTTAGATTTTTAGCTATTCAGGTTATACATGCCAACATCAGAGGAGGTGACATTGAAAACCATACTGAGAGTGCAGAGCAGAAATGGATACTTGTACTCAATGCTGAAAGACCCCCAGGCTTGAATGGGACTACATCCCTGAATGCTTTTTTAAAGTCACGCCGACTCAAGCATTTTTAAGTTTAATATAGGCATTTTACATTTCACAAGTTTCTAACTTCGTACATTTTATACCCTTTAGAAGTTTCTTACTTCATGTAGTTCATACTTTTTTATCACACTTTTTTAATTATTTTTTATTATATAGGCATCCATGAAGACTTCCTAATGGTTATACTCTTTTATATATGAAGATTTTTGGTGACATTCTTAATGAATTTTCTTATATTTTATATATATATTTTTTATATGTTTTTATGGTTGCTGTGGACCTTTAAGATTTGGGTCTTTTGTTATTGGCCTGTTCATATCAGCTGACAAGTTTGAAATGTTACATGAACTGTAACTTTTAGTTGTTTAGTTGTCTGATGAAGCAATAGGAATTATCGTAAAAGCGCTTACGTTTTTTATTTTTTATCTTATTCTATAAATAAATACAAGTTTGTTAGTGCAAGACTGGTGCATTTTGTTAGTTCTACCATATAGGTTGGTGTAGACAATCCACAGCCCTAAATATGTAGTGCCATGTGCAATGACTATGTGACAGTATGGATTCGTTAACAATATAAGCAACCCTTCTAATACTCACAGACCACTCTCCACCCAGGAATCATACACAAACACACTTGGCTAGACATCAACCACTATATCAGTAGTTCTGCAAATTGCCTCACAGATAGTACCCATGGTGTGCTTGCAGTGGCCTCCATGTCAAACCAATGAACAGACATGACTGGTGTCACACAGGGTATGGACCCATGTCCTCTCATGTTTGGGCTATACCCTTCTGAGGTGCAGGAGAACACAAAAGCACCCTGGCTGGTAATGGTTGCATAAAACAGTAAGGTGGGTGGTAGCATTTCCAATCCATGTGATGTTGACATCACACCCAAAGGCCACTTGACACCTATGACTGTTATCAGAACCCTGTACATTACCTCAATGCCAAGAGATGTGCCACCATTACCTTTGGGAACACCATGGCTCACATGAAGTAATACATTGGTGGTAGCCCACTGAACAGTGACATTATTATAACAGACTGGGGAACACAGGTTGACATTCAGCTGCCTATTGACCACAACAATGTCACTGACATCAGAAAGTACTTTGATGTGTTATATCTCTAGACTGAGTGTGTGTTACCCAGCAAGTAAAAGGAAATGGCACCCTGTTCCATCCCCTCAGTAGCATAATCAACTTGTACAGTGGTCCTTTTGCCATGTTCCCCACTGGACACCTGCAACAACTGTAGAGTCTGCAAATGGATCCCACAAAGTGAATACCATGCCTTATACAAATGCCCTGTATGGACATACTCCAATAACTCCAATGAATCCCTGTATCATACTGTCTATGTAGGTGCAATCACTACCTCAGTTACACAGCCATGTCTCACCAAACTAGGTCAGGAATGCAACTTCTGAAGATACCAATCTGTCCACACAACATGCCCCAATGACCTTAAGCATACTTCCACACTTCAAAGAACATACATGTGAGACATGTGCACAACCCAGACACTGTCCATGTTATGGAATATAAATCACATACATGTGAAGCAGTGCACATCACTGGCCACCCACAACAGAAATCTGGATGAGTGGATTGGGAATAAAATACCCACCCCTAGGGACCACTCCAGTGACTATACTCCTGAGCCACACTGGGGACTATTGTCATGTGGCTTGATGCCAGGGTATTCCCTTGGGCTAGCCTTGTAGACCCTTCAGGCCCATTCACATACTGCACACCTATGAAGCAATGAACCTACAGATCTCAGTACTGGCAAGTGTGTGTGTGTGTGTGTGTGTGTGTGTGTGTGTGTGTGTGTGTGTGTGTGTGTGTGTCTGTGTGTGTGTGTGTGCGTGTGTGCGTGTGTGTGTGTGTGTGTGTGTGTGTGTGTGTGTGTGTGTGTGTGTGCACACGCGCGCGTGTGTGTGTGTGTGTGTGTGTGTGTGTGTGTGTGTGTGTGTGTGTGTGTGTGTGTGTGTGTGTGTGTATGTGTGTGTGAATAGTATTCTCAGAGTGTTTGGTTAATTAATATCCCATTGCAGGTGTGTCCAAACCAGAACACGTACCATTATCCACTCTACAAAAGCTGGTGTAAATCAACATATACCTATGTACAACTCTCAGCCCTATAATCCGTGAGGCACATGCAATCACTATGCTACAGACCAGGGAATTTCATGCAGATACAGCTGTACCCTGCCTAAGACATGGTGGATGTGTTGTCACACTGCCATACCACTTGGTCTTGCTGCAGGGCCACATTCTTGTGACATACATATGCCTAGAACAGAAACAGGATACAGCATGTGAGAACACATTCACTCAGCACTTCACTTGTGGGGGAGAGAGGGGGAAAGCTGGCCCTGAATGTGTTGCTAGGAATGTGGCCAATAGCTGTTGCCTCAGGATAGGTATTAGCATTGTGCTGTAACTCACAGCATTTGTATTTAATGCTGTAGAGGTTGTTGATGTAACTATCAAAGGCTGTTGTGACTGTTGTCAGTGTCTGCTGCATGTCTGCTATCATAGATACCTGTAGGGAAGTCCATAAGGGATCCAAAGTTGTGTTTGAGGCTAATAAGGGAGTTCAACAGTCATGGGACACCACCTTTCTCTGCAACAGTGTCCTCCTTCTGTTGTACACTTTAGTAATGGCAGGGGACCATCACATTGTCTCTCAGTGTTTGGAGGACAGTGTCTGGGTTCTGTTGGCTCTGACTAGTACCATGCATTCATGTACCTGTTTGTACAGTGCATATATGTTTGATTTCACAGTCATGCAGTTATTTCCCATTGCCATGGGTGCAGTGAAGTCATCTACCCCTGTTTTCATGGCTGCAAAGTCAACTTTGGAGAGGTTTTGGAAGGCGGTTATCTTTGTGTGGGGGGTGGCTGTCATGTTGAGTTCCATATTGATTACAGCCTATATGGATCCCATCATGCAGGGATTGACAACTGTCGATGAGCAACAGTCCCATATTGAAGTAGTCAACACAGGTCAACGGTGTTGCATCCTCTACCGGGGGTCAGTATGAGCTGGTCCAGGGCACTGGAAATAATGAATCCCAGAAGTGTTTGGCCACTGTACTGGTGCTTGCCTACTTTCCCCAGGTGATGGAGGGTAGTTGAAGTCTCTTACTATGTCAGTGTTGTGTTTGACCATCACAAATGGCAGGGTGTTCGGGAATGTGCATTGACAGTCTAGGGACACAGATGGGGTCCTATAGCAGGCTATGGCCTGGATTGCACTATTACCCCAAGGCAGTTGCACCAGAAGTATCTCCAATGCATTATGCTGGGATACTAGTCTGAAAGTGTTCCTAGCCATAATGAATATTGAGAAAACACCACCTGTAGAGGTGAGGTCCATGTTTGGGGGCTGACAGCTGTGGAATGCTTCATAGCCTGATACAGCAGGGCTGCTCTCTACTGCTGTGAACCACCATTACAGCAGACATGTGTCCTCCACTCCAGTGAGTGATTTGAGTGACTGCATCCTGACAGTTAGATGTCTAGTGTTGAGCAGCATGACCCTCAGACTGCATACATGTCTAACTGTTATGGTGGTAATCACATTAGGATCACTGCCTAATAAGGCATCATAGGGGTGGCAAGGCACTTAGCCAGTAACTGGAAACCCAGTGCTGACAGATGTAGGACATCTGTAGCAAGTCATTGGGTTCTGTCAATCATGTCATCCCAAACAGAGAGGTACTGGCTCCCCTGAGAATGACACAAAACATGTAAGCCAATGTTGCAGTCAATCATCTGTTGACAGTACCGCAGAATTATTATGGGTGACGGTGGTACACTGCTCGGGGCTATTCTCACACCTGCCTGGACCACATAATCAGAGGTCAACCATGTCTCTTGTCATGTAGTCCAGGAAAGTGTGTCCCAAGTCATTCACACCCCCCCATGGATACAAAGTGATACTGATAGTTGTTGTGGAGTGCCATGACTGGCTGTGTCATAAGTTGGATGCTGGCATCTGACAGATATTTGGCTGTTACCTGCTCCATATTCAACTTAGTGAGTAGGATATGTGTGTGCCTCAGTACTGAGTTACCTATGAACACTGCATTGTGCAAGATGGTTAGCCTTAGGAGCTTAGGTTGAGGGACAAACTGTATAGGTTAAATATATGTCCCTTGACATGTCCCATGTTGCAATGTCTAAGTGGGTGTCTGTCTTGCTGGTCTGTGCTGTTTGGGTAACTGTCCATTGACTTCCTCTGTGAAAGAGGGTGTGTGGCTTCGCACTGTATGTCATGGCTGTCAAAGTGGGTATCATGATGAGCTATGTGTTCCACATGGTGTATTGCAAGTGTTGATCTCATCCTCTTGACCTGCTAATCCAGTCATTGTTGGAGAGTGCATATGTCCACATTGGGTGATATACGGGTAACTCTCACAGGTCTGAGTGTTTGGAGTTTAGAGGGGAGGGTTGTCTGTGTAAATAAGGCAGTTGCGATGGTGCCTCAGAATGAGCAGGCCACCAGGTTAATGGATGAAAGCACAGAAAACTGCCATTCAGTCATGCCAGGAGGGGAGGACATAACTAGTAAGTACTGGGGCTACTTCTGTGATGAACGAGTATTGCTGATGGCTCCCAGGTGTACCACACATTTTGATACAATAACCTGGCAAAGTGACAAGCCATAATGCTATTTGAAGTGTAAGACAGAAAGAACTAGCATGATGTAAGGGTGGAACAGAAGGCAGACTTTCTGCCACCTGTAATACTTTATCTCAGCTGTGCAGTTATCAGCAGCTTTGTCCATGTGAAAGGCCAGAAAGCTCTGAAATGCATGCGGTAAGTGTGTAACACTACAATAGACATACCAGGTAGGCAGGAGTTCTAATTCCAATACTGGCAAGTGTGTGTGTGTGTGTGTGTGTGTGTGTGTGTGTGTGTGTGTGTGTGTGTGTGTGTGTGTGTGTGTGTGAGAGAGAGTGTGTGTGTGAACTGTGTAATGTCTGGCTTATGCCATTTTTGGCTTATGTACTACCCTTCGCATTTCCCCTCAGCCCAATCTAATAGTCCTGTTGATGTCATCCACCTGAGAAGTACCTTTGGACTAGATGGAAATGTATAAGCTCTGTGGCACATCCGCTAGCTGTGTAGCACTATAGTAACAATAACTAGATAAGCAGGAGTTTTAATCACCCTACTGGCAACTGTTTGGATGTGTTTGTGTGAGAATCATGTAGTGTGTGGGTTACACCACTTTTGGCCTGTGTACTACCCTTTACACTTCCCCTCACTCCAATTTAGTAGTCCTGTTGATGTCATCCACCATAGAAGTACCTTTGGAGGAAGTAAAAATGTATAAGCTCTTTGGCGCGTCTGATAACTGCATAGGCCTATAAAAGAAATACCTGAATAGGCAGGAGTTCTAATCTCAATGCTGGCAACTGTTTGTGTGTGTGTGTGTGTGTGTGTGTGTGTGTGTGTGTGTGTGTGTGTGTGTGTGTGTGTGTGTGTGTGTGAGAGAGAGGATCATATCTTGTGAGGTTTATACACTTTTGATGTGTGTACCATACATGGCTGGTGACCATCTCCCGCTGCCATTACTTTATATAATGTGGTAACAGCATCTGCCTCACATGCAGCAGGTTAAACCATTGTACAATCTTCTGTACAGATATGTCTGGAATATATATATGTTTGCAACCTATACGTGGACGGAAGTGGTCCTTGTGCCTTAACAATGCCCATGTATGTGATATTAAAGTCAAATAGGCCATAGTGAGTGTACTGACACTTATGGCAGCATGAGGTATCATACCTGACTGAAACATCATGGTGATACGTCATCTGCCACCCTTACAGATGGCCAACCTTGTAGGTGCACTACATGAGTCTAGATGCTTGGTTTTACAAGTGAACTGTTCATGCTATGGGTCACATTAAAGGCTGGAAGAGGTGTGGACTGACATATTGTGGTTCCAATTAGTATGTAACAGGAACACCTTGCATGTTAACAGGGATGTGTACACAATTTATATCTACTGGATTCCACTAATGTGTCACACATGTCCCTACCATAGGCCATTTGTCCAGCCCATTCTGCTGGCCTCTGCCCAGGTGTCTTAGCACTGACAAGTTGTGAGGTATGCTACAGGAATGTTGAATTCACATCAGATAGGCCCCAGTGGTGACCACTTTGATGCAATGCAGTTAACCCCAGCACAAGTGAACATGCACGAAAAGCAATATAGCTATTACATAAACCAATATAGCTATTACTGATGGTTGTGTGCATGTTAAATTGCATGCCCTTCACATATCTGGGGTATTTCCAGACAACAACAGAAAATGCCATACTCACCAGCTTCAGGCTGCTGTACCATATGCAGACCAGAGGGTCCTAGGTAGTTGTGAAAGGGAGTTATTGTCAGCAGACTCACATGTGGCCTTGGTTTGGGATGGATGTGGCCTTGGTATGGGATGGATGCAGCATGTCTGTACATTTACATTATTAACCCAAATAATATACAATGTTCTGTCCTCACCATAGATGTGCACCTCGGTGCATTAGAAAACCCCATCCACAACTGCAATCGGACCTGACACATGGATGTAGATACAATACAGATACATGTATGTCTGATATATTAGTGCACTAATCCCCACTGGGCCCTAACCTACATACTCCTCATCCAGTGTGGGTGTACAACCCACCACCACAATGCTTTCCTTAGCTTCATGGCTTGTGCATTGGGCAGATGCCCTGAGGTTGGTGAGGAGCTCCTCAATGGGTGTCAGTGTGGGCAGGATGGCTAGGCCAATACCTGTGGCTAGCCAGTCCCTCGCTACTGCAGCACCCATTGACAGGCATGACAGATGAGGTCAGTGGCCCGATGCTGCACCTGTTCATAAGTTCTGCTGTGCAGAGTGGCATAATTTACCTTGTGGACAGAGTGTTCCACAGTGCGGTCCTCTCCCGCACATCTTCTGCTCTCCATCCAAATAACAGGGCATAATGTTTGATCACATATTGGGTGATGATGTCAGTTTCCCCAGCAGAGAATGCTGGTAGGTGAGCCCTTTGCATGTTACCTGGAAGACATAAACAGGAAAAAGGTCACAGGACCTCATATGGTTGTCAAATTGCACATCAACAGTGAATATTATTTGCAAATGATCCATACTACACCATAACCCTCAAAGCTATCATGGCTATAGCAGCTTGCATTATACTCCCGGCCCTGTGCTGTCTTATTCCCCCCAGTGTTGGACACTTGATTGCATAATCCTCTATTCACCATTCATTTCTGTGTAGAGGGTTGACAGTGGCCATCTTCCATGTGAATGGTGTGTGAATGGTGGCAGGTCTGTTTTTGACTATGGTGTGTAATGGCACTGTGAGCACATGCCTGCATTCATGTAGGAGGCAGACGGTGATGTTATTATGTCCCATGGAGATATGCTGTTGTTGCCATCAGTAGGCAATGTGTACATGCTCACCATTGCTGAGGGGAGGAGTGTGATTGATGTGAATATCCCTCTGTTCAACAGGGGTGGACAGGGTGGCAATGTTCCCACCTAATCTGTCTGATGCAGGTTGCCTATATACATGACATGTGTGTATGAAGTGTTCTTTACCCACAGTACAGGGTGAATTGTGTTGTTTCCTTTGAGACTGACAACATATGTGGAGATACTGTTGCAATTGTCCTTGGTGGTGTGGATATGTCTGATTTGTAGTCATAGTCAGCCTTATAGGAAGTCACCTGAGAACTTACATGTTTGCTCAGATAGAGGTGGACTTGGCTCGAAGTTGTTGCCTGCACCTATGTGTCCCTGTGCAGCCAGTATAGCAACCTATTATGTGGATTGTGCATTGCTGCTCTCCACTAAAGGGGATTAGTCTACCTTGGTGGAGGCTGGTTATACAGGTCAGGTATTGCTGATTCCACATAGCTACAGTGGATATAAAGGGTACACACATCTGTTACAATGCCTGGTATTTGTGCAATTGGAACAGGACACCACAATGTTGTTGTTTGTCTTTCGGATTTTCCTGGTTAGGGGTCGTCACAGTGGAACACCGGTCCGCTAATGATTGGCAGTGGATTTTTATGGTGCTGAGTTGCCAGCCCGATGGCCAACCTTCAAATAAGCCACACCCATTCATGCACACACCTACCTGCCTGTGTTTAAATTCAGTCGACCGTGAGGAGGACATGCAGACTCCACACAGAAGGCACTCCAGTTGAGAATCGAATGGGAGAATCTCTTGCTGTGATATGACAATGCTAACCACAATAACTAATTTCAAAACAATTCCCACCTTTAGTGTAACCTACAGCCTGTACAATTCAATTGAAAATATAACAATCTGGTCTGTGAAAATGTATGGAAATAATAATCAATACAATAAGCCATCTGAATGAGGGCAAACAACCTTAAACTGATATGTTGTGCATGCACCTGTTGAAATGGTTACAGCATTCATTCATCTTGGTCTGGACTCTAACATCATGGGACATGTTCACTTGGCAATAGTTGTTCAGCTTCCTATAAACACCTTTGATTGTTTTTCAATGGAATTGTACAGGTTAGAATCCCATTCAAGATGAGAAACATTATGAAATGATCTTCTGTGGTCTGATTGTCATACAGCACACAAACCTGGCATTCCAACATGGGTGTGTACACTTGTGATATCCACTGTACATCGGTGTTGATATAGCTGGTAGTGGTAGGCATGGACCGAGGGTCATAACACAGTTGGACACTTTTCCGATTGCTACTTGATAATCATGCCTACTCTAGTATTCATATCAGTGGCAGGGCAATGCAACAACCAGTAGCTGTACACATTTATGCCTGTTGTATGCACTGACACTGATATTACACACATGTGCAACATGCACAACATATGTACCTGACTGCTTGAAACCCATGTGATCAGTTTTGTGCCTTCGAGCTGAACATACGCATACATACATGTGCTCAGGGGATACCTGGTATGCACTTCTGTTCTATGTTAGTATGGCACACTGTATTTACATTCTTGCTGCTCAATTATACTTCTCAACCTGTAATAACAGTAAGTCTGGACAATGGCACAAATAACTGGATGACAAAGGGGACATCAATATTGATACTGTATTAATACAGCTGCACCATACATTAGTAAGTTAATTGCACAATAGGCTTTGATATCACTATGATAACCTGGAAGATGTCCAGCAGTCATACGTAGGCTATTATGTTACAATGTCATTGCTCACAGACTTGCCAATGGTTTGGCTGACATAACACAGGTATATGTGTATGTGACTACAGATATCAATTCATAATGTGCTTATTGTCCAGCAGAACACTATACAGTTGAATGTTATTAATTTAATATATCACATCCATTTCAACACACATCTGCAACAGTACTTTATTATGCACATGCCCTATATAGGTCTCTTAGCTTAGCAAGACATGTCATACTCATATTCACAGGTAACATATGGATATGGACAACATCCCATTAACTGGCTTAGCAGTGGCACAGTCACAACTATTTGACAGACACCCCAGCAGTTGTCATATATGAGCTGTCCTTTTCCAGGGTGAGTCAGGTTCCTGAGCTGTGATTCTGACTCACAACCTCTTAGAGCATCACATCTGGACAAAGCCTAAAATGATGGGGTGAGGGGACTAAATAGGAACAGACTTTAAATATTTCTGTTACAAATATATTAAGTTTGTAGAATGATACATTTTGCATTACCATAAATATTCTTAAGGATGTGGAGTCTTATGCTCAAGTGTTTGTCATTACTTGATTACTTCAATCCTCAGCTATTTGCCAGAAAAGTACAGATTTCAAGAGGAACAGACAAAAAACTATGATGAGAAAATTTGGTCATTCTGTGAAGATCTGTACAATTGAGAGGTATCGCTGTGATGTCTCCCACTGCAGAGAGGGCCAGATGTTATGGCCATAGCAGCTTTTCAGCAGGACATTAGTAGAACAAATCTTGTTAGGACATATATTCCTCCAAATCATATTTCCCATTATCACAGACCAAGTACTACATTCATTTACATGCTTACATGTTCCACTTACCTTTTTTTTCTTCTCTTTTCCAGTTTATGTTTTATTTGTTTTCTCTCTCTCTCTCTCTGCACTACAGGGATTGAGCTGGTTTGAATAGGTGGCAGCATGGCCTTTGTAGACGATGCTCATGAGCACTTGATTGCCTCTGCACCTATTGGTGCTCCCCACTTGCTAATTGCATGCAGAGCAGCTGTGTAGTTCTTCCAATAGCCAATGTCATGGCAACGCACTCCTATAACTGAGTACTCCATGTGGACGTTGGCCCTTTCCTTTACTTGGGAGGAAGACATTCTGGAGTTGTGTGAGCTACTACCTCTTAAACAAGACTTGTGGAGACAAGCCAACTAAATGGTGGAGAAAGTTCAAGACCTAGGGACAAAATGTGAGTATTGCTGTTATATGTTTGGAATACTGCTAGTGTAACAGGGTTTGTCTGAACATGCTACTTCTGCATGGGTTTAAGTCTGACAAAGTTCTGTCTCTGCATAGCTCTCAACTGTATGACCATCCACATAATGGCCACAGGTTATCCTGTTATTTATTTTATTTATTTATTTTATTTTACATTTGTTGACCGGGCTAGTCCAGCTGGATCAATGTCCATTTTCAATGGAGGCCCGGGGAGAAAAGCTCAACAGATTAAAGCAAGGTAATAGAAAATAAACATGTACAATAAACACTTATGACACAGGCAATGAGCAAAAATACAAAGATATTAGTCCAGGTCAGGTAATACAAATCTAAAAAAACAAATAATACCAACTAAGTAATAAGTAAGGCATTAACTACTTTCAGTACAAAATATGGGAGGGTGGAAGTATTACATAGTTCAAAATGTAATACATAATTCTAAAAACATTAATTATAACAATTTATTTATTTATTTTTTTTATGTTTGGTCTATTCCCAGACAGGTGTTGTCCTAAGCAAATCCGTAGCATACTCTGGTGATTGCATTATGTAAATGGTAACATCTATTTGTTTTTCTGACTTTATATCCCTGAGAAAAGATATGTTACAGCAAACCCTGTAACACCAGCAACTTTCTCAGTGTATAACAGCAATATTTCAAGTACGGCCATGTAATTGGGCATCTGTCCACCAGTTATGTCAGGCTTTGTCCAGATGTCATGCAGTAGGAGGTTGATAGGTATACTGGTCTGTCATTATTTAGTGCTGTCATCCCTGCTGATGGGCAAGGCTGGAAAATATGTTGAAGTCTGTACATTCAAGAGGTTGTTGTATGGAGAATGCTCTTAGATGCCCTTGTAACATATTTTATGTGGGGGACAGTAATACATGTTTTAAAACTAGACTGTTAAAATATGTGACGCATATTACTGATAAGAAAGATGACAGTTCTATAGCAGTACATTTGAATACATCTCACCATGGGGACAGTAGTGGGTTCCAAGGTACTGTTTTTGAAAAAAGTCTGTTCCTCAGTTTGATGAAACATTCATAAAAGGACAATAGTTATATACAGACTTAATGTATTAATATATGTTCATAGGTTCATAGGTAGGTACTGGGCTATCTGCCCAAAGGTATATATTAGCCCAGCCACATTGTGTGGTATTCACCGCCCCTTTGGTTAGTTCCCTAGGCCCTTGATCTAGCAGCTAGTACCCTTGGCCCCTATCTAGTAGAGCTGTTGGTATGATCCCTGGTGTGAACTTTCTGTTACCCATCCACTCGTCAAGGTTCCTCTTAAAGAGTGATAGTGACGGGCTCTGTCTTATGTAGATTGGAACCTTGTTACATAGCAAGGGAAGTCTTTGCGAAGGGAATCTATCCCTCCAGCATGTTCTATTCATTGTTGTGCTGAAGTTTATATCCCTAGAGCGTGTAGCTCAAGTAGATTTGGTTTTGCTAAGATGGAGCATGTTCAACAGTTCTGGGTTGGACATGGCTCTGTATGTTAGACAGAGATCACCTCTGAGAAGGTGGTATGCAACAGAGAAAAGCCTTAGTTTTTTCAATCGTGCTGCATAGGGCAACTGTTTGAGGCCAGTAATCCTCTTAGTGATGTACCTCTGTGGTCTCTCCAGCTGCTGGAGATGCCTAGCCAGGTACATTCCAATTGGTGCATTGTACTCAATAATGGGTCTGATGAGGGAAAAGTAGAGGGACACCAATACATCCTTAAATCTTGATGCAAACCCTTTCTTGATCAGATGGATCACATAGAAGGATTTTCTAACCACCTTGGCAACATGGTTATCAAAGGAAAGCTGACTAGCTACTTGGGTCCCTAGATCCCTTATTACTTCTTCATATTTCAGGGGGTTACCTCCTATGTGGTAGTTCATGGGTACACTGTTTTTTCCAAAGGGGATTACTACGCATTTTTTAGCATTTAGCTTGAGACCATGGCTTTGACACCATGCATCAGTCTCATTAAGGCCCTTCTGGAGGATATCCATGTCAGCCAGAGACTCTATTATAGAACCCAGTTTGCAGTCATCTGCAAATTTGGTCAGCCACAGCCCTTCAGTGCTTGCCTGTACTTCTGAGAAGTATATGCCAAACAGGAGGGGCCCCAGGACAGAGCCCTGAGGCACACCGCTCGTTACGGGTCTGGATTCGGACATAGATCCCGCTACTTTTACTTTGTGGGATCTGTCTGAGAGCCAGTTTGCGATCCTTCTTGTGACGTAAGGGTTTATGCCCAGGTTGGTGAGTTTATCAATAATACCCAAATGGGGAATGGTGTCAAATGCTTTAGCAAGGTCAAGGTAAGCTGTGTGTACCTCCTTTCCCTTATCTGTAGCCTGAGTAACTGTCTCAAAGAAGTCCACTAGGTTCAGGAGGCATGATCTGCCCTTGACGAAGCCGAACTGTGTGGGGTCAAGTGTTTGGAGGTTCCCAATCTCTCGATTTATGAGTTCCATAATGATTCACTCCATTGCCTTACAGATCAGACTGGTCAGGCTTATTGATCGGTAGTTCCCAGGGTCGGTTGTGGGCCTACCCTTGTGCAGCAGAACCACCGTTGCTGTGCACCATTCTATGGGCACATATCCTGTCGAGAGGCTGAGACTGAACAGGGTATTAAGATGCGGGGTTAATTCATTTTGGAGCTCACGTATGACACAGCCCGGGACACCATCTGTTCCCATGGAGGCAGTGTTTTTAGCTTTAGATAGAGCCTTATTACTGAACATATCAGTAATAATTGGAGTTACACAATCACCTAGAATAGTAATAGGCCCTGTAGGTGGTGTGGGGGAGGGGGATTTGCACTACACCTATCAGCCAAGATGTTGG
>NC_056733.1:437049285-437054285 GCF_019279795.1 Protopterus annectens
CACTTTATCAGCCTCATAATACTCCAATATTATCAAGCCTGATCATCCCCTACAAAAATCATAACACCTTACGCTCATCAAATAAATTACTAGTTAGCTCAAGTAAAACTAGTAACACAGCAGATGACTCTCTCTTCTCAAATACAGTTGGGAAAAACTGGAACCATTTACCTAGTGAACTTACATCACTATCCTCCCTAACACTTTTCAAACAAAAACTTAAGATTTACCTTAGAACACACTGGCTATGTCCTTGTTGTAACCCTGACTAACCTTTGACGGTATATTTAAACACTTTTTTCTTTTCATCTTCTACCTTTCTTTACTAAGTCCATGTTGCTCTTTACCAGATGAACCAGCAATTGTAAATTAAGTATTCGTTCACAAGATTACTTCTTTTTAGAATTACTTTACCTTATGTTATCTCCTAAATTGTATTGTCATATTAAATGAACTGCAACTGTGTACAAAATTATCTACTTTGCCTATCTTAATGTAATCCTGTAGTACTGTTTTTCATTTGGAACTTATCTCCCCAGGCCTCTACTGAAAATGGACATGTATACAGTTAGACTAGCCCGGTCAACAAATGTAAAATAAAATTAAATAAATAATAAATTATATTTTTCAAAACATTCATCCTAATGCATAACCTCTTGGCTGTCAACTTTCTGTCTGTCCTCTGTACAGATGTGCTGATGTCAGGTATTGCTAAGGTCATACCACTATGTAGGTGCCCACATAGTATTGTGCTGTGGGCCTAAACACTGCTGCTAGTTACAACATATGGGACATTCCTTAATATAGGACATGCCCCTTTTATTTGCCTGTGTGAGGGACATTACAGAGGTGGTGGGCTACAGATTCACATACAGTAGGTGGCAAGACGTCACAGGAAATGACATGTGGATACAGCCAAACAACATGGGGGACATATCCCCTGATTTGTGAACAGATTCTATGTCATCAGTGCTGTTATACACATGGTGGATTGATAGCTTGACAGGGTTTGTGTGGACATGCATTTGGTGAGTGACTTCATGACTGACAGTGATATGTCTCTGACATACCGCTCCACTGGCATGCTGTCCACAGATTGGCCACATGTCTTCCTGTTAGTTTTTTTCTCTTCCCCAGACAATTGGTGTCCTTGGTAAATCAGTCGAGGACTCTGTGGAATGCAATTAGTAAATATTCACATCTATTGGTATTACCAATATCATATTCCTCATAAAGGATGTTACAACAAATCCAGTAACATCTGCAACTATCTCAATGTATGATAGCAATATCCATCTACCCCTGTGTTTGTGCCTCTGTCCCCAAATGATGTCAGGCTTTTCCAGATGTCGATCAGGCAGAGACGTATCATTATTGCTTGACTTCATTCCTGCTACCATCCCAGTGATGTAGCAGACCCACAGACATGTCAGGGAAGAGGACATAGATATGAGTCCTGAGGCTATACATTGTGAGGTGAACTGTACATGTGAGAGGCATGTATATGTCTAGCCATTGTTAACAGACTGTCATGACTGTGTACACATGTCATGTGTACATGTTATATGGGCTGTGTATTGGCCGGTGCATGTAAGTGTTATGGCTCCTTCTTTATCTGACTGTGCATGTTGCTCCAGTTTCTGTTGATATATTGGCTGTATGTGTTTGTAGGGGCTGACTGAGACATGTCCTGTACCAAGGTCAGGATTCAGACTACACTGAGAATTGGGACTGTATATGTAGGGCTAGTGTATGAGTGGCAAACAATGATATATTTGTTCACACAGTCTGTATACTCTACTGTTCCCTTGACTTACCAATATGTGACTGTGACTGTGGTGATGTTGGTTGTGGGTATGCTCTTTCACACTGGTGTCTGTTTGTCAGTGCTGTTACATCCCCGTAGTGCCTGATATATTTGCAAATACATGTGTAATTACCCATAGCAGATTATTTGTGCTATTTCAGTAAATATATTTACGGATTATTATCATTTCTCTGGTAAATCAATGTAATGATATCATTGTTGTCAGAAAATGAGGGCATACATTTCATTTACCTACCTCACATCCATCAGAATATGTATGCTGAAACAAACTGTGTCACTCTGTCAAGAAGAGTACAGGGGGGCAATGACCTCTTCCTTCCTGGATGCTAATGCATTAGTACTGAGATGTGCCACATAGAAAGACTTTGTGACCACAGTGACAATGTAGTGGTCAAGATGTACCCAGATATTTTATAACACCTTCTTTGTGCAGGGGACTGTCATCGATGTGGTAAATCATGGGAACAGGGTTTTCCACAAAGGGGATGACAACACATTTTCTGACATTGAGCTTAAGGCCATGGCTCTGACACCAGTCATTGGCCTCAGTGAGGCCTTTCAATAGGATGCCAACATCACTTGAGTAACTAATAATAGCTTCCAACTTGCAATTGTCTGTAAACTTTGTCATCTAGAGTCCCTTCACATTGGCATGGACTTCAGAGAAGTTGATATCAAACATGACAGGACCAGGACAGAACCCTGTGGGACTCCACATATGACTGCTCAGCAGTCTGACTTAGAGTCAGCTATTTCCACACTGTGAGTCTTTCTGTGACCCAGTTTGCAGCCTACCTAGTGATATAGGGGTTGATGCCTAGCTTAGTGAGTTTTTGCATGATTCCTGAGTGGGGAATGTTATCAAAGGCTTTGGTCAGATCAAGGTAGACTGTATGTGCCACCTTGCCTTCATCCACAGCTCATGTGACTGATGCCAAGAAGTTGACCAGGTTGATTGAGCAGGTATGACCTACCTTTAACAAAAGTAAACTGTGTGGGATCCTGAGTCTGCAGATCCCCATATCCCTGTTTATTAGGTGCATGATGATGAATTCCATAGCTTTGCATAACAGACATGTCAGGCAGTTGAGGCAGTATTTCTCAGGGTCTGTAGTCACACCTAGTTTGTGGAGAGGAGTGATTGTAGCAGTGCATACTTTTGTAGGGCCAAAGCTGTGCTTGAACAGGGCACACAGGTGAGGTGCCAGGTCACTCTGTAGTTCATGTAGAACACAGCCAGGGATATTGTCAGGTCCCATAGAAGCTGTATTCATGGTCTTGGATAGTGGTGCTTTAACCTGTGCGGCAATAATACTGGGTGCTGGCAGTGTACTGTTATTGTGATTGGTTCTTTGCGGCGGGAGAGAGTGGTAAAGTTTGCATTCAATATGTCAGCCAGTATATTGGCAATATTTGTTGGGCCAGTCTAGGAGGTACCATTGTCTAGTAGGTCAGAACATATCTTGGTATTGCCATGGAAGTTTTTTACATAACTTTATGAGGATTTGTGGATGTCTTTGCTATGTGCTCCAATTCTGTTTTCACAGCTAACTTTGTAGTATCCGATGAGGGATCTCAACTTTTAATTGAGGATGATAAGTTTTTTTTCCAGTCTAGGGACTTTACCTTATTCCATATTGGTTCCCATCTTCTGTTGTACAGTTTCTTTAAGGCCAGTGACCACCAGATTGGCTTCCTTTTTCTGGAGGTGAGGGTTCTGGTTCTATTGGGTATGGTGGTATCCATGCATTTGTGTACATGTTCATACTGTATTGTTGTTTGATTCAGAAGTCATGCAAGTGGTCTCCATTTGCATGGCTGCCATGAGGTTAGCCACCTCTGTATTTATGAAACTATAGTTAGCTTTGGAAAAGCTTTTCATGATGGTTACCTGTGCAGGGGAATGGGAGGGCTGTGGATTTCCAAAGATGATTAATTTGTATTCAGATATAACAATGGAGGAGTTGACTATTGGTGTAGAGCAACAGTCGCCCATGTTAGCAAGGACAAGGTCGATGTGATGAGCATGTGAATCGGTACATGAGTAGCTATCCCAGTTACTGGTGGGGTAGTTGAAGTCAGCCAGTATGAGAATGTTCAGTTGGACAGTAATATTCTCCAGGGTGTATATATGTATTATGTATAGATTTGTCCACATATATGCATCTCCATACATATATACATGTATATATACAGAACCTGACTGATTCTACAGACTCCTTTCCCAACTGTTGAATGATTGTACTAACTGAAATGTTTGGAAAGTCATCAGCATTTTATAGGGCTCAGCTGGTATAATGGTACAGTGCTTTGAGTGTAGTTTATAGGGCCTTGGGCTCAAGACTTGGCAGGGCATATTATTTTGTTGCAAGGCAGAACAGTTGCTGCAGGAGGGAAGGGATAAGGGCAATAATTAAAAGAGGTCCCTAGTTTGGGACCCTTCACACCCATTTAAACAGCCCTTGGACAGATTTGTTGCAGTAAGAGGTTCAGAGTGAGGATCTGATGTTCGACTGCACTATATATATATATATATATATATATATATATATATATATATATATATATATATATATATATATATATTCACTTTATAATCCTGAAATATCGAATTTCAGAATTTCAAGATCATAAAGACAAAACCTAACAATCCCGAAACCCCAGAAGCGCGAATTTTAAAATAGCGAACACTACACTAACCATACACCACACACACACACACACACGCACACACACACACACACACACACACACACACACACACATACACACAGCTTCCCCCAACACACAAACACTCAAACCTACACTAGATACCAGCAGGGGGGCAAGGCCCCCTGAACCGCCCATGTGGGGGGCTGCGACCCCTAACCTCCCTACTTAAATATACTAACTCCACGGGCGCACTACACAGACAAACACACAAAAACACCACCATACAAGCTACATTCCCCTCACACACACAGATCACAGTAACAAAACACGCTGACACACACTAAAGCCCCTAACTAAAACCCTTAAACATAAATACTTACCTGAACTTCCAGCTATCCCTTCACACAGCGCAACACCAAAAGTGCTACTTCAATATCTCCATACTTTGGGATTTTAAAATTCTCGCTTCTGGGCTTTCGAACTTTTCAGCCTTCGGCTTTATAATCTCGGGATTCTGAAA
>NC_056733.1:437056785-437179285 GCF_019279795.1 Protopterus annectens
GGGATCAGCCTTTCCAGATGTGCTATGGTGTTGCAGTTTTAGAACATATGTTAGTTAGTAATAGCAAACATATTCCAGAATTATAGAAGCATGCATGAGTATTCCCATTAACCCAAAACAACAGATTTGGAACATTTGCATAGCAAACAGAACACATGCATATATGGGACCACAGTGGGCATTACACCAGCATGCAAGTTACATTGATAGCAACAGGCCACCAATGATAGTATATGAAGAGGGGACATTAATTGGAATACAGTTCAATATTTGTAGAACAATAGGACACATGTCCCAACAGTAGGTATGATGGAAAACATACCCATTCATTTGTGTGTTTAGATTATTGTTGAAGATAAGGTGTGGGGGAGAGAGAGATGTCAATTAACAAATATAGATTCTTGCAGTGGTCACAGCTTTAATGATCATTGCTCTAATCACTACTCTACAGTTATAATTGCAACAACCTATGGCCTTGAGTTGTACAGTGGTATGTTTGTACACAGTGTATAATTACAACCTTCTTATAGCTACTTTATACCTTCTCCTACCTGGAAGACCTGTGGAGGGAATGTTTGTTAATACTACCTGACTATTTCTACCCATATTCACATAGTCAGGGTTACATATGTGCACTCATACTGTGTGTGTGTGTGTGTGTGTGTGTGTGTGTGTGTGTGTGTGTGTGTGTGTGTGTGTGTGTGTGTAAAACTGCCATACTCTGCCTTGTTTCTATAGATGACCCTGCTTGTTGGCAGCAGGGACCAGTAGCTGTAATAGCATGACACCTTTGAACATTTCTTGGGGAAGACCACTTGATCTATGTACTTATCTTGCTGTCATCTGCAGCCTTGGGGTTTAACCATGGGTGTTGGACACAGTATAATTACACCCTTCTTATAGTTACTTTATACCTTCTATTACCTGGAAAACATGTGGAGGGAATGTTTGTTAATACTACCTGACTGTTTCTATCCATATTCACAAAGTCCTAGTTGAAATTATGCATACAGCTTACTGCCACTCCCAGGATTTGAACCTTGGCTGTTTTCACTAACAATACAAGTTTGTATTCCATCAGAAGGAGCTGTTGAGAAACTGCTGTTTCCTCCTTGAATGATTTCTGTCTCATTCTCTCTTGGTTATACAATCTGACCTTGTAATTATAACATTCTTATACATACATTCCTATACATACCTTTTGACATAGCACAGTGTGGAAAACAGTGGTTTACACAACATTACTATTTAGATGTCAGATCTTGATGCATGAAACATTTTGTATCAGTTAATCACGTGTCTTACAGAGGCACTGACTTTGTCAGATGAGACTTGATTGTTTAATGCTTTCAGAGCTATACTTGCTATGCACAACCTGTACACATTTCAATTCATACCATACCAGAGTAAACACAACTAGTGCATGGTTTTAAATTTTACTGACAGGCAGTTACAGTTTTATTTATATATAACCTATATGAGATTATTACTATATTAATGTCTAGTTTATTCAGTACAAACCATACCGATTTTTAATACTGCCAGGTGACATTCTACTCCTTTATATTTATTTGGTATGAATACTACAAGCTAGATTCTTACTCACCAGCCTCCCGATGCAGCCTTTGCAACTTGCTTCCATGGGCTTCCTGGTTCACAGCCCGCTCAGCTGGAACTGTAAAGAAGATAGAGAAACATGTATGCATACCTATCCATCATATATACAGGCTGGACTTTGGTAAACAGTTATTGATATGAATACTTACACATGCCAGGGACATCACCCCTCTGCCATGCTTCTTGGACCCTTTGGTCCAAAAGCTCCCTCTTCCTCTGCTGCAAGTCAGCATAGTGGTGCTGGACCTGCTCACCAGTCCGAGGGATGCCAGTGGCACAAGTGAGATCACAGGCAAGACTTTCCCAGCTCTCCACTTTGTACTGGGAGCCCTGATACTGGTCCTGTAGCAGTCCCATGTCATGTTTTTTTAACAAGGAGTCCTACCATGACCTACCATGACTCCTGTATGCCCCAGTACTATGCCAAAAAGTGCATGCCCCTTCCAACATCTGCCATACTGCCTACAGTGGTGAACTACAACCATTTATGAGTTGTATGGTTTTGAATATGCTGAGCTAAGCTAAGCTATGGGAAAACCTGCTTAGCTAGAGTTGGCAGTGCTTAAAGGGCAGGTTCATCACTGCTTACCAATAGGCAAATCCACTTAGCTGGGCTACTCATTGCTTAGCATTCATATTTAAGCAATGCTTACACCCGATAAGCATAGCTGTGCAATGCTTAGCATTATGTTTTATTTTATAGACTGTTAGCTGTATGGGATTGATTCATCATTCCTGACATATTATAATTTTGTTTACCTTCCCTGACATCCCCCTATGTGCTTTCATTACATTTATTCTTGTGTGACTATATTGTATGGGGCACTTGTGTTTCTATAGGGGTTTCACAATGTTATTACAGTGACACCTCACATCTGGACCTAGTACATCTGGACCTACTATACTACTCTGGTTAATAAATATATGTTATGTTCTACCTAATTATTAAAAAAATAAATTATGTACTGCTTTCACGTGTAAAATGCTAATTTGCTTCAGTGGGGATTGAACCAGGAATGACTACTTGCAAAGTGAACTCTCTATCCACTTCTCTATTTCTCCTTGGCTATCTTTTGAAGTATATTTTTATTTAGCTCCTTCTGATGTGTAAGCTAGGCTGAGCAGAGCTGCACAATGCACACACCCACTCAGCTACGCTTAAACTTTATTCTGGACTGAAAAAAAAAATTAAACTGTTGTGTTTTATTTTTGTAATGTAGAGGTATGCACATTGCTTTCTGCAACATTATCTGTGGGGAGCTGTGCTTTTCAAATGGTGATGACATGACAGGCTTTGCATTTGAGAGGTATGCTCCACAGACACTTACAATAACCACCATACCTCTCAACTGTACAGATATTCACAGAATGTCCAGATTTTTACCTTATATTTTTTGTCCATTTTTCATATGATTGTGGCTTTCTGGCAGATTAGTGGCAAAGCATTAAAGACTGCAGTTAGTAAATAATGACAGACATTTGAGTTTTACACTTTGTACCCTTTGGGAAAGTCATGTTAATGCAACGCCTGTCATTCTGTCAATGTTCTAAGTTTGTGAGAGCAATATCTCACATCTGTCCCTATTTGTTATGGCTTAGTCCAGATTTCTTGTGAGGTTGAGAGGTAACGGTGGCCGCGGACACTATTGCTACCTTTACATTGCCATGCGGTAATTATGGAGTGCAGGGGGCATGTGTAATGTGAGAACACTGCTCTCAGACACACACCCTGTGCTTATACACAGAACCATGTCTGTATTACAACACGGCAGCACACCTTCATGAATATGTGAGGCCCGCTGCCATGCTGCATGGAAATGGTCCCTTCTGTGCAATAATAAGCTATTCTTGCATTGAAGTTTGATGAATCCCAGCATTTATCTGTTATTAATTTAGCTGTGCAGTAATATATACTATTTGCTTCCATTATGTCACATGAATTTCTGTCAATAGTCTTGATTACTATGTTCTTTTGGTTTATCAGACTTCTAATGTTTTGTTCCTGACTGACTATCTGTAATCTGTTTCTTTCATTGATTTTAATATGTTGATCCATCTCAATTTAATCAAGCAACTCATTTCTTAGATCACTTTCTTTTAAACTGAGAACACATTCTGTGTTCTCTGTTTCCTGCAGACATTCTGCAGAAAAGTCTAGAACACTTTCTTGTGAAATATTCTCTTCAGCTGCAAACTACATCACCCATTGCTCTTTCAAATGGAAACTCTCTGGCCTATCACTCAACATTATTGAGTGCATCAGAGTTGCCACCATTTCTCATTCCTTCCCTTGCTGTACACTCCAATTCATAGGTTCATAGGTTCATAGATTAGTACTAGGCCAACTGCCCTTGTGGGCCATTTTAAGCCTAGCCAAATAACCCATCTGAGAATCAAACCCTGCACCTTGTTTCTGTAAGGCAAATATCTTAATCATTATGTCAACCTCCCCAGTTTGAAGTTTTGTACCAATTTCCTACTGAAGGCTCCGGTGTATTTTTATGTGGGAACTGATCAAATGCTTCCCATTCCACCTGTTTCTCTTTAATTTGTAAACTCACTGTTCCATCATGCTATGACATTACCAGACTTGGATTTTCTGCACTAAATACTTCACTTTGCAGAAAATCCATAACTTCAATGTCTATTTCTTTAACTTTTCCATTACTAATCCTCTTTTCTACTTTCCCATCTTTATTTTCTTATTTTTTATATTGTAAAATTTCCCATATCTGGATGCCTTTGCCTGTATTTCTCTTCAAATATCTTTGGTGACATTTTTTTATTGATTAGTTTTGATGTCTCTTTTGCATAAATATTGTACCATATTAAATCTCTTTGTCTTTCCCAAGTACATATTTCTTCTTCTGCAGTTTCCCACTCTACCTGTTTCTCCTTAAATTGGAGAATCATTGTCCCACCATGCTGTCACATAACCTGTGTTAGGCTTTCCACACTAAATCCTTCATTATGAAGATAGGCCATAACTTGTTTCTATTTGTTTAACTTCTACTTTACTAATCTGTTCCTCATTTTACTAATCATCTGTTCCTCATTCTACCTTTGTGATTGTATTTATTGTATTGTAACATTTTCCATAATTGTGTGCCTTTGCCTATATTTCTCTTCAAATATCTTTATAGCTGTTTTTTTTTTTGCATTGCTTAGTTTGGCATTCTCCTTAGCATAATTATTACACCATACCTGATATCTTTTTTCTTTTGCACATGGATATTTCTTTTTTGTATCTTTCAAAAATCTCTAGGTTTTGTTGTTTATATTTTCTCACCTCCTCAGTTGCTTTTTTTCCCCTAAACTGCTCAAGATTTATTGGTATATATAATGTTTTCCATGGATCTGTTATATTAATGAACACACATTTCCATTTGAAAGTTTTGACAGTTTTTCTTGGGCAAGTATTGTTCTTTCTTCTAATTTCTCTCTTAATCTTTTTGAATACCATCTAGCCAGAAATTATGGGCATTTGCATTATAGTATCAATATGTTTCTTTCTTATCATCAATAGTCCACCCTATCATATTTATGTTTTTTTTTTTTTTTTTTTTTTTTTTTTGCCGGTCAATTTTTTTTTGTTTTTTGTGGACTACTACTTCCTTCTACAACAGGGAATCCATCCTCCACTGAGCCTGGCCTAACCCCATTGTAGGAATGTTTCCATGTCTTGAGAATTGTACATTGCCATTGTTATTTTTTCCAGTCCTACACTAGTGCACCTACCAGGACTGGGCAGTTTTTATCCTGAGATCTGTACACCCAGCTGTGTTTTTCATTTTAACCTACTTTTGTTTGTGATATGTGCTATAGCAAATACAGTATATATAGCACTGTTGTCTTGGTGAGAGTTTGTGAAGGCAGGTTTGCATCGTGAAGGTACACACCAAGACATGAGGATGAAATAAATTCCAGCAATGTTACTCTCCTTTGCTTGGTGATTTTATCATCATGCCATCTGGACCCTGCTTCCTCCTGATGGACTGAGCTGATATTTGGAAAGTTGATTTGGTATAAGTAAATAGTTCTGTATTTGTATATGGATGAACAAAGTTGTTGTAAAGTTGACAGTAGATACTGACAAATATAGCCAGGATTTCATTTATTTTTAATTTTTAGTCAAAAATATAAGGTAGTGTAATTTGGATGTTTATAATTTTTGCTAGTAGTTTTTTTTTCACTAAATATTTTTTTATTATTTCAAATAAGATGTCTTAAACATTACATGAAATAGAGATAAATAACATATTTACAATTCTAAAACATTACTAACTTCAAACCATTATATAACTATTTACATTGGTGTCTATGCAAATAACATTGAAATTCCATATTATATAAAGTTAGAAACATAAGATTATGTATCTTCTTCAATCTTTTTTAGTATTTCCAGTTCTTTCATCCGAGAGTAATAGTAAGAAGTCGATCTTTTAGTTCTGTTCTTCACTGTTAATATTTCCATGTGAGCAACTGTTGTTGTTAAAGTCTCAAATTCCTTGAACGTAGGCGAAGCCTCATTTTTCCAGTGTATAGTTATGATTTTACGTGAAATTACCAATAGTGACCATAGGATTTTAGTGTCTTTTTTTGGTACACAGTTTGGAATAGGAGAGTTGAATAAAATTAAAGACTTTGTTAATTGAAAATTATCATTATAAACAGTCTGAAAAAAATAGTTAATGGATTTCCAGTACATATTGAGACATATACATTCATAGAAAACATGCTGCCAATCTGCTTTTATCTTGGTATGGCATCTCCAACGTTGATCTTCAATAGAATACATCTTGGCTAACCTATGTGGTGTATAGAAACTTCTGTGTAGATATCTCCAAGTGAAGAATTGCCAGTATTTTGATAATGTAGAAAATTTGGAAGATTTTAGAATATTACTTTTTTCTTCTTCAATTGGAGGATGATTGTTTATTAAAGTATAATAATCCCAGTAGGATTTTTCATGATATATTTTTGTTTTTTTAACAATTTTATAGATATTAGACAAATAACCTGTACCCTGATAAGGCTGCTTTGTGATAAGAATAAGGTATTCAAGAATAAGGTATTCAATGAGTTTTGGAGCTTCATGTCTAACTGAAGGTTGCATTTGTTCTATTTTATTTATAAGAAAATGACTTAGATTTTGTAAAAACAACCAATTGTCTTTATTTATATTATAATTATAAAGTATCTGTTCCTTTGTTAGAATTTTCCCTTTCTCTATAAGTTGATGCCAAAAGAGTAATGTTTCTTCTATAAGTATATTTATTTTAGATATTTGGAAAGTATCTAGAATATTTGGTGTAAAAGCTATAGGGAAAATAAGAAAAATCCAAGAATTAATATTTGGTATTTTGTTTATATATGTTTTGAACACCGAAAGTGTAGAGCTTATATAGTTTGATGGCAATTTATTAATATTATTCCTTTTCCCTAAAAAATAATCTTTTAACATCCATATAAGGGGTGATGGTATTACTGTTAAGTTGTCTTGTATGTGATTATAATTGATTTCTATGTAAATCTGCTCATGGGCTTGTTTCCATATAGGTGTGCATGAATTATTTAACCATAGTGTTATGTTTTTAATAACAGATGCGATAATATATAAATCAAAATCTGGTAAATTAATTTCACCATCTTCCCAATCTGGCAAATGTTTATTTAAGGCTATACGGGGTTTATTTGGAAACCATAGAACATTTAAAATTAGTTTATTTTATCTTTGAATAATATATTTGGGAGGTGGCAATGAAACATTTTGTATTAAGTATAATATTTTGGGAAATATGATTATTTTAATAAGATATAATCTGTCTGCTGTTGAAAAGATATATTTATTCCAGTAACCAATTGTTTGTTTTATTTTGTCTAGTATTTTATTATAGTTAAATATTAGAGAATCTGTTAATTCATTGAGTAGATTTATTCCCAGATATAATAATTTACTTTCTGTTACTATATATTTGGAAAATCTTTTGTTTATATTATTTTTTTTACACTTACAGGGCATGATTTTAGTTTTGTTTTCATTAAATTTTAAGCCTGAAATATTTTGAAATTTATTCATGGAGTTAAATAGAGCATTCAAAGACTCATTTGCATCTGAGAGAGTTAATAGTATGTCATCAGCAAAGAGATGGACTTTAAGGTTTAACATTTTATTAATACAAATGCCCTTTATGTTATTGTTTGATCTGATTTGATTTGCAAAGGGTTCTATGAGTAATGCAAATAATGGTGATAAAGGGCAACCTTGTTTAGTTCCTTTTTGATTGTTATAGGGCCTGATCTATATGATCCCAGTTTAACATATGCAGTAGATTTTTCATATAGTATTTGGATAAGATTATTAAAATTAGAAGGAAAGTTATATTCTTTTAAAACTAGTGAAAGAAAGTTCCAGTTAACCGAATCAAAAGCTTTATTAATATCTAATGAGATTACATTTAAATCTAGGACTTTATGTTTGCTATAATCTATTAATGTTAGTATTCTTTTAATATCATCTGAAGTATTTCTTCCTTTAATAAAACCTGTTGGATCTTTATGAATTAAGAAAGGAAGAATTGATCCTATCTGCGTATATAGCCATAAACATCTTATAGTCGATATTGAGTAATGATATTGGCCTATATGAGGAACACTGCTTCTCATCTTTATCTGGTTTGATAATTGGGGATATCAATGAATATTTCCAAGAGGGTGGTATATTCAAATCTTTATTGGCTATATAATATACTTTTAATAATAAGGATATGGCTTGATTTTGTATTAATTTATACATTTCTGATAGCATATTGTCTGGGCCAGGTGCTTTTTTTGCTACTCCTTGTTTTGTTTTGTATTGAGAGTTTATTAGTACTGTGTAATTATTAATAAGTAAGTTGTTTATATTTCTATCTAATAAGTGTGTCTCTTGTAAAAAGGCTATTTGTGGTTTATGAAAGTTTATGTACTTGAATAGGCTTCTCCTTTTATTACTATTATTTAGACCATTAACATTTATGGATAAACATTTCATTTCCTAGTTTTGAGTTTGTTTTATGCGTGAGTTTATGTAAATATTGTTTATTCTTAGTTCCATCTTGGATACAGAATTCAAAAGGTTTTTCTTGTATGATTTTTGCATGTTTCTAAGTGACACCAAAGTGATAGAATAAAAAAAAAAACAAAGAACTTCCAAACTTGTAATTCTTAACCTTAAAAACCATTCCCTATCACTATGAGGTAATATACCTCTTTGTTTGGTTAGTGAATCTAACCAAACAAACTTTCTACCCTCACAAATAATAGTTGGATCAGTTTCTCTTATCCTCTTAGTTTTTAAATAAAGATAATTGAATAATAGATTAAGATAATCTAATCAGCTAAAATATATACATATATTCTTTACTCATCTTATTGTAATTCAATAATACTTATTTCTGATCGGGTTTCAAAAAGGTACAAATATTTAGATTAAGGTAGTATCATTTCAAAATAATTTAGGGTATTAATAAACATCATGTTAAAATCTATAACTGGATATTTCATACATCTGTTGAAAACTATTTACTGACATTACTGTATAATACAATACCATTGTTGTGCAATTGTTTTAGACTACTCAAGTCCGAAACCAGTGTTTAGTATTTGCAAAGTCATATTGGAATAAAAACATGAATAGTTCTGAAACCACATCATATTTCATGTTTAACATAAACTGAAATGCAATACAATGTACAATGTACAAGTATATTAATATTTCTTTAGTAGACATTAAATATGTTCCTCTGATTGCATTTTTCGGCTGGAGACAACAAGATTAAAATTTAGACATCTCCCTTATCCAAGAGACTACTTATAATGTTGTCACTTGTTTTGTTGTTAACACTTCTATCAACTTTCAGAGGGACTTTGTATAATCAAAACTGACACAGTACAGAGGTAAAACTACAATGCACTCGACCACATTTTTAAAGCAAACATCTATGTATATCACATATTAACTCTTACAGCTTAGACTGACACTTAACCAGTGAGTTTATCTGCTGACAATAAGTGCTGGCAATATAATTTTGACTTACTTAACACCAGTAATTTAATCTTATGAATGAATAATAGTTTAGCATTAAACATCCGGAGCTTCTTATTATAGTATTTAAAAAGTATCCTGGAGAACAAATCAAAATAATGGAAGCTGCTAAGATTTAGACTATTATGTATGAAAATGTTACAGGTTAAAATTCCTAACCCATTTTGCAGTAAATAGACAAAATGTATTTAAACTATGGGGTAACACCTTTATTACATCAAAAAGGTGTTTAAGAAGCTTGTTTTTCCTCTAACATCAGAGGATAGCTATGGTGATCCATGCACTGCAAGAGTTTTATTTATCCTGGTAATTGCTTTATGAATGTATATAGAAATATTTAATTCAAATAATTAACTGGCATTACAATATTTCTCAGAAAAGTTGTTTTACAGTTAATGACTAGATAGAATGCATCATTGAGAGGATACATTTATCAAATGTCAAGTGCTTTAGCTATAATATAAGTGTCCCCTCAAATTAATCCCCAATGAATTTACTGCTTACTAAACTTGCAGACTAATATTAGAGTCTTTTCATGTAGTCATATTGGAACATGAAAATACAGGTCTGCTGATTAGGAGCAATCAGGCTCTCAACTGCTAGACAGTGTTATACATTTGTCTGCAGAAAGGTTTGAGAATTCCGGTTGCATTGTCAAGCATTTTTGTTTACACTAACAGTAACATGATATACCCACATACACTAGTATTGTGTCATTCTTGATAATGTAAAAAGCCAGGTAATATTATAAGTAGGGTGAAGCCACAGCCAGGTAATATAATAAGAAGAGTACAGCCGCAGTCATTATTCAGATGAGCAAATGGGAACAGCATGAGCCATCTAAGGATGGATAGCTCGTTGAGTACCTGCTACAATGTATGTTCATAATGCATGGTAACTTAGTAATAAATTAGGGTGTGGGCTAAGACTCTCCCTCTTCTACTCAAATTGGATTTAATACAATATATGTGTAGAACACAGATGCTTCGACAAAGTTCAAAGCTATATGGGATATAAATATTGTATAATTGACAGATTGGGTTAAATCCTCTGTTGTTATGTTACTTATTATAGTTGTTTATATAATTATTGCTTTTACTTTCTCTATTATATTATACTGTTATTTAAATGTTTAATTTGCTAAATGTACATTTAACCTTCTTGTTGCATCCCATTTGTCCACTTGAGGGCATATTTTGGTAGCAGGACATTAGTAGTATTTTGTAGGAGCACCAGTGTGGGAAATAGCAATTTTCCTTAAAATAAACCTGTCAATTGCTTGACATTTATTAGTTTCTTTAGAGAATTTGTAAAACAGCAGTGATTGTATTTGCTGATGATTAATTTCTGCTCTTTAAACTCTGCTGTATAAAACATAGTAAAGGATAGCTAAAATGTCTAGAAATCTAAATTGACAGAAAGACAAACAGATATATGTCCTTATCTATCAAGGTGCTAGAAGACATCAGTAGCCATAAGCTGAAAGTGCTTCAAAAATATATATCTGTGTATATTTATATGAACCTCTTATATTATTTACGTTTCCTTAGAAGGAATTTAGGTTTCTGTATCTTTAAATGTGAACCTAGCTTATTTCCTGACTAGACGTCAATTAGAAAGAGTCAGGGGATGGCGTACACAAGTAAATGCGACAAGCAATAAGTAACTCAAGTTTCTAGTGATGTTTGTGGCTGTTAAATTGTCTCGAGAACCAAGCAGGAAAAGGTATGTGTTTTTTCTTTTTTCTTTTCCCTTCTCTTACTTGGTGACAAACTCATGTAGTGTGCACGCAAACACTCTAGTTTGCGGAGTAGTGTTCACAACTATCAAACTTTGCATTTTAAACATGCTATGCCTTATTTCTCTACAAAAGAAAAGACAACAGGATATCTAAGCTAGTCACAAGCATCTTTCAACTCCGGATGTCCAGAGCCACAATACACCTGACTTATAGCCTCAAAATATTACTTAAAACATATTTTTTCACTGGACTATATCAGTATGTGCATATGGGTCAAAGGCAGTACATCTTTTAAGATTATTTAAAGTAGTCTTATGATACATCCTAACTGAAATACTTCATTTCAAAAGCAACACATTTCCGCCCAGCATTAGCATTTATCCAAACAGGGACACTTTTAACTTATAAAAAGTGATGCTGTCAGGGATGTAACTGATAATAAGTTATATAGCAGCCATTACTATAACTATTAAGCAATATAACCATATACTGATTAAAGTATTATAAGTTAATGAAGATTTTATAAAAATAAGAGAAAAAATAAAAACAACAAAACACAAAGAGAGAAAATAAATTAAATAAATAAATAAATAAATAAATAAATAACTATTTGGGAACATTATTAGGCATTGATTACTCTGATTAAGAATATGAAAATAATAGATGGATAATAATGAAAAATAGAGTAATGTTTAAATTATGCTTAGTATATTGTTGTGATTTCAGATAAATGTATTTACATGTATGCTAATTTTGACATTTAAAGTATAATTGAAAACAGTACTTGTTTCAGTGTAACTTGAAGACAGTAAGAACTTTTCTTTTGTTGTTAGTATTATTATTTAGATTTTTACAGAATATAACATATGCAAGATTATTTGTCCTTTATTTGTTTTTTCTTTTGCTCAACAGTTTTCCAATTATTTACTTCAGCATTTCTTTTCGGTGTACTTATTGTCCAGTCCATAGATTCTTCATGTGTTAGGATGTTGTTGTTGGTAAGGTATTTTATTGCTGAATCTACTGTTTCAAAGATTTTTATTCCATTTGGTAGAACAACTCTCAGTCTTGCTGGGAATAAAAGATGGACTTTCAGTTGCTTTTTCTTCAAGGTTTTTATTATTGGTAGAAATTCTTTTCTTTTTGAAACCACCTTTGTAGAATAATCATTGTCAAATCTTATTAATGAATCATTGTATTTGATGGGAGAATTTGCCCAAGCATTTCTTAATATAAGATCTTTATCTTGTGTAGAAAAAAGTCTCACAATTATAGATCTTGGCTTGTTCTTACCCAGAGAAGAAGCATTTCCAGAAGCTGCTAGTGATCTATGCACCCGTTCTATACCATATGAAAGAGCTTCAGGTATTTTTGTCACATCTGGTATCCAGGTGGTAAAAAGTTTATCATATTGTCCCCTTCAGATTTTTCTGGTAGACCATATATTCTAATATTATTTCTTCTTGCTCAATTTTCCATATCATCAAGATTTTCTAGTAAATATGTGTTCTGTTGAAGTAAGAATTCAGTTTGTTGTTCTTCTATTTGGACTCTAGTGTCAATGTCACTTAATGACTGTTCAATAAGTGATATATGTCCTTTCTGCTGTGTAAACATTTTTTGAAGCTGTTCCAGCTGTTGTGAGCACTTTTCTTTAAAAGTATCTATTTTATTGTCCATCTTGTCGATTTCTATTGTAAGTTCCTGTATATTTGTAATGAGAGACTGCAGGTCTTTTTTTGAGAGAAGAGTCTTGTGATGTATTCCTTAGATGACTCATGCTGTAAAGCTGATATTGGTGCTGATTTTCAAGTAATTAATTTGACAGGAATTATTCAAGTTCTGACAATAATTTTTTTCTTGTAGATGCTCAGAGTTATTAGAAATAAGTTAGTAATAAACATTTCTTCAAATTAAATATTATTTTGTAAAATTCCTGTCAGGAATTGTATTGAGGTAAGAGAGTCGAAATGAAGTGCAGCTATCAGTTCAGCATCCTAGCCACGCCCACCTTGCTAGTAGTTTTGATGGACTTTGTGCCCATTCTGAGTATAGCACTAACATTTTGATTTGTTCTGGATAAAGAAGATTTATTTGTTTTTGAATATCCTTGATCTGAAGCTCAATAACTTTTCCATATTAAATAGATATTTTTGTTTCAAGAAGTAATTTTGCTTTAAAATTATTTTCTTTCTGTTTAAAATATTCACCATAAAAAGAAGTTTTGGCAATTAAGAGATCACCAAGCTGAGCCTTTAAACAGCTCACTGAATATCAGCCTTAATTTGTTCTTTATTTATTTCTGTATAAAATTTTTCAAAAAAAAAAAAGGTTTGTTCCTTTTTGATATCATCTTTTTGTAATAACGAATTTAGTTTCCATGAAAAATCTACATTTTTTGCTATTATAGGTCTCTGCAGTTAAGAGACAGGATAATCTTTGAGTGGCAGAAATATACCTGGGCTCAGAAATGTAATCTGATAGAGAAAAAGTAAACTTATCTGAAATTAAAAATAAATCTGTCTGTAACCAAGACTTATGATATCCTGAATATTATTTAAAATTATGGTTAGAATAATGAGAATTATGAATCCTGATAGCAGCAAATTATTCCATATTTACTCCCAAGTCAAGGATAGCTGATGAAAAAGGTTGGTATGTAGAATTGGAATTGCTTGTATGATCCTTGGGCAGATCTAAAACTGAATTTGACTCTCTTGCAGTTATAAAATAATAATAATAATATTTATTTATTATTGTATTAATTAATCAGATTGTGTATTAACTTGTCTTAGGCTGAGAGGGTAGAGTCTTAAAAGGAGTGAGGTTTTGTCTAATTTGTATGTTTAGTTACAAAACAGCACCAGCTACCTTGAAAATCACAGTTTTTAGTATGTTCACAGAATGACAATTTGATTCATTTTCAAATGAAATAAGTATTAGATATATTACTAGATAATAGATGAAAGACACATATAAACATTTGTGGAAGTCATGTAGTAACAATATAATCACACTGAAGGAGCAAAGGTGCTGCTGACACTATATTTGTAGGTTTTATAGTCTCCACCATATGAAATGCTGTTTCTTTTTTCTAATGAAAGGTGGCATCATTTTATTTATTTATTGAAGTAGGAAGCCTTTTATTCAATTAATGAATATAAAATGAATATGCAATTATAAAGCAACATTGCACAGCCTACTAAACAAAACAGTCATTAACTTACAACAAGCATATTACATGTAATAGTGTCTCAGACATACAGACAAAATTAATATAAAACCCCATTAAGTGGTAAGAATCCCCCTCCAAAAAATAGAATAATTGATGACCGTTTGGTGCATTTTTAATCAATATCTTCTTTAACTCCAATTTTTCTCTGTGTATAGGCTAATCTAAAAAATGCTATATTCCAATCTACCTCCTTGGATTTCCAGTGTCAAATGATTAAATTCTAAACAATTGCTGCCACCATACTAGTAAAATAAAGCAGATCCCTATCCAGGCTGTTACCCCATTTTGAAAGTCTCAAAAGCAAAAAGTAGGGTTATCAATATACAGGAGATCAAAAGCTGTTGTGTAAGCAATAATGTGATAAATCTTAACTAAATAGGTTGTACTATTGGGTAGGTTCATATCATCTGGAAGTTATCCACATCTGTACCTCCACACTGCAAACATAAGTTGTTAACCTTAAAATCACTTCTAAAGAGCCTAGTTGGAGATCATTTCCATAAATGTATTGGCTTAAATAGCATAAAGACCGTTGCACAGGTGCAAATAGGATTAGATTAGCTGGTGAAATTTGTGGACCAGCTTTCACTGATCCACCTTTCCCATTTCACTTTGAGTTCCACAAAATTGGCACTTAAATCATGGGAGCCCATATAGACTTCATAGAAGTAGGAAAGCCACAGCTTATTTGAAAGGGAGTGACTTTGCTCTCCTGGTAGTAGAAAAAAGGCACACAAAATCAGTTTTGTAGCATCTGTTCTTGAACCTACCTCATTTTTTCAGGACTTGAGCTGAAGTTGTTGCCACCAATGTAATGTCTTGGATTAATTAAAAACTTTGAAATCTGAGCCCCAAACATTAATAACATATATCAGATTATTATTTTCCAAGAGTTTCATGCTATAATTTTGTCATCTACCTGGATTTGATTGTTGAACTACAGCCATTTTTAGTAATCCTAAAGTAACCTTTCCCTTAGAAAATGTCCTACTGGATCCCATACTCTGTTTGAAGCCTGTAGACCTTCCCATCTCATTTCTGTAAAGATAATATCCACCCTGAACCATAAGGAGCATGCAGAAACCCTTGCCCTCACAAACTCGATCTCTACTGCTAATCCAGCATAAATCTTCATATTAGGCACCACTAAACCACCTTTGCAAATAGTAAATAAAACAAATAGTGGTAACCATGAAGTAAACAAAAACTTAGAACAAAACACCTCACGGAGTGATGTAGTCCTTAAAATAGAAATGGCCAGTGATAAAAAGATAGTCTTTATTAAAAAGTTAAGCGCTTTCATCCCTGTTGAACTAGGGCTTCTTCAGAACAGAAAATCATTGAAACCTGTTTCTTTTTAAGGGTAATTAGCTTGTCACATGACAATAAACATTTGCATTTCACACCACAACAATCTGAAACAACTTTACTCAACAAAACATAATAACATCACCATTGTTAGAGTGTCCAGGATAAAAATGTTACACATATATATATATATATATATATATATATATATATATATATATATGTATGTATATATATATATATATATATATATATATATATATATATATATATATATCTATATATATATATATATACATATGTATATATACATATATATATATATATATCAAATTACATAAAAAGTAATAATATCTTACAAAATAGCTAAACATAACAATAAAAACAGTTTGATTACTGTATATGCCCAAAAGTACTATTTACTTAAAAATCTAATGGCTGGAAGCAGTAGCAGTATATTTATAACAAAAACTCTTACTTTAATATATCGATTTACTAAAAAGTGTAGTTGTAAAAAAATAATATAACTGGTGGGAGTTAAATATCCAGTGCCCTTTTCCTTAGTTCGGGCATGAGATTTACTGATTCATTTAACCCAGGCAGCTTGGTCGCATTTAATGTAAGCTGCCAATTTAACTCCCTTAATGGCAATTCATTGTTCCAACCCCCCCTTGAGCTTTTTCTTACTACCTCAAGAATACCAAAATAAAACTTTCTAAAGGACAAACAACTGGTACTGTGTTTGTAAAGGGCATTGTTCAAATTTCCATGCTGAATGCTGTAGTTGTGTTCATAAATCCTTTTATGGAGGCTTCTCTCTTTTTCCCCTATATAATAATATGTGCAACTCAGGCAGATGGCTAAATATACTAATCCTTTACTACTACAATTCCCTGTGTTCAATGTTATACTTTGAGATGGCTGACCTACTGTAATATTGTGCCCCTCCGAAACAAAACCACAGTACTTACACACCCCACATTTATAAGTTTCTTTCCTTTATTTGTTCATTCTAATAAAGGATTTTCTAACCAAACCTTAAGGTTGGGTTCTGTCCTATGGACAAAATGTGGTCCTTCCCCCAATATGTTCCATAAGTCCATATTGTTTTTAAACATAACCCAATTTTTAGACATAATATTTCTGACCTCTGTACTAAAGTCGCCATAGTAAATCACTATGGAATTAGGTAGAGTAGAGTCAGTATTTTTGTTCCTTTGGTGGAGTTCCAAAGCACCACCACCTAAAAGTAATGTGTATTTAGTACCCCTCCCATCTAGCACTTGTTCACTACACTCAACCAGTAATTGGAGTGGGTAAGCTCTATCACAAAACGTTCTGTAAAGTGAACCCAGTTCTAATTTGAAATATTCTACATCTGAACACATTCTTGCCACTCTAATTATTTGGCCCTTAACTAAATGTCTTTTAATGTAATAAGGATGATAACTCTGAAAATCTAAAAAAGTATTAGAAAAAGTAGGTTTTTTAAATAATATAGATGCAAAACTTTTCTCTTCATAGTTCTTAAACAACATCACAATCATGCACAACTGTAAAATCATTCCAATAATAGGGATTCTGGAAATAATCAGTTATGATAGCAACCTGCATGTTGTGAATGGTAGCAAGTGTGACTGTTCATACATGCCATGCGTGTATGTACTGTATTCTAGAAGGAAATGACACATATGCAGAATTATCACTTTATTCAGCATATACTCAGAAGAATGTCCTGCCATACACACTTTCAGATGTCCAGCTATAACAGATGTGAAATGTACATAGCTGCAAAATAAGGAGCATGTTAATGTGACATGTATATTAATCAAGGTGAAACTAATGAGTAGTCACTCCCATGAAAGCTGGGTTGTGTGTGTAGTAATGTCAGTATATGCCTGTCCATATGATGTGCATATGTGTGATAGGAAAACTACACATGAGCAATTAGCCCATAGAAGACTTAGCCCAAAACAACTTACCAGTAGTATTGTACAATGACATCAGCTAGCTTACCAGTAGTATTGTACAATGACATCAGCTAACTTACCAGTAGTATTGTACAATGACATCAGCTAACTTACCACTAGTATTGTACAATGACATCAGCTACATGGGGAAATGTATCACCAGTCATTTCAAATTATTTCAGTAGAGTGAATTTTTAGAAGTGTAATCATCATATTATGTGTGTCCTTCCTGCTGCAACTGCCACACAATACATGTTGAACTACAAAAGACTGTCAAACTACACCTCTGGATTTAGTATTGCATCTTGTTGTGCATCACATTTGCCCTAAAGTGAGCCTTGTTGAACACATTAATAATAATTGTATGACAGGGCACAGACATAACTCACAATAAGGTGAAATTTTAATGCCCATTAGTAAGTGAATTGTTCAAAATTACATTTGACATAAAATAGCTTATACTGGCTTCTAACAATTGTTATCGTCCATGCACAGGTCACTAAATCCATTCTG
Source organism: Protopterus annectens (assembly GCF_019279795.1). Classification (NCBI taxonomy): domain Eukaryota; kingdom Metazoa; phylum Chordata; order Ceratodontiformes; family Protopteridae; genus Protopterus; species Protopterus annectens. The sequence goes on from NC_056733.1 coordinate 437,075,256, forward strand.
CAGACATTGGCAGAGTCAAGCTGCTGGAGGCTAATTATATTAAGTTTTGACAAATAAGAACAAATGACAATAACATGCTTTGTTCTAAATTTTGCACATCTAACACATTATTACACTGGGCATGATATTAAGGAAGTACATCAATGAATGCATTAACATCACCTAATCACCAAAAAAAAAAAAAAAAAAAAAACCACAAGAAAGTAAAGCAACATATGGACAGTCACACTTTGTGATCACTTTGCAGCATGACACACATCAAGCACTGATGATTAAGCCATTCTTACCTTTAACCACTATGTTGTGTGTGAAAAACTGACAGGCAGCTGGCCCAGCCAGACAGAATCTTGTAAATAATTCTATGTGATTTGTAAATATTATTATAATCCACAGGCTGGTTTTACAAATGTAAAAGAGAACTAAATGTTATGACTAAACTATATGTTGTACTGAGCTTCAAAAATGTAACCACAGTGCACTCTGCTGGAAGAAAGCTGATCAGTCGAGTATTGTATGACTGTTTGATCTCAAACTCGGAGCCGTGATGCCTGGACCATCAAATTCTTCCTATTGTTTTGAGATCGGAGATAATTGCTAGATTTTACATGTATAATGTCTTTTATTGTTGTGGCTTCCTGACCAGATGCAACATCAAAGAACTGCTAAACTCTGAGTTTCTGCTAGCCTGGGAATTAAACCAAAGAAGTGGCAAGAATGATGTAATCTAAAATGAGTCAGCAGTGATGTATTATCAATTTAAGATTTTCTCAGAGAGAGAGAAAATCAGAGCATTTTGGATTTTGTCTGAACCTGAACACATCAACTCACCAGCTCTTTGTCTTGTAAGTAGGATATTAATTTAGAACAGTGACTTCTCTTAGAAACAGATAGAAAATAGTAAGTTTAGTCTAGCTGTTTTCTATATTTATGTCAGACTATTCTACAGTATTATTTTAAGGATTTTCCTGTGATCTCTGAACTCTTGACTAGCACCGTGTTGAATTGAGGAGATTTGTTTTGTGTTTTTATTATTTACTATTAAATATTTTTAAACCTTTCAACTGTGGCTGTTTTTATAGAGATAATTTAAGCTCTAGAGTACATTGCATGCATATAGTGATACTGCCCAAGCCACTCCAATAATCCTTGCTGTTTGTCATACTTACTAAGTGGATAATAATAATATTGCACAGTAAAATTGGACATGCTCTGGTAAGGGCCTTATTAGTAGCTGATTTCAGTGGTAGGTGGCAGTGACTTCTACCCTATAGCCTAGGTGGAGAAGAGGGCATAGCTGGAGAACCTGTGCCAGCTTTCCCCAAAAGTGTCTGTGTGTTTGTATATATCTCATATCTCAAAGTGTGTGTGTGTCAACTACTTGGGCAGGGACATGAAGCACTGGTTGGGCAGAGAAGGTGCTGGAGGTTTTAGCTTGACCATTAGGCTGAGACTTGTACCCTATAGCTGTGCCAGTGCTGATTTTTATTGGGGATCTGGCGAGAAAGAGAGAAATCAGCCCAGGACTGACTGTGATCTCTGTGTGCTCTTAAGGGAAATTGTACTTTATTGTGTGTGTACTTGTTATCCTTCTCAATGTGCATGCCCCTCATTGGTGCTTGTGGTGAGGATTGATGCTTTTTGATTACTGGGCCAGTGCATGGGCATCACATTATGAACAAAATAATAAAAGGGTTATGTAAATGTTTCCATTAAGTCGCATATTAAATATTATTCCTTTGGGGGAAAATAACTCTGCCTCTAAGCATTCTCTGACATACTCAGTAGTTACACCTTGCCACACCCTAACAACTGATTGAGGTCGTATTTCACATAGCGGTATATGAACTATTGACAGCACAGAAATAATCATATCTGAGGTGCCATAAAGCCCATGCTCAAAGTGATTGCATCAGTAGTGTATTAGAGTAGTTAAAGCTGCCCTTAAATGGAGCCTAGGGCTTCACGAATGTGGCCCTGTTAAGTGTACCATATCACCATTGTTTGGGGTAAGCCACTTCTGTCTGTCATTGTTGTCTGACAAACATACATTTCAAGAGTCAACCCCTTACCTATTAAGTTTCACAGTCTATTTTGCCAAGTTTCACCTGCCTCGGCCACAGGAGTTTAATGTATAGGTGTTAGAAATGAGACACTTCAAGGTCTTAATTGAAAATGTTTTGAATGGTCATGTATTCACTAAAATTTATTTTGTGTGATCAAAAGTCTTTAGCCACATTATTGTTCCACAATTGTGACTTATCCATATCACCGTTGGTTGGGTAAGCCACTCTTGTTGGTCCTTATTGTTTTGCACACATATATTACCAGATTAGAACAATCGCCTATATAACTCCACATGCTATAGAAGTCTGTATTAACTGCATGTGCCACAGGAGAAGTCTCACCACAAAGGTCACAGTCACAGACTACCTATTTGAATGAGATGAAATCATCAATGTACTGAAATATAAGAAATGGAAGAGAGGTTGAAACACAAGTTTAAAAACTGAAATAAACAAGCTGGACAAACAAATTAAGCATAGTGTGAGACAAAAACAAGAAAAAATTAAAGATAATTTATATAAAAATAATGAGCATAATAGGAAACCGTTTTATAAATACGTAAGACGTGGAAGGAGTAAAGACATACAAATTGATAAACGGTGTGTAGATTCTAAAATTTAATCTGAGACACAACAGATTATAGATATATTTCTAACACATAACAATTTGGCTTCACAAAGGGGGTGATAAGTTGCCCTAGTGACATCCAGGGAACCTCAGATACTGGAATCAAATTAGATTATATTGAAAAAGAGCTATGCAAACTGGATCCAAACAAAGCACAGGGAGGAGAATGAATTAATAATAACCTGAGAACACTTCACCAAGAACTTAAAGTACCATTATATCTATTATTTTGTAGGTTAAATAAATATGTGGAGATTCCTCAAGACTGGAGACATGCTTATTAAACCTGTCTTTAAGGGAAAGGGGAGTAGGACAAGCCTAGAGTCATACAGATCTTTAAGTCTAATTTCATGTTGTGGAAAAAAATGGAGCTGGTAATATTAGATAAGTTATTGTCAGAATTGGACAGGTTGGGATTTGAAACCATATATTAACATGCATAATATATCAATATGCCTATGTGAAAAACAGATCTATTACACATATGATGTTCTATACCAATATAATAACAAGTATGAATGAAAAAGTGTGCTGTGGTGTAAATTATATAGATTTAAGTTCAGCATCTGACAAGGTCAAACACAAGAGACTGATCAATGAATTAGAACAACTAGGTATCAATGTACACTTGATAAAATGGATAGCTGCATGGCTAACAAATAGGACATGGCGAGTATCATTCATCAGCAGGACAGGTGAAATTCTTGGTTATGGTCAGGGTGTCCCACAAGGCACTTTCCTAGGCCCTTACTTGTTTACGTTGCATCTTTCAGACCTAACTTTTTCATCTGAAGTGTTCTACAGTCTATATTCAGTAAACTGATTACATGTGTTGCAGACAGGGCATGTCTGCAAAATAACTTGGCTAAATTAACCATTTGGGCACAGGAAAATAATATACTGATAAATACATCAAAAACTAAGCATATGAGATTTGGGAGACATAAATTTAAAGGTGAATATTTAATACAGCACAACATGATTGAAACTGTAGATTCCTTTAAGGACATTGATATATGGGTAGATCCAACTTTGAGTTTTTCTAACTATATCAACCAATTGGTTAATGATAGTTATAAAACTATAGGTTGTATAAACAGATTTATAAAGTCTATGTAATCAGAAATGATGAAGTTATTGTTTGTTAGTTACATTAGACCCAGACTTAAATATAGAATAACACTATGAAAACTTTATAAGAAAACAACCATGAGTAATCTGGAAAGAGTACAGCGGAAGTATACCAATGGCATCTGTGGATGTGGAAATGTAAGTAATTATGAATGACTAAAATACCAGAACTTGTACAGTGTATCTCATAGATATTTAAGAGTAGCTCTAAGTCAAGTATATAGGACATTTAGAGACAACTACCTTTGGGAATGCTTGGGGTTATCAAAAAGTAGTAGTGAATCATCAGACAACCTAAGCAGAAGAGTCTATAGGAATAAGAAGTGTTTTAATTGGTTCTCTGAGACAGCAGCTGATGCATGCAACAGACTACCAAATTACATTAAAAAAACACTAGTTTATATATTTTAAGAACAACCTGGACACTTACTATGGGGACAACTGTTTTGCTATATTGGCAGTATAGAATGGCTTTAATGTCCATGCTTGAATATTTCTATGTATGTAAAGGCCTAAAAAGGATGGAATGAGTTTGTGAAAATGTGGGAATAGGCAGTGTTTCATGTCAATACACCCACATTATGTGGCCCTTTGCTGGATTTGAACAGCTGCCTATGTACAGCCACAACCTAGAGAACTGTTTATTAATTTCACTGTATATGCCATAGGCAAAGTCTTACAGCAAATGTGAGACAGAACATAATTGTAGGTATGACATTATTGCCATTGTGTTGCAAGCTATATGTGTGACTTAAAAGTGAGTGAAAGAGCAATGTAAGTTATCACCCTGTGTGCCTATATTTCTTGAGTGGAGGTGTATATATCACATGTGTTGAATAGTCCAGTTAGCCCTGTGACTTTAGGAACACACAATCACAATATTTAAGGAATGCCAAATTCAAAGAACTGCCTACCATAGACTGCAAGTGTTATAGCATTAATATCAATATTCAGCACCACAGGAAAAGTCTAACTACAAGGGTGAGATAAAGCAAATTTCAATGGATGACATCCTCAGCATTTAGCAAAGCAAATGACTTGGCTAAAAGGGTTTGAAACTGGGGGAATAATGCTCTCCTGGTGTAAATGTACAATTCAGATCTGTAGGTTTAGACATTACCACCGAGCTCTACAACAATCACATACACACTGATACAAGTGAGTCATTACAGGATTTGAACACTTGCCTAAGTAGAGAAGCTACAGTACATTGCATGATCTGCCAACTCTGCAGAACAAGTCTGATTCCAAGTGTTATATAGAGCACATTTGAAAGGATTACATCACCTTTTCTTTCAAAGATGATATGTGTGCTAAAGTGATGGGATAGCCCTCTCCTAGTGTACATCTTCAAATCTGTGGTCAAAGCCATTAATATCTTGATGGAGAATTATATAAACACACACTGATAGAAGTGAATCATGGGAGTACTTGCTGGATCTGAACACCTACATATCTAATTAAACATTCTAGAGTACAGTGCATCATATCTGACCACCCTAGGTGAAGTCTGACTATAAGGGTGTGATAGAACACATATGAAAGGATGACATCATCAGAGTGTTACAGACCAGACAGTGTACATCACATTTCTGGGTGAACAGGAATGTGTCTTGACAAGCAGACTAAACAACAATATGCTGATAACATCTAATTGCATACTGCTCAGATAATTCATACATCCTTACATTCATGGACATTGTGGTAGCATGAGCGATATCTGGCTGTTTCATATTATGGTGCATTGACCATATATATTATGGATGAATATCACACTTGTCAAACAGTGGAGTTACAATCAAACATTCCTGATTGTTCATCTTAGGTTATTTTATGCAAAACTCCATTACTTAATGTTTGTACAATGTGCAACGTAAATACAAAGCACAGATGTAAAACATATGAAAAGGCACTAACTACTTCATGCCATTCAGAAAGTATGTGTCCAAAGATCCCACACCATTGTACATAATTTGCAAGTCTAATGCTTTGGAATGCAAACATAATTTACAGTGTGTAGTGTTTAGACAACATCACAGTGAACAAATCATATCTTGAGTACAACAAGCCATTAAGACACACACAAGTAATAGAAGGCACTGACATTTGTCAAAATTGTTTCCTGAAGTGCACCTCTGATAAACTCATTTGCATGACTGATGGCAAAGTATTACTGCATGCATAATTATTTTTTGAGATTTTCAACTAAGAACTGGAATTAGCAGTGGTCTATGGTGCTTAATGCCAAGATTCATGCAAACAAGGAATACAGACCTATAGACAGTTCTGATTCTTAGTAATTTCAGATCAGGTGTGTGTCATGTTAATGTTTTCTTTGTCATTATTTACACATGTCATAATCATTGCAGTAAAGTACTCATTATATGTATGATGCAGGACCGCACTTATACTGTCCTCATATTTACTAACTGTGTACATGTTTAAGCCATGTTGTAGTTTTCCAACCCCCCCCCAAAAGAGCAAGTATCTATCCCGGCAGAGGGCTGCCTCCCAAACATCTCTGATGCTCAGGTGAAGGCTGCCCTCTCCAAAGCAAAAAACACTGCTTCCATGGGACCAGATGGCGTCCCAGGTTGTGTCCTACATGAACTCCAAGAGGAACTAATCCCTCAAATAAAACAGCTATACAATCTCAGCCTCACTACAGGATATGAGCCCACAGAATGGCGTACAGCAACAGTGGTCCCACTCCACAAAGGTGGAGCCTCTACGGACCCTGGAAACTATCGCCCCATAAGCTTGACTAGCTTAGTCTGCAAGGCTATGGAGAGGATCATCGTGGAGCTCATAAACAAAGACATTGGGGAACTACAGATACTAGATCCTACCCAGTTCGGCTTTGTCAAGAGCAGATCCTGCCTTTTGAACCTGGTTGACTTCTTCGAAACAGTCACCAAAGCCATAGATGAAGGGAAGGTAGTCCACACAGCCTATCTGGACCTTGCAAAGGCATTTCACACAATACCCCACAAGGGCATCATAGATAAGCTATCCAGCTTAAATATAAACCCCTATGTCACAAGATGGGTCGCAAACTGGCTCAAAGACAGAACCCACAGAGTGAGAGTTGCTGGAGCCATGTCAGACTCAAAACCGGTCACAAGTGGCATCCCACAGGGCTCTGTCCTGGGACCACTCTTGTTCGGTATATACTTTTCCGAGGTACAGGCAAACATTGGAGGACTATGGCTCACCAAGTTCGCAGACGACTGCAAACTGGGCGCCATAATCAACTCAACAGCTGACACAAACATCCTTCAAAAAGGTCTCACAGAGACAGATAACTGGTGCCAGCACCATGGTTTAAAGCTAAATGCCAAAAAATGTATAGTCATACCCTTTGGCAAAAACAATGTGCCCACAAATGACCACATAGGTGGAAACCCATTAAGTACAGAGAAAGTTATTAGGGACCTGGGGACCCAAGTTGATAGCAATCTCTCCTTTGAAAACCACATTGCCAAAGTGGTTAGAAAGATCTTCTACATAGCCCACCTCATCAGGAAGGGTTTCACATCTAGATCAAGAGAGGTAATCGTGCCCCTTTATTCATCCCTCATCAGGCCCATCATAGAATACAATGCCCCTTTTGGGATGTACCTTACCCGACACCTGCAGCAATTAGAAAGACCCCAAAAGTATCTCACAAAGAGGATCAAGGGTCTCAAACAGATGCCATATGCTGCTCGGTTAAAAAAACTCCAGCTCTATTCAGTTGCATACCGGCTACTTCGAGGCGATCTATGCCTGACATACAAAGTTATGTCAAATCCAGAATTAATGGACATGCTCCACCTCAGTAAATCTAAATCCCTTAGAGCCACACGCTTGAGGGACTTGAACCTCAGCACAGAAATAAATAGAACTTGCTGGAGGGACAGGTTCATAACCCAGAGGTTCCCTTCGCTCTGGAATAGAATTCCAGTTCATGTGAGGCAGAGCACCTCACTGAATCTCTTCAAGAAGAATCTCGATAGGTGGATGGGGGATCATAGGTTTGTCCCAGGGATTACTCCCGTGTCACTATTAGACAGAGGCACAGTAAACTAAACCTTAAAAAGGGCACAGTATACTCAAATCAAGGGGTGGCGTAAGCCATACAGAATCGGGCTAGGCTTATAATTGCCCCAGGGCAGATAGCCTAGTATGAACCTATGAACCTATGAACCTAATTGTATTTGCTTCTATCATATCACTAAGTAATAAAGTCACCACATGATAACATATGTACGTGTCAAACTTCATACACTTCAGAAAATGTATGGTAATGCTAAATATTTAATTCTGCCACTTTCTAAGTAATTGTTTTAAACTGTGCCTAGTCTTGTACAGTTGGTATCCCATAAATAATTAGCTTGACAAGATGTCTTGCACTTAAAGCTGAAAAGGTAAAAAAGGGTTGGTATGACTGTGAAACACATAAAAAGACTGCCGAGGTCAAAGCTTTATTTGGTGCTCCTAACAAATATGATTCTATCTTAAGACAAATTAGCTCACTTACAAAACAAAAAATCTCTAACTATAGAGTGAAGGAGCAAGACATTACAGTATCACAATCTATCATTAAATCACTTTCCCTATGGAACACAATGATTTTGAATACCTATAAACTTGTTTCCAGCATTAAGTATGATCATTCACTTCTGTTTTCCAAATAGTGGGATGGTATACAAGGAGAAATTTCTATGGAGTCTAAGTGTGAAGCAATCAATAATACCCTGAGTCTAATCCCCTTCAAAAACCTAATTTACACCCAGCTTATGTTAAACAACAATTCCTACTATACCCCAGCAGTTTTACTGAAATTTGGATACAATGAAAATCTAACCTGTCCGTTCTGTTCCCTCCCACATGTAGATATACTTCACATCTTTTGGAGCTGTAAGAATATTTACAAACTTTGGTGTTCTCTCAGAACTCAGTTGGAAAAAATGAGATACAAAAAAACCACATTCTTTTGGCAAACCATGACTTTAAATATAATTCCTAAATCTCTTAAAGGTATCCATCACCACATCTGTGTTAGAGCCTGCACCCTTCTTAAATATTTTATAGCCAAGAATTGGGACAATCCCTCAACAATAACTTGGGAAAACGTTACATCAATGGCAATCAAATATATATCTGCACATAAGTTATGCAATAATAACAAAAAGAAAAAAAGAATATTTTCAGAATTACTGGTGTAGATGTTTTGACCTAATCCAAACTAAATAATCTTCCAAAATGTGGGTTACTAACACTACATTCCAGGAAATCCTCCATCAGTATCATATCTGGCCCTATAACCATTAAACATTGTTACCATCACACGGTAACTTTTGATTTTACAAAATATTTTGTTATATTATTTTGTTATCCTCTGGCATCCATGGTGTAAATATGTTGTAAATATGGTATAAATAGAAGTACATGGTGTAAATAGTTGTTTTTTTATGGTTATACCCTCCTTACCGCTTTTCTTTCTTTTTAAGACAGTCATATATTCTTCCTTCCAAGCCACTTTCCATTTGTATCTCTAGACTTTGACTGTAATAGGTTATTGGGGGTCTTTACTGCTTATATTGGTCTCTAAGATGTAAGTTTCCCTGTAAGATAACTGCTGTTTTATAAATGCATAGTTTTTGTACTAACCGTTACATATATACCTATACTTTACTGCTTCCCGTAATGACTTACAGTTTTTCCTTTGTATGTTTGAAAAGTTTGAAAAATTCAATAAAAATATATTTGAGAAAAAAAAAAGGATCAAGCTGGATAGGCATTTGTTAACCGGGTTAGTCCAGCTGGGTTTGTGGCCCATTTTCAATGGAGACCCGAGGAGAAAAGCTCCAAGAAAAAATATAGTTTAAAAACAAATGCAAAAACAGTTTTACAATACCATAAGTAATAACAAACACACATAGATATTACAGAGAAAAAATACTTAAATCAAGGGAATACACTAATTATAATTAAGTAGAGTAGGTAAGTATATACATATGTACAACAAGAAAAGCATTCAACAGATGTGTTTATATATATATATATATATATATATATATATATATATATATATATATATATTGTTTTTTTTTTGTAATTTAACAGGTCAAAATTTGATGAGAGATGATAATGTTCATAATATTACGGCTGATACTGGATGCAAACACATGACAATATGCAACAATAATCTACAGATGTTATCATTAGCTGACCACACCACATAGAAAGGCAAAGATCATATGCTAAAACTCCCACATTTGAAGGGACAATGAAAACAGCATGAAGCAACAGAGTATGTGTGCAGCATATTATATAACAGTAATGAGAACTGAAACATCCCATATGATATACATTCAACCCTATAACCTAGTCAACATATGATAATAACATTGTTTACATAGTCCTATCAGTCAGTCATTCTACAGTGCAAGACTATGCACAGTAATGCAAGGGGCAGCAGACTAATGCTAGCAAAGGCAAAAGTTCACCAGTTTTTGCCATAAGAAGTGAACTGATATATACCATGAATTACAGCTGTTGCGTAGTTCCAAGGCATAACACAAATGCTATGGACAAAGATTGATGACCCGTGGTGGGGGGACATAAAAACAGTTCTGTGTTTATGGAACATTCCGGCCATCTTTGTGGTGTGTTAGTCTTAAGTTTGACTTCATGATGATTTCAGTCATGCTCTGTACAATAAAGTGTTCACAAATAGAGATCAAGTAGGGATAGGATGCTGGAACAACGATTAACATATAAGCAGGATAGTGGATGGTTAACAGCAACAGTTCCACACATAATATTAATATAAAAAAAACATTAAATAATGTTTGGCAAACTTCAGGATTCAAATCCTTGACACTATGCAAAAAGCCGTGTTATTTTAATAGTTTACATGTAATATGGGGACCTTTGGCACATCCATATATAAATGTGAAGTCATAAATAAAACATATCAATCTCATTGTTATTATAAACATATGCATTCAAATTAACTCCAGTAGTGAGCAGGCCAGGCATAAGTGTGAGGGCAATATATTGTTGGTTTCCTCTGCTGAATGACATATTCTCAATTATGTATTAACTAGGTATGCTGTTTTTTTCTGTTTATTAGGAATGCATACACATGCCTGATCATGTATCTCTGTGGATGACTGAATTTTAACTAAACATTCTGGGTTGGTTTGACATTGGCCTGCTATGGCTTGATGAACAGGCTGTTGACCTGCTGGGAAAATACATTTTTATATACTGTTTTTAAATTGTATATTGAGAGTATCACTTAAAAGTTACTGCTGACATTCATGTACAGTTGAACAATGTTTTATCTTAGTGAAGTAATCATTCATCTTCTTTGCAGGTTCATCACTTACTTTGGTTAATGCTGCTGATACAAGTTGCCTCTTCTGAGGTTGACTATCTGACACTGACAGAATACATTCAGTACATGGGTAAGTAAAGACTGATAATTGTGCATGCATCAGTGTTACTGTCTGTATGCTTTTTAACTTTTCACTTGGGTAGTGTGTGTATGTGTGTGTGTGTGTGTGTGTGTGTGTGTGTGTGTGTGTGTGTGTGTGTGTGTGTGTGTGTGTGTGTGTGTGTGTGTGTGAATACTACATGGTATTTTCTGCCTCTTAGCCAGGGCCATAGCATATTGTGCACATATCCATAAGTCAGGATATTGATGGTCCTTTGACTGACCCCTCAGCTCTGTCTGCTATCCCTGCTGGCCCTGTCTGTGGTGCTGGGAACTCCTTGGCCTTGTTCTCCCTGCTGCAACTGTTTCCTAACAATATTATTTAATTTGGTGCAAACTGTCAGTGTTTTAACAAAGCTTGCTAGGTCATACTGAAGGGCATATCCAAATGTAGCTAGACAATAGAAATGTGACTTGAGCAAGCCAAAAACATGCTCTATAACAGTGACAGCTGGTGACTTCAAATCAAAGGGGGGGTCTGCAGGAAACAGCTGAATGGGTGGGGCCAATGGAGAGGGGTGTGGTCAATTAGAAAGAGGTGGAGCTATGCTAAAAAACACAAAAACTGGGACTTTAATTAAATAAGCTGTCGGTGCCACTGCTAAACTATCATTATGAGAGTCCAATCAAGACAAAATGAACTGTAGAAGAAAAAAATATTTCAATGCATTGGCTACTTGGCATATTACTTAATATCTAGATGGAAACAAAATGGTTGTGAAGAATGAAAAAATAAATTACTTTTAAATACATTATTGGAATGTCAGTCAAAATCAAGTATAAAATAACTAGCAGCACTCAACTCAAACCACTTCTCCTTGCACTGCAGTTCTAATTTATATTTAATTTTATAAAAGTACCAAGTAACATGCTAAAAGTAGCAATCTCTGTGATACCTCCACTTGTAAAAATATTTCTTATCCAAAATAGACCTGTTGCCTGACAACAACTATCTACTTGTCTAATGGGGAAAGCATGATCAAAGTAAAAAATGAACAGCAAACAAGAAACAAGCTCAAGATAAATTGCTTAAAGGATTACTGCACAGGTTATGGACCACACATGATAGATTGGCATTCTGTTTAGTTTACAGGTAAAGCCTGCAAAGATGACTGCAAGTCTCCAACAAATGTAATGAGCTTCTGAAAATACTGTAATCCTGTCCTTTATTACAAATACTGTCATATATATATTTCAGTACCTAAGGCTTATACACTATCTAGTTATGTAAATATTCTCTGCATGGCAATAACAAAAATGCTTTCAATGTTGGTAATTCTGTAACAGTATGCTTATTAAACCTTGCTTGCATCTTACAGTCTCAGACAAGCTTACTAGATGGTCATTAAAGCATTGCTACTTAAACACAGAGCAACAGGTACTGCAATAACATGCATTTTCTGAATAAGAAGAAGCATAAATCAAGAGTATAAAAATATGACAGAAAACCAGAACATTCTGCAAAATCAAGGATAGATGAAAAGCCACTGAAGTACTTGTGTCTACCTTGGATACGGGGATACTCTGCCCACTTACACTCCATAACTGCTCTTTGCCTTGCTTGGACACATCCAGAGTCACTACATGGGGGAGTGGGGTGAAACAAGTATGTCACAATTTGAAATGTCTCTGGCTGACAGTGATGGCCCTGACACATTCGTCATACCTCTCAGCCTCAGAGCAAGAAATATGGACAAAGCCATAAACAGAAGTAGGACAAAGGCCACAAAAAGGACAATTTGAAATATTGCTCTTATAAACTTAGAAAGATAATAGAATAGTAGGTCTTGCATTACTATGAATTTTCTGAAGGGTATGAAATCTGAAACTGAAATGTCTGTCATTATTTTCTAACTGCATACTTTAATAATTTGTCACTAATTTTCCATAAAACCACAATTTTATGAAAAAACGGACCAGAAATGTGATGCAAAAATATAAAATAGCCATACAATACAGCTGGGAACCTGACAAAGAAGGGACACTTTTTTTTTAATATTAGTACTGTTAACTTAAGCACCTGACATAATAAGAGAATCTACATGCATTTTCAAAATTAAAAGTAATCTATAACTATAGTAAAAACAGACATGGGAGTCTAACCATGAATAAATTGTATATCCACAAACTTATAGTAAAAACAAAACAAATTTATTGCACAAATATAACAAAAGGATAAGCGCCTTCACGTAGTGTAACCTACGCTTCATCAGATGACAGTACAAACAAAACTCTTCTCTTATATACTTTTTATATATATTTTTTTAATGTTTTTATGCTTACCATTATAGACATATATATATATATATATATATATATATATATATATATATATGTATGTGTCTTTTGAACTTTATGCTTAGATTGAGTGATTCTTATGCATCACATGTTTTATGTAATGCAGTTTTTCAGTTTGCAGGCAATCATTGGTTTTTAAAATAGTGACAGATACAGAATTGTTTCTGTATTGAGCTAATAGATAGAATGGTTGCTTTTGGTTTTATTTTAACGCTAGAAGCTGACTCGCAGACTGTATCTTTAAGCTTTAATAGAGAGCTGATATGTTTCACTTGTATTGCATTTTTTAATTGATCAGATTTTCCCGCTTAGCGTTGTATATAAGAGAAGAGTTTTGTTTGTACTGTCATCTGATGAAGCGTAGGTTACACTACGCGAAAGCGCTTATCCTTTTGTTATATTTGTGCAATAAATTTGTTTTGTTTTTACTATAAGTTCGTGGATATACAATTTATTCGTAGTTAGACTCCCGTGTCTGTTTTTACCATTGCCTTTCTGTTTTTGTAACGGGAGCCTATTTGGTATTGGAGCTGCTTCCTTGGTTTGTGGTGTTGCCTCTTTATTTGTTGCAACTCCTTGCACACGATGGAAACAGTGGATATTGAGCTACATTATCGTCTGGAGATGAGGGGTACCTCTATTTTATGGAATGAATTTCTATATCATGAAGTAAACCCTTTATTGACTCTGGAGTTTGCCAATATTAATGGTGCTGCTGTTCCTTTGCACACTGGTGAAAGTTTAAGTGAGTTTCATACATTATATAAAACATTTGAAGATGATTTTTATAAGTTAAAACGTTATGTCTGGCAAAGGCTACATCTAGATGCTTGTCTACATTTTCGGGTGGTACCCAGAGGCATGCGGGTTTTCTGCATGCCTAGTTATGGAGAGAGCCATCCTCGTTTATTAAAACAATGGCAAGATTTAAACATTGAGCTAGGCTTTAGCTACATGAAACTGCTCATACAGTATTTTCTGCCTTTAGAGACGGATTTAAGGAACAAGGCTGATGCTGCCTATAAAGTCCTCACTGAACGTTTTACATCTGACTATTGTTTAAATAGATTACGACATATATGCACGCAAGTCAGCGCATTCAGTGAAAGATTAAAGAACACGAAACAGCGGAAACTATTAAGAGACCATACTGATTTCCAACGAGGCCAGGTCTTTGTATGGCCCAGAGCATATACTACCGATACCAACAATGTAGCTGTTCCTCCCATTATTTCTCTACCTACCACTGACAATGTGAATTCACTTCCTGATGTTCACTCTTCACCAGATTTGCCACCTGTTACCACTTCTAACTTTGCAGGAGGCAATGAGCCTTCATTGGTAACACAACCTGATGCTTGTGGTAGGACCAACCTCTTGGGTACTGACACACCTCCACCCAATCAATTAGCATTATTGGATAATCAAGTTGCATCTGTTCTTGGGGCTGTACCGATAGCTCATACCAGTGACAATGCTCGTTTTTTACCTTATCCGGTAAAACAAATTCATCAGAACAGAGGACTTTCCAACAGCAGAGGTCCACGGAAAAGAAAGCTGTCAGGGGAAAGGTTCGGACAAGTAAGAAGAATGAAACATTGACTAATTTGGTTTTTAATTTCTCTGATGTTATATTGGATAAATCTCAACTCAGTTTATTGAACAGAGGCCTCAACTACATTCCAGCCAGCTTTGGTACTCTTAGTGAAACTCTCATTGATTTGAGACTGTTTTGTCGTCTGGTCTCTTTAAAATTATTTTTTGGCGACCAGTCAGACAGGAGGGATAATGCTATGGGGTGCTATCAATTTAAAAGAAAAAGTAGTTTTATACCTGTCATGCCTTCCCATGTAGAATGTTTTTTGAAACTTTGTGAGGCTGACTTCTACTCCCTTTTTTTGAATAAGAAAAACAAGATTGCATTTTACAATTTAACCTCCCTTGAATATAAGTCTCTCAATGATTTTAAACGCAATAACAATGTTACAATTAAACCAGCTGATAAAGGTGGGGGGGGTGGTTGTGCTAAATACATCAGATTACAAAGCTAATATGTTGTTGATGTTGTCTGATCATGCTACTTACAAGGAAATTGACTTGAGTGAAGTTGATACTATCATTCACAATATACACGATGTATTGTATGATTTGTTAATGTGTAGACAGATCAGTCAAGAGATGTATGAATATTTCTATATTGAACATCCGGTTATACCATTAATTAAGGGTTTGCCCAAGATCCATAAAGGCATTATTCCCATACCCATGAGACCGATTGTCTCTGGGGATAGTTGGGCGACCTACAACATCTCTTCCTTTATTGATTATCTGTTGAGACCTTTGGTTGACCGTTTTTCTTCTATTTTGAAAGACACGTATCATCTATTAGAAAGTCTAACAGACGTAGTACTTGATACAGAGAAGAGTGAATATTTACTCATAACTCTGGATGTAAAAAATTTATTCACCTCCATACCCAATGATCTGGGTATTCAATCTATCAGAGAATTAATTGCTGGTGAATCTGTATATAGTAATGATAGAAACATCCTTATATGCCAGCTACTAGAGCTGGCATTGAATAATAACATCTTTATGTTTGGAGAGAAAGGTTTTTTACAACAGTGGGGTGTTGCCATAGGCACGCCCTGTGCCAATTCATATGTGAATTTAGTTGTGTTGAATTGGGAGAGAAATTATCTATTTAACCACTTCTTATTTGAGAAGGTGAGGATATACAAACATTTTGTAGATGACGTTCTCATTGTGTGGGAAGGTACTCAGACGGATTTTTACCAGTTCTGGTCTCATATAGAAACCACCACTTCTTTCCTTAAGTTTACTATAGAATGTTCTAGGACATCTATAGCCTTTTTGGATGTATCTCTCAGGATAGATGAATATGGACACATAGTCTCATCTTTATATAGGAAACCTGTATGGAAAAATACAATCCTTAAATATGATAGTATGCACCCTAGGCATACATTCTCTGGCATTGTTAAGAGTCAATTTATGAGAATTATGAGGCTTTGTAAGGACCAGCAATCCTTAATGGCTGAAGCTGATTTGATGGAATCCTTGTTTGCTAACAGAGGTTATGAACCAAATATGGTGAGAGATCTTAGACACAGGGTTTTGGGCCCAGGGACAGTTGATACTGCTAATAATGTTTTGAGTGCTACTAAGAATGTGCATCATAGAGTTTATGGCAATACACATACTTTTGGTAAACATATTAAATATACTATAAAGTACACGAGTGATGTAAAGAGTATACAGGAGGTGATTTTTAGAAACTGGAATGCCCTCGTCATGGATAAAACAACTAGTGACCTAGTAGGCATTACACCTAGTTTTTTATATAAGAACAGTGACAATCTCAAGTGGATTCTATGTAATGATCAAGTTATAGACATCCCGGTCATTGCCCCGAGGATGTTTAATTACGGAACCTACCCCTGTAATCATTGTAATAGATGTGGTTATATCACCACTATACAGGAATATATTCATCCTTTTATGAAATATACAATTATCCCTAGATTCATTGCCACGTGTGATAGTAAGAACTTGATTTATCTTGCTACCTGCTCAGGTTGTGAAGCCCTCTATGTGGGCTTGACAAAGAGAAAGCTACAAGAAAGAATTTACAACCATGTTTATGACATCTGCAAGGGGAATGAGACCAATGCTTTGGCTAAGCATATCATAGATTACCCTTCACACATTTCTTTTCAGTTTAGAGTTTTGCAAATTGTAACGACGAGCTTAAGGGGTGGTGACAACGCCAATAAGTTGGCTCAAGCGGAGTTAAACTGGATATTAAGACTAGGTGCACACCAACCACCAGGTCTTAATAATTACATATATATTAAACCAGTACTTGAATGCAGGAGACTATAATAGTTGTTTATTGTTAAATATATACAGAAGTTTTAAGGAAAAAATAACAACATTAGAATACAGTATATTTTTCCATTTCTTATATTTTTTCTATTTATGTTTGTTTTTTTTTTTTTTTATATATATTTTAATGTTTTTATGCTTAACATTATAGACATATATATATATATATGTATGTGTCTTTTGAACTTTATGCTTAGATTGAGTGATTCTGATGCATCACTTTTTATGTAATGCAGTTTTTCAGTTTGCAGGCAATCATTGGTTTTTAAAATAGTGACAGATACAGAATTGTTTCTGTATTGAGCTAATAGATAGAATGGTTGCTTTTGGTTTTATTTTAATGCTA
Source organism: Protopterus annectens (assembly GCF_019279795.1). Taxonomy (NCBI): domain Eukaryota; kingdom Metazoa; phylum Chordata; order Ceratodontiformes; family Protopteridae; genus Protopterus; species Protopterus annectens. Next base: position 437,093,120 of record NC_056733.1, read on the forward strand.
GAAGCTGACTGTATCTTTAAGCTCTAATAGAGAGCTGATATGTTTCACTTGTATTGCATTTTTTAATTGATCAGATTTTCCCGCTTAGCGTTGTATATAAGAGAAGAGTTTTGTTTGTACTGTCATCTGATGAAGCGTAGGTTACACTACGCGAAAGCGCTTATCCTTTTCTTATATTTGTGCAATAAATTTGTTTTGTTTTTACTATAAGTTCATGGATATACAATTTATTCGCAGTTAGACTCCCATGTCTGTTTTTACCATTGCCTTTATGTTTTTGTAACGGGAGCCTATTTGGTATTGGAGCTGCTTCCTTGGTTTGTAATCTATAACTATGATCATTACAATTATTTATTAATTGTAAACCCTCCACATTTTCTTCCAAATTTGCCATTTTGTGGAGGGATTATTAGGGGGAGAGCAACATTTTGTGCCCAAATCGGGGACAGTTGAGAGGTTTGGATATACCTATTTCTATAAAGCAATGCATTTGCACATACCTCTCATCCTCTTAATGCAGGAAATCTGGGCAAGGTTAAACATACTAGGGAACATACAAACAGTACTAAAAATTGCTCTTGTATAAATTTAGACAGTTGACAGAACAACAGGTCTTGCTTTAGCATGCATTTTTCTGACATGTATGAAGTCTAAAACTCAATGTCTGTCATTATTTATTGACTTAATTCCTAAATGATTTGCCAGAAAGCCACAAATTTTATGAGGAACAAACCAAAAATAAGAAGCAAATATCTATTAATTCTGCAAAAAATTTGGACAGTTAAGTGGTATAGTTCAGCCAGGGCTGTCTGAGTTTGCCACCCTTCCCCCCTCATAAATTTATGGTTGAATGGGACCTCCCCCTGCAGCTATTCCAATGTCCCATTACTTGGCTATTTCACCCCATTTACCATAAACACCATAATGTGCATTTTGCTTTACCTCTATGATGATTTGGATTTCATTTAAATTTTATTTTACAGCACAAACACTAATAGACATGTTCTAAATAAAGCAAGGCAGTCTCACAATGAAAATAGGCTTAGCATTAAAATGTCTCACCTCTTGAAACTCACATTCATTGAAACAGCATTGAAACCCACATTCAAAGAAAACACATCTGGCCAGTGGCAGAGAAAGATTAACTTTGGGATGTTTTCAAATTATAGGCCCCTTGCCCAGGAAACATATATGTGTTTGTTGATACACCTTCCTGATTGTATTAAATTATATTCCTTGTATAATACAGTACAACTGCTAGATGGTGGTTTAAATGTATTGTTTTGAACATTTTTACAGCAAACAATGAAACAAAATGCCTGCACCAATAATGACAAAACTGACAAACCTGCCCAGTTCAAAACATTTCCATCATAAAAGTCTACTCAAACTTCTACAATCCACTGGTATCAGTAAATATGTACAATCTCTGCGGAAGTAAAAGTCATCTAAATAATTCCACATTAAAGAGATCTGTAACTAATGAAGAGGTTGCTGCTAGCAAACAACTTTATATTTCATTGTTTCAGCTACAAATAAAGTGCCTGTTGCCGTTGAGGAATAAATTGCCTATGTTACATTGAAAAAAATGATAAGCTAGTAATACAGCAATAGGGAATGGATGGCAAACTGATAACAGGTTCATTATTACTAGGTATATCTGCCAAAGAGGACATTCTCAGGACTGCAGCATCTACCCCCTTTAAAAGTACAGCACAGTACAGTATCAGCAATGCATCTATATACTGTGGAAGTAGACTCCACAGCCTTCTGCATCAAAAGCAAGGACAATACTTGTTGTACTATTAACAATACAAGCAGATGCAGCATAAGCAGCATTAAACTTCTCTTCAAGCTCTCAGTTCCTTATAAAATCCTCTTGACACTCAACTGTATTTCTCAACTTTGAAGCACAAGAAATCTGGAAAAAGCCAAAATGTACTGGGGAGGACAAAAGCCCAAAAATTAGGGACACATTTTAAACATCTCTTGTATAATCTTGGAAAGTTGTTAGAATAAAATGCTGTGTTGCCACCATGCATTTCAACCTTGTCATGGCCCCAGGACCCTGGCCAGTTTGTATGGTGATGCATCCCATTTCTAAGGAGCCTATACAACTCTCATTCTATGTAGATTGTTCCATTAGACACATAGTATATACTGCCAAATGTAAACTATGCAAATGTGTTTATGTTGGAAAAACTAATCATATGTTGAAGGAGAGGATACTGGAACATCTTAACGATATATGTAACAAGAAACTGACTAATGTACTGGCAAATCATGTCTTAGAAGCAGGAGAAAATCATAGTTTAAAATTTTTAGTGCTACAAAAAAACCTTAGATAATTTAAGAGAAGGTGATGTGAGTAATGACATAGAATGTGTGGAACTCAGGTGGATAACTGATTTTAAAGCATATGCCTCTCCAGGTCTAAACAGTGCCGTGTCTTTAAAACCTGTTCTTAGGAAAAGGAATCTGCCTCATTAATTAAATTGGTATCATTGGCTGTAGTAATGTATACATTCATCTTGATTAATTGTCTTTGATTTAAGGTCTGCGTAAGCAGTCAACTGTGAAAGCGCTTACCTATACTGTTTGTTTGTGGACTATTAAAGAATTTAAAGTGTTTTACCCTACTCTCAGAAATTGACAACGTTTTTTTGCTGCAGCATATACTTTTTTTGGTTTGTCTGATACCAGTGGCACTCTACATTTTCTACAATTTTTTAGCTGTACATAATATTTTTCAGAACATACTGATGTCGCAAGGGATTTAAATGTTGTACAATTGTTTTAACATTACAGCTTTTATAAATTTAGCTTTTTTAATACATTTAATAGTACTGCCATTGTAAGTGATCTAAAAGATTTATAATCCATTAAAACCACTGTCACAAGTGTTTGGAGCAAACTGTTTTAGGCTATGTAACTAGAACTGCTTGCATGCATGGTACAGACTGATGTCGCAAGGCATTTTTATTAGCTTTACACAGTGCATTTGTTAATATACTGCTGTCACAAAGTGATTTAAAAGGTATACTATCATTAAAATTATGTTACTTAGATTTTAAGTTCATTTAGTACATTTACTAATGGTACTGCCATTGCAAGCGATTTAAAAGAACTGCAATCAGTTGAAACCACTGTCACTAGTGATAGAAGCATATTGTTAGAGTATGCAACTGGAACTACACATGTTTGTAAAGAATATTGTATCCTTAATTATTCTTTTTGCCTGCTTATCACTGGTAATTGCCACATATTTCATTCCTGTGACCTATACTTTTTGTAATCTAGTTTTTACCTCTCCTAGTCCTACAGAAGAATAACCCACAGTAGGCAAACAGCTGTTATTTTCCTGAACGGAATCACTGTCCTCTTTCAGTCTCTTTCTGTGGATGGGTACTGCAAACCACAGCCTTTTGAAAACACCACTGGCCCTCTATTCCACTACAAAAGAAATGTATGTGACTTTCCTTGTGATATATACAATTTTTTTTGTACTTGTCCTCATGTATAGAACTCCAGGCATTTTATTTGGAGCACGCCACTAAAGGATACTGTCTCTTTTCCCTTCCACTCTCATTTTATTATTTTCTGTTTTCATTGCCCTATCTAACATGTTGGCCTCCACATTTTTTTCTCAGTGGCATTTACCCCACTTTTTAGGCTTACTTAAAAAGGCCATGCACCAATAAATCATATCAAACCTACCCTTCTGCCTTTACCACTCTATGCCTCCATATTCTTGCCTTTTAGTATAACCCCTCACCTCTAAACAGTCAGTTTGCCCCATTAAACTTTCTAAATTTGTTTAGAGTTTCTACCATTAGACTTTTTGACTTTTCCTATCTCTCTCTCTCCTTGGTATTATGCAATTTGTAGAGACTTGTTTGTATCCACCGAGCAATTTCTCTCAGATAAGTTTGCTTGGAGATAGCATGATCCATATTTTAATTCTAGTCTTACTATTACAAACCATGTCCATACATAAAACCATATACCCCCATCCAACCACTTTCTACACATAAACCCTTCCTATAAAACTACACAAGCTTAGTCACTCAGATTTCTCTACCTCTCTAATTTAAGCTAACACCATCACCTCATACAGATTAAAACTACTACCGCCTACCCCTAAGTTTACTACACTACAAACCCATCTCCCATAGACAACAGACCCACATTAAATTGTATCTACTCCACACATTAATACAATGTGGAGATATCTTCCCAAACCCAGGCCTGATTTTCACTCCTACATCCACCAATAACCATGCTGTCCAAACATTTCACCACACTCATACATCAACCACTACTGTAGCTAATCACACATCTAACTACACACTTCTCATAACAACAATAAATACTCACAGCATTTGCAGTAAAATAACTGAATTCCACACCTGGCTAACTACACACACCCCAAATATTATTGCAGTAAAAGAAACATGGCTAAAACCACACATTGCTGACACTGAAATTCTCCCTCCAGGATATAATGCAATTCGTTCAGACAGACGTCATAAAAAGGGTGGCGGTGTAACATTAATCTATCAAAACTCACTACAAATAACCTATACACAACCCCTCCCCACTTTCAAAAACTTACGCTCCTAATCACATCCCTTCACATAAATAGAAACAAACAAATATGCATAGCTGTAATTTATATTGCCCCAGGCCATAATATCCACATACTCAAAGAGTTTTTATCTTGGATAAATCAGAATATACTGCATGAAACTGTAATTATAGAAGAAACCAACATTAATTGGTTAAACATATACACCTCCTCCCCTGCAAACAGCATAAACCTTCATAGTTTTACTCAACTCATCACTACTCCTACTCATGGTCTATCAACAGACTGAATCAATCTTAGACTGGATATTTATAACCTATTCCCAAAACTATACAAATTCAGGCACCCTACCAAATACACTAAGTGGCTATCTCCCAGGATTTACCTATAGGACTCACCCTTAACCAGGTAAAACACATTCATATAGAACCTCCAGGAACCTGGCCCACTTTGATTTAAATAAATTTATAAGTATCCTAATCTCCCACAACTGGAACCCATTAAAATACTCCCCTTAGATGAAGGTGTTGATTATTTCAACAAACTCTTTTTAGATACCCTCAATAGCCTAGCTCCAATGTGTACTAAATTAAACAAAACTATTCATGCCCCTGGTTAACAAAACAAACCAAACAAACTATCTTTCTGAGAAACAAAGCATGGAAAATATGGCTAAGAGATAGAACAAAACAAAATGAACTAAACTACAAACAACTCTGTAACAAGTCAAGAAAGCTAGTGATACAGGATAAAAAAGATTATTTCTCCACCAAACTGTCTACCTCATACAACAATACCAAAACATTTTGGAAATCTGTCTCCTCATTACTTAATCCAGGCACTGTCCAAAACCCATCCCATGCACCAAAAAAAAAAAAACACCACAACAAATTTCCCAAAAGTTTAATACCCACTTCATCTCTACCATTCAAAATCTACTCAAAGACTGACCATCTAGCCCTAATACACACCTTCCTCTACCTACTGAACACACCCACTCCTCTTTGGATCACACTAATATTCATCCAGTAAAATCCTTCTCTGTCCAACCTGTATCCACCTCTCTGATCTTGAAACTCTTAAACAACTCAAACCTTGCTCACTGTCTGCAGGTAATCTTCCCCCTGAATACCTGCAACTAGCAGCTACCACAATAGCATACCCAGTTACCATTCTCATAATTCTCTCTCTCTCTGAATCCTACATTCCCCTCCTGTGGAAAAAATTCATCATTTCCCCATTGCATAATCGGGGAAACTCTCATGATCTTTCTAACTACTGCCCTATCTCTATACTCTCCCCACTATTGAAAATCTTGGAAAAATGTGTTCACTCACAACTACTTAAACACCTATGTAGTAATGCTCTCCTATCCCCTACGCAACATGGGTTTCATCCAGGGCATAGCACTATCCCTCCCTACTCTCTTTCACTGACACTGTCATAAAAGCCTTAGATGCAGGGCATCCTACCTCAGTTATCTTACTAGACCTATCTAAGGCGCTTTCAACACAGTGTCACATACTAAGTTAGTAAATCAACTATCAAGACTAGACTGCTCCCCAAAATCCCTCAAATGGCTTACCTCTTACTTACAAAGCAGGGAACAATCAGTAAGGTGGCTAAATGTACAATCTGATTACCGACCTAACAATATAAAAGTACCGCAAGGATCTATTTTAGGTCCACTAATGTTCAATATTTTCATCAATGACCTGCACAAAGCCCCCCAACTCCAGAATCTCATCCAATATGTTGACAATTCAACACTGATATCCACCTCCAACAACTTCTCTGATCTCCTCACGGTTACACAGCAGGCTTTTACCTCTATAAAATCATGGCTTATTAATGCACAACTTATGGTAAACCCCCGCAAAAACAAAATTTTTACTTTTCTCTACAAAATCACCTGACTCTGACTTCAAAATCCTTGCAAAGGACGGCACACAAATAGAAATAGTGAAGACAGCCAAACTACTAGGGATAACAATAGATAAGCTCACTTATGAACCGCACATCCTAAATGCAATAAAGAAAACTCACTTCAGACTAGGCAAACTATGTCGCCACAAACTCTATCTGGATAAATATACCAAAACAAAACTAGCCAATACCCTACTCATCCCTTCCTTTCTATATGGTAGTGCCATTTTTACCAATCTTCGCACAACCCTTAGTAATAAATTACAATCCTGCTACAATAAAATAGCTAAATTCGCCTCTGAAAAACCCCACCCCACTCATCACTGCCAAGCAATTACAGAACTAAAATGGCTAGAGTTTTCCCACCATCTACACAACACCCAACTAAACTCACAACTAGCTCACGACTTAATCTGTAAACTTAATGAATGCCCTGCCCTCAGTTCAATCCTACAAACCTACACCCCTACAAGAACACTAAGATCTTCCTATAAACTCATGCTTACTGTGACAAACCCAACCAAAGAACCGGACAAAGTCTGTTCTCCCATTATATCACCAAACTATGGAATAACCTACCATCTGAAATAACCCAAACTGACCATCCAAAAACTTTCAAAGTAGCTCTAAAAACACATTACCTAAAGAATCCATTCTGTACCTGCCTCAGAAGCAAACTACCTTAAACAACACATTTTACCAAATTCTAGGCTGGCTAATGTATCTAACACCCAGTCTTCACAATAATACTGTAAACTATATTGTCAGCAAAGAAAGTACTGTATTGTAGTCCATACTTTTCTACTGATGTAACATCATATCCTATGTAATGATTCTTAGTGCATATTAATGCAAATCTTATGAATTGTAAATTGTAATATGTTTTACTGACTGTTATATCTGTAATACTTTTAAGCTTATATTAAACATTGTCTCTCTGTAATGCTTTGTGGAGATTTTCCCCCCGGGCCTCCACTGAAAATGGGTTTCTGACCCAGTGTATTTTCCTGGTCAACAAATGCCAATAAATAAATAAATAAATAAATAAGTAAAGCCGTTGCCAATGAGGTACTTAGATGGGGAGGTACAATGTCCATGGAAGATGCCCTTCATTTCTATATGAGATATTTAATCCAATCAGCCATCCCTTACCCCACCACAACATAAGCTGTGGACTCTCTGGTCTCCATCAAAGAGATTGTACTACCTGTGTGCAGCTAAGATTACCATTCCCCAGAAGAGGCAAATAATCCATGTCCTTTCACTTCTCTCTCTCTCTCTACCTGGTTAATCAGACCCTAGCCTCTTGCATTTCAGTCCAGGCTTTGTCCTTCTTTGTCATGGAGATAAGCTACATCACTAAATCTATAAATTCATTCTCACCCTTTCCACAATCTCCTTACATTTTTTGACAAAAGTGTATCGCAAAATGGTGTCACATTAATTTAGGTTGCATATCTTTTTTTTACACTTTTCTTTCCTATATTCTACCTAAAATGAAATGTTACCTCCTTCATCCACTTCTAATTCTTTCAGTTAATTTTCCGGTTCACCCTCTGTAAAAGATGACTACATTTATTTTCCCTCCTCCAGGGACATGATCACATCCACTTTCAGAGGCTCTCTTATAATGTGCTTACCTGCATCCCTAATCTTTAGCTTTATTTCCTGCATTAAAATGATATCTGTCTATTTTTTCTAAAGACTTTCTGAGCAATCGTCCATCTTCTAAGAGGATATGTCATAGCAAAATACAAGGTCTGGAGACTATTACAAGCATAACGTGTAGATAGATAACTTTATCAGACATCAGAATCAAACCATGCACTTTTTATTTGTGAGGTCAAGAACTTAACCATTATCACAAAAGTGACAATAAAAAGAGGCAGGACCCAGAAACGGCAAGTGATCCATCTTCATTCAATAAAACAACCATGATTAGCGCCTTCTTCTATAATAAACACACTTCATCCGATGAGATTCACTTGAATAATCCACCATGTTTAAAACACAGCCCATCATCATGTGACTTCCAATGTTTCACATTTAAGGAGCTCACACACAATTATAAGCATTGTAAAATACATTGTAAATTACATCACAAAATACTTACAGAATTACTTAAAATCATACTTAAAAAAAAATGAAAAAAAATTAAAAAATGACGAACAGCCATTAAAATAATTATTAAAATATATATATATATATATATATATATATATATATATATATATATATGTGTGTGTGTGTGTGTGTGTGTGTGTGTGTGTGTGTGTGTGTGTGTGTGTGTGTGTGTGTGCATGTGTGCATAAAAACACTCTAAAAAGCTTTAACTTTTAACTGGCTGAATAGATATCAACTCATTTAAGCCTGGACTCACACTTCTATACATTTTAATTGCCACAGCAGTTCCTTTTTGTCCAAATGCAACCCCAAAGGACCACCTCTTGGATTTTCAATCAACTTCTCCAAAACATTGTGTAGGATGCAATTTAGTCTGCCTAACCAAAGCATTTTTTCTCGTGCTTTAGAAATGGCATACACATGTTCCCTTATCCCTTAACACACAGACTTAATGCCCTTCCCACTTGCTCACATAACTGGCAGTGGTTTTACATATGGAGTTATATTTGATAGTGCAGATTTTTCCTCACAAACTGACTATAAGTAAGTATGGGCTTTTACTGGAAAGGCTCACTCAGACTCTGCTACAGTTTGCTGTGAGGGAAAGGTTAGTTTGCTTTTTATTTGTTGCATTTTGTATTACTTTATTGCCTTTTTCCATTTTGTATACTGTGATTTGTTTTCTTTACACTATGTTTTACTTGTATTCTGCTTTTAACTGCATATTAAAACTTGCAAAGATACCTCATCTCTGTCTCCTCTGAGTCAGACAGAAATTTTTCCCACCCTCCCACCTGGTCACTGTTGTGTTCTTAAACACCACTGTCTTTCTAGTTCCTGCCCCTTATGTTAATTTGACCATATATCTCATTTCCTCTCTGCTTTTACTGGCTGGTGTGAGTAAGCACAAAATTATCATCATCTTCTTTCAGCTGTTCCCATTAGGGGTCGCCACAGTGGATCATCTGTTTCCATTTCTTCCTGTCCTCTGCATCTTGCTCTGTCACACCAACCACCTGCATGTCCTCTCTCACCACCTCCATAAACCTTATCTTAGGCCTTCCTCTTTTCCTGTTACCTAGTAGCTTCAACCTTAGCATCTTTTTCCCAATATACTCAGCATCCTTCCTCAGCACATGTCCAAACCAATGTAATCTTGCCTCTCTGTCTTTGTCTCCAAACCTTCCAACCTGGGCTGGCCCTCTAATATACTTATTCCTAATCCTGTCCACCCTTGTCACACCCAGTGCAAATATTAACATCTTTAACTCTGCCACATCCAGCTCTAACTCCTGCCTTTTTGTCAATGCCACTGTCTCCAACCTATATAACATAGCTAGTTTCACTATCCTCTTGTAGACCTTCCCTTTCACTCTTACTGGTACTCATCTGTCACAAATCACTCCTGACACTCTTTTCCACCCACTCCATCCTGCATGTACTCTCTTCTTCACCTCTCTTCCACACTCACCGTTACTCTGAACTATTGATCCCAAGTATTTAAACTCATCCACCTTTGCCACCTCTACTCCTTGCATCCTCAACATTCCTCTATCCTCCCTCTCATTCACACACATATATTTTGTCTTAGCCCTGCTGACCTTCATTCCTCTTCTCTCTAGAGCATATCTCCATCTCTCCAGGGTCTCCTCCACCTGTTCCCTACTCTCACTATGGATCACAATGTCATCTGCAAACATCATAGTCCACGAAGACTCCTGTCTGATCTGCAAATAAGAAAGGGCTCAGAGCTGATCCTTGATCTAACCTCACCTCCATCTTAAACGCATCTGTCACTCCCACTGCACAAATTATCATTTTGTGAAATCACTCCCCTTCAACTATTTAAATTTATTGGTCATCTTATTGTATTCCATAGTGTCAGAATACAAAATTGACCACCCCCTTTCAGTCTATCTTGCTATTTTAAAAATAGTGATGCTCAACTAAAACTTAACTTTTTAGAGGGTAAAACTTAAGTTACCTGCTTTCATATCTAACTCCTCTAGTGCACACTGCAGTGTTTAGGATAAACCATCTTTTTTCATCTTACCTTTAAGCATCTATTACAAGACCGCCAGTTATTGGAGAGGCCACCTTCTGCCTCTCAGTAGTCATCTTGGGATAAGTGCTTCTTTTTTCTTCTGGTGAGAGAAGGAGTGCAGTTACATTATTTCCTAGAGGCTGCTGATCACCAGAAAGCTTAATAACTGCTTTATAGATGACAGCTTGAAATCGGTGCTTATATTCTGATCCTGGTGAGAGTAGGAGCAGAGTGCATTGATTCCTGACTCTTTCTGGTTGGAGAGTGAGTGTCTGTGCTTAACGTATCTGATTGGACTGGTTGCTATTCGAGGCATCTACCAGAAAAAGGCTACAAGCCTGCAGACCTTTGCATCATCTAGGATAAGACTGTGGATCACCAAACAGGCTGTAGCCTGATTCTCTTCTTGGGATTGATATTAACATTTTGCTTCTGGTGAGAGAAGAAGCAAAGGAGTATTGTATCCCAACAGAGTGAAGCTGTGCTGAGACCAGCATTTGTAGTAGCCAGGGAGTGGCCAGTAATGCAACTCCCCTCTTTTCATCATTCTTGACAAGCTAATTCTTTATTTTTCATTAAGTACTGATTGATTTATTTCTGACTTCAGAATATCTGCCTAACTATTTCATCCTTAAATTTTCAGGGTCTACTTATTAGTTTCCCCTCAAGTGTTTGGCAGTGCTCTGTACAGACTCAATCAACTTGAGTGGCATTTTTCCTGTAAAATGAATATATAAGGAAACAGCTCCATCCATTCTGGCATGTCTAAAGGTCAGCTCCCAGTGCTTTCTCCTATTAACCTGGTGAACTTGGGCATTCTGAGGCAGTGCACCAACTGCCTCATGTACACAGACAATCCTTTTACCTCCCAACACTCAGACTTGTGAGAGATGCATTTATATATCCAAAATGGAAGCCATGCACTCTCAAGCCAAGACTGGAATAGCTGGTCAAGAGGAGAAGATCAACACCTGCACCACAACACATGCAACACATAGCCCTCCAGAACACCCACCATCACAGCACTCACATTAAAAAAAACAAACCACACATCCCCCTTCACAGAAGCTCTCAATAGAAATCTAACCAAACAGTAGACATCTCCAAGGCAGAAATGCACTTGACCACCACAGCACAGCACAAACTACAAGACAAATAGCTCACCTACACAGTGTGCCCCTCAACCTAAGCTCCTAAGGCAAAACAACTTCCCAAATACACTAATCATAGGTGACTCGACAGTGAGGCACACTGATGTCCCACTCAATAGGTTGAATAAAGAGAAGGTAACAGTCAGCTGTCTATCAGGTGCCATAATCCAACACATAACACATGCAATCAGGTCACTCCACAACAAGTACAAGTATGACTCTGTCACTGTCCATATGAGTGTGAATGACCTGAGATGCACCTCCCTGGACTACATCAAAAGAGACATGTAGGAGCTTTCGGATTATGTGGCGCAGGCAGGTATGACCCTAGCCATGAGCAGCATCCTACCTTTGCCCAGAATGATACTGCAGTACAAGCAGAAATGATTGACTTCAACAATTTGCTAAGTTTCTGGTGTCATTCAAAGGGGATCCAGTATTTGTCTGCCTGGGATGACATGATTAACAGACCTCGATGCTTTGCCAGAGATGGCCTGCATCTGTCTCCCCTGGGTTTCCAGATACTGGCTAAGGCTCTTTCCATCCCAATAGTGCCTTTTTAGGTGATATTCCAAAAACCAAATTACCACCATAACAGCTATAAATAAATACAATATGAGGGTCATGCTGCTCAGTCCTAGAAGTCTAAATCTCAAAATGCACTTGCTCAAAGCACACTGCAAAACGGAGAACATTGACATTTGTGCTGTAATGGAGGCCTAGTTCTAAGCAGCAGAAAGCACTCTTGTGCTACCAGGCTATAACTCTTTTCACACCTTTCAGCCCCAGAATACAAACCGAAGCTCCAAAGGCAGTGGTGTCTCCATATTCATAAAGAATATGCACACCTCCAGACTAGTAGCCCAGCATAATGCATCTGAGGTACTTCAGGTACAACTAACATTGGGTAAGATGGCGATTCAGGTCGTAGCCTGCTATAGGTCCACAACTATGTCCCAAGACTCTCATTCCATGTTCCTAAGCACCCTGGAAACTATTAGGGTCCAACCCAAGACTCATACTAGGTGACTTCAACTACCCCTCCATCAAATGGGAAAACTACTCATGCACCAATACACTGGCCCAACACTTCTTGGAATTCATCAGTTCCAATGCCTGGGACCAGCTCATTCTTACCTCCACTAGAGGAAGCATCATCCTTGACCTTATTATTACTAACATGGGCAACCATTGCTTTACACCAATAGTCAATTCCTCCCTGGTTAGATCTGACCACAAACTAATCACCATGGAAATCCACGTCTCACCCACACCCCCCACAAAGGTAACCATCATGAAAATCTTCTCCAAAGCTGACTTTGGGCTCCTAAAAACAGAGGTGGCTAACGTCACATCACCCATGTCAATGGAAAATAGATGCATGACTGCTGAATCATACAACAATGCACTGTACGAACATGTACATAAATGCATGGAGCTAGCCATACCCAACAGAACCAAGACACTCTCCTCCAATAAAAGAAAGCCAGTTTGGTGGTATCCTGCCATTAGTAAACTCTACAACACTAGGAAGAAACTGTTGCAGAAAAAGGTGAAGTCCCAAGACTGGAACAACTCCCTTAATAGCCTCAACAAAAAGTTGAGATCCCTCATCAAAACCTCTAAAACCAGGCAGAATTGTGGCAGACACTAAAAACAACCACAAAGCCTTCTATAGTTATATCAAGAATATCCATGGCAATACCCAGGTTTGCTCTGAGTTACTGCACAATGGTACCACCAATACTGAGCAAACAGATAGTGCCAATATACTGGCCAACAGAATCAATGCCAACTTTACCCCCCCCCACCTCAAAGGACCAATCACAGTACTGGAGGAATGCCAGGCACCTAGCAGTACTGCAGCACAGGTTAAATCTGCATTGCCCAATGCCAAGAATACAGCTCCCATGGGACCCGACAATATCCCTGGATATGTTCTACAGGAACTACAAAGTGAACTAGCACCACATCTGTGTGCCCTGTTTAATCACAGCCTCACCTCAGGCTTTGTCCCTACCGAATGGCGCACTGCTACAGTCATCCCTCTCCATAAAGGGGGAGCAACTACAAATCCTGGGGAATTATCACCCATTAGCCTGATGAGTCTGATATGTAAGGCTATGGAGTGCATCATCATGGACCTAATTAACAAGGATACAGGGAATCTCCAAACTCTAGATTTATTTATTTATTCATTTATTACATTTGTTAAGAGGGAAAGTCCACTGGGCATATAAAGACCCCATTTTCAGTGGAGGTCCAGAGAAAAAAGCTCCACATTAATTACACACAAAAGTAAAATAATAATGGATAGAACAGAATGATATTAGCAGTGCATTCATATTTAAAGAAAAAATAAATAGCAAAAATAGAGATAATGTTTACAATCGCGTATATATTTGGTAGTAAAAGATGACAAGTATTTAAGTGACACGAGAATAAATATTTCTGTAGAATTTTTTTAGCAGAGTGGGTCGACTACAGGTAGAAAGGAGGTAGCAGCAGGGCTATAGGAAGAAAGAGTCAAGTTAAAGAGACATCAAGAGGTTAGTATGGTAGAGATGAAGGAGAGGAGAGGAGATGTTTGTAATAGAATAGTTAAAGTTGAGACTGCAAAGAGAGAACTCAGGAGTTGGAGTTATATGTTGGGGTACAGGAGCATAGCCAGTGGGAGGAGATATGTAATTTGTGGGATTTTTTAAAGGAGCCAGGGTTCCTGATAGTCCTGAATGAAGGAAGGAGATTATTCCACAACTTGGAGACAGTATGAGAATACAACATTTGGCTGAGAGCTTGGCTTTCTCAACAGTCATTAGCATTTTGTTTGCAGACCTGAGGTGGCAATTAGGATGGTACATAGTCAGTATGGAGATGACAGTAGGGCATGTATCAGGCCAATAGATTATATTTTGGGCTGTAGTTAGTTGTAGATATGTGAGATAGTGAGGAAATTCTAGCCAGTTTAGATCATGCAGAGAGGAGCAGTAGTGGGTAGAAAATTTAGCATTTGTAACAAATTTTGTGACTTTGTTGCAGTAAGAGTCAAGTTTATTTTTAAGGAGGATTGTAGATTGGTGAGGATGGGGCACTGTATTAGAGTTGGAAGCAAGAAGAATTATGCCAGGGCCATTTTAGCAAAGAGGCTAAGAAAATAGTTGTGCCTATAAAGGGCAGCAAGCCTTTGATGTTTTATTTATGTTATTATAGATGTGAAGGTCAGAAGTTAATTTGTCATCAATGATGACTCCTAGCAGTTTGGTACTAGGGACAACTTCAATGACAGTGTTGTTGTGGGAGTGAACAGTAAGTCATGACTTGTTAACAGGGGTAGATTTTATAGGAGTGAACATTAAGAGTTTTGTTTTATTGGGGTTGAGGGTGAGATGGTTTTGAGACATCCAGGTTTCAGTGAAAGTAAATGCTTCTTGGCTGTGATGCTTTAGTACATTGGAAGATTTTGAAGAGCAAATGATAGTTGAGTCATCAGCATACTGGAAGACAGTACAGTGGGTCAGAGTGGTATGAAAGTTATTGACAAATATACTGAATAGGAGGGGCCCCAAAATTGAACCTTGGGGAACCCCTTTATTTGTACTGATGAAATGGGAGGGAGAGTGCTGCCATATAATAGATTGCTGCCTATTTCTGAGATAGTTAGTAAACCATTTTAGGGTAGGGGGAGATAGGCCCAGGTCAGAGCACTTAGTGAGCAGTAGGGAGTGGGAAATAGTGCCAAATGCCTTTGACAGATCAAGAAAAGAGGGCAGAGACAAAGGAGCCAGCATCTTGAGCTCTATTTATTGTGTCTAAGATGGAAATGAGGGCAGTGCTGGTGCTATGTCTGGGCCTAAAGCCATGTTGAGTGGGGGAAGGAGTTGGTGTTTTACTAAGTGACTTAGGAGCTGGGTGTGAATGTACTTCTCTAGTATTTTAGAGATGGGGAAAGAATGGTGATAGGACAGAAGTTTGAGATGTCGGGGTTGCAGCCACCTTTGTGAAGAGGGAGGTCAAATGCTTTTTTTCAGGTATCAGATATGCATGATTCCTGAATGAACCTATTGAGGAGAATGCTGATGGGGTAGGCAATGGAGGAGGCTGCAAGTTGTAAGTATTCTGCAGATATATTATCTGGGATTTAGTGCATGGTTTTAGATTATGAAGAAGTTTTTGGATGGTAGATGTGGGAATAGGTAATAGTGAGAAAATAGGTAGAGGATTTGAAGGGTATGTTCTGATGGTGTTACTGGGTTGATGGGTAGGAAGGTAGTGGTAAGTTTGGCAATGGTGTCAATGAAGTATGTATTAAAGAGTGAGGCTAGCTCTGAGGGAGTTTTTCTGGGTTTGGGCATGGAGTATTGTTAGTGCCTGGGTGGAGTAGGGAGTTAATTGCTCCCCATAATTTGTTGAGGTTTTGTCTATACTGGTCTTGGATAGCTTGGAGGCATTTCTTTTTTATTTTTGTCAACTAAGCATTTGGCCTGATTACGAAATTGTTTGTATTGCATGAGGTTGGAAGGTGTTTTATTTTTTGCCAGGCTTTCAAGGCTTTGCCCCTAGAAGATATAACTTGCTTTGTGGACTTTGCAAGCCAGTTAGCATGTTTTGCTTTAATTCTTTTTAGCCGGAGTGGGGCAAGACTATTTAGGATCCTGAGGAATGTAGAATTAAAGAATTCCACAGCTTCACTGAGTGGAAGAGATTTTAGAGGACTCCAGTTATTGTTCTGCAGAATGTCATTGAAGGTATTTGGGGAGAAGTAGGATCGATCTCTGGTATGTTGAAATTGGTGAATGTTTGATAATGAGGTGGGCTTACATATTATAAATGCTAGAGAGTGGTCACTAATACTGTCAGGGAGTGTGCCGGAGGAGGCAGTTTTGTCAGGATCAGTAAACAAGATCCAATCCAAGATTGTGCCTTTGTTGTTTTTGTTGTCTGGTGATGTCAGAAATTAACTGAGTGTAAATGTGAAGGATGATATTAGCTGAGGGATTATTATTGGAGATATCAAGCCAATTGATATTAATGTCGCCTAGAATAATAGTTTCATTTTTATATTGTTAGTTGTCCAGGCAAGAATTTCTCCTAGAATAGGAGTATTGTTACCTGGGGGAATGTATATGACTATGATGCACAGATCTTAACAGCTGTTTAGTTTTATGAAGGTGACAAGCAGCTCTGCAGTGGAAATGAGCGGAATTGATTTAGCATAGGGAATTACTGTAAAGGTACTTGGGAACAGTAAGGAGATGCCTCCACCTTCTTATGAAATCTATCAGCTCTGAGGCAGGAGTAGTTGAGAGGTAGAAATTCAGAATTTTTGATATATGGTTTTAGCCAGGTTTCAGTAATCAGGTTTGTGTTGACTTAACCATGCATGTAGTTTGGAGATTAATTGTGCTGAATTTTAGGGATTTAATGGAATTAGGGCAGTTATGATTGGAAAGAGATGGGTCTGGGTTAGGGTGTATATCACCACATAGGACTAGGTTGCAGAGAATTGGGGTAGTGCTAGGTAGGGGCTTTTTTTAGATTGCAGAGGTATTTATGGACTTGGTAGTGACAATGGCTGTTTTGTGTGGTAAAGAGGATCAGTTTCTTTTGTAAGATTAAGTCAGTTTTATAAAGACTACAACAGATTGCAGAATAGCTGGGGAGGATGTGAGAGAAGGGTGAAATAGAAGGAGAGGGTGGGGGAGCTAGATGAGTAGCCTGAATTGATGACAGTCTTAGAAGGACAGAGAGGTAGAAAGTACAAGTGAGGAGAAAGATGTTGAATATAAGAGGCATAACTGTGTAGTGTTTAATGAGAGAAGGTTAGGATGAGAGTTGTGCTGTTATTGTGATGATAGGTTGTATGGGTATGACTGTGGGAGTTTTAATAAGTGCACAGAAATTTGGAAGTAGAAATGTTAGGTTAGAATCGGAGAGTGTGAACCTGGGCAGTTATGGATATTTGGAGGTGGGTTTAATGGAAGGGTGTGGAGTTGGGATAGTGAGATGAAGTGGGAGTAAGAAGAGAGGAAGGGGTTGAGTGTGTGGTGGTAATGAAGATGGTTGTGTGTCTGTTAGTTGAAGTGTTGAGTGGGTAGGTGGTGTGTGGAGAAGGAATTTTGTGATTGGAGGGTAGGTGGGGCCAGTTTAGGTATACATGTAACTGGAGTGGGGATGGGTGGGAATGAGCATAGTGGAGCAGGTTCGTCCAGCAGACGCAGGAGTGCAGAAAACCAATCAGGCAAGTACAGCACTGGGGTGCCTGTTAGCAGGTAAGTTGGTCTGAATTTCTCAGAGAGAACAATTTTTATTTTTGTTTTATTTTATTTTATTTGTTTTTTACAGGGGAGAAATACTGGTAAAAAGAAAAACTACATTCCCGAGATGATAATGGCTGTTGTATAAGTTATAATTAGGAGAAAGGATAGATTTCTTCCCAATAATGACTTAAGCTTAGGTAAGCAGAGGATGAAGAATGGAAAGGCTGTTGGTCCAGATGACATAGCAGTGGAAGCATGGAGGTGTTTAGGTGAAATGGCAAAGTTTTTAACTAGATTGTTTAATGAAATCTTGGAAAGTAAGAGAATGCTTGAGGAATGGAGAAAATGTGTTTTGGTACCGATTTTTAAGAATAAGGGTGATGTGCAGAGCTGTAGTAACTACAGAGGGATTAAATTGATCAGCCACAGCATGAAGTTACGGGAAAGAGTAGTGGAAGCTAGGTTAAGAAGGGAGGTGATGGTTAGTGAACAGCAGTACGGTTTCATGCTAGGAAAGAGCACTAAAGATGAGATATTTGCTATGAGAGTGTTGATGGAGAAGTACAGAGAAGGTCAGAAGGAGTTGCATTGTATCTTTGTGGACTTAGAGAAAGTATGTGACAGGGTGCCTAGAGAGTAGTTCTGGTATTGTATGAGGAAGTCGGGAGTGTCAGAAAAGTATGTAAGAGTGGTATAAGATATGTACAAGGGTAGTGTGACAGTAGTGAGGTCTGCTGTGGGAGTGACGGATGAGTTTAAGTTGGAGGTGGGATTACATCAAGTATCAGCTCTGAGCCCTTTCCTATTTGCAATGGTGATGGACAGGTTGACAGACGAGATCAGACAGGAGTCCCCGTGGACTATGATGTTTGCAGATGACATTGTGATCTGTAATGAGAGTAGGAAACAGGTGGAGGAGACCCTGGAGAGGTGGAGATATGCTCTAGAGAGAAGAGGAATGAAGGTCAGCAGGATTAGACAGAATATATATGTGTGTGAATGAGAGGGAGGATAGAGGAATAGTGAGGATGCAGGGAGTAGAGGTGGGGAAGGTGGATAGGTTTAAATACTTGGGATCAACAGTTCAGAGTAATGGTGACAGTGGAAGAGAGGTGAAGAAGAGAGTACAGGAAGGATGGAGTGGGTGGAGAAGAGTGTCAGGAGTGATTTGTGACAGACGAGTACCAGTACGAGTGAAAGGGAAGGTCTACAAGAGGGCAGTGAGACCAGCTATGTTATATGGGTTGGAGACAGTGGCATTGACAAGAAGGCAGGAGTCAGAGCTGGACGTGGCAGAGTTAAAGATGTTAAGATTTGCACTGGGTGTGACGAGGGTGGACAGGATTAGGAATAAGTATATTAGAGGGTCAGCCCAGGTTGGAAGGTTTGGAGAGAAAGTCAGAGAGGCAAGATTACGTTGGTTTGGACATGTGCTGAGGAGGGATGCAGAGTATATTGGGAAAAAGATGCTAAGGATGAAGCTAACAGGTATCAGGAAAAGAGGAAGGCCTAAGATAAGGTTTATGGATGTGGTGAGAGAAGACATGCAGGTGGTTGGTGTGACAGAGCAAGATGCAGACAGGAAGAAATAGAAACAGATGATCCGCTGTGGCGAGCCCTGATGGAAACAGCTGATAGAAGAAGAAGAAGCAGTACACATAAAATATAACTGGTGTTATGCTCTCATCGAAGAAGAAGAAGCAGTACACATAAAATATAACTGGTGTTATGCTCTCATTGAAGAAGAAGAAGCAGTACACATAAAATATAACTGGTGTTATGCTCTCATCGAAGAAGAAGAAGCAGTACATATAAAATATAACTGGTGTTATGCTCTCATCGAAGAAGAAGAAGCAGTACACATAAAATATAACTGGTGTTATGCTCTCATCAAAGAAGAAGAAGCAGTACACATAAAATATAACTGGTGTTATGCTCTCATCGAAGAAGAAGAAGCAATACATGTAAAATATAACTGGTGTTATGCTCTCATCGAAGAAGAAGAAGCAGTACAGATAAAATATAACTGGTGTTATGCTCTCCTCGAAGAAGAAGAAGCAGTACACATAAAATATAACTGGGGTTATGCTCTCATCGAAGAAAAAGCAGTACACATAAAATTTAACTGGTGTTATGCTCTCATCGAAGAAGAAGAAGCAGTACACATAAAATATAACTGATGATATGCTCTCATCGAATAAGAAGAAGCAGTGCACATAAACTATAACTGGAGTTACGCTCTCATCGAAGAAGAAGAAGCAGTACACATAGAATATAACTGGTGTTGTGCTCTCATCGAAGAAGAAGAAGCAGTATACATAAAATATAACTGGTGTTATGCTCTCATCGAAGAAGAAGAAGCAGTACACATAAAATATAACTGGTGTTATGCTCTCATCAAAGAAGAAGAAGCAGTACACATAAAATATAACTAGTGTTATGCTCTCATCGAAAAAGAAGAAGCAGTACACATAAAATATAACAGGTGTTATGCTCTGATAGAAGAAGAAGAAGCAGTACACATAAAACATAACTGGTGTTATGCTCTCATCGAATAAGAAAAAGCAGTAGACATAAAATATAACTGGTGTTATGCTCTCATCGAAGAAGAAGAAGCAGTACACATAAAATATAACTGGTGTTATGCTCTCATCGAAGAAGAAGAAGCAGTACACATAAAATATAACTGGTGTTATGCTCTCATCGAAGTAGAAGAAGCAATACATGTAAAATATAACTGGTGTTATGCTCTCATCGAAGAAGAAGAAGCAGTACAGATAAAATATAACTGGTGTTATGCTCTCCTCGAAGAAGAAGAAGCAGTACACATAAAATATAACTGGTGTTATGCTCTCATCGAAGAAGAAGAAGCAATACATGTAAAATATAACTGGTGTTATGCTCTCATCGAAGAAGAAGAAGCAGTACAGATACAATATAACTGGTGTTATGCTCTCCACGAAGAAGAAGAAGCAGTACACATAAAATATAACTGGGGTTATGCTCTCATCGAAGAAAAAGCAGTACACATAAAATGTAACTGGTATTATGCTCTCATCGAAGAAGAAGAAGCAGTACACATAAAATATAACTGGTGTTATGCTCTCATCAAAGAAGAAGAAGCAGTAAACATAAAATATAACTGGTGTTATGCTCTCATCGAAGAAGAAGCAGTACACATAAAATATAACTAGTGTTATGCTCTCATCGAAAAAGAAGAAGCAGTACACATAAAATATAACTGGTGCTATGCTCTCATCGAAGAAGAAGAAGCAGTACACATAAAATATAACTGGTGTTATGCTCTCATCGAAGAAGAAGAAGAAGCAGTACACATAAAATATAACTGGTGTTATGCTCTCATCGAAGAAGAAGAAGCAGTACACATAAAATATTACTGGTGTTATGCTCTCATCGAAGAAGAAGAAGCAGTACACATAAAATATAACTGGTGTTATGCTGTCATCGAAGAAGAAGAAGCAGTAAACATAAAATATAACTGTTGTTATGCTCTCATCGATGAAGAAGAAGCAGTACACATAAAATATAACTGGTGTTATGCTCTCATCGAAGAAGAAGAAGCAGTACACATAAAATATAACTGTTGTTATGCTCTCATCGATGAAGAAGAAGCAGTACACATAAAATATAACTGTTGTTATGCTCTCATCAATGAAGAAGAAGCAGTACACATAAAATATAACTGTTGTTATGCTCTCATCGAAGAAGAAGAAGCAGTACACATAAAATATAACTGTTGTAATGCGCTCATCGATGAAGAAGAAGCAGTACACATAAAATATAACTGTTGTTATGCGCTCATCGATGAAGAAGAAGCAGTACACATAAAATATAACTGGTGTTATGCTCTCATCAATGAAGAAGAAGCAGTACACATAAAATATAACTGGTGTCATGCACTTATTGAAGAAGAAGAAGCAGTACACATAAACTATAACTGGTGTTATGCTCTCCTCGAAGAAGAAGAAGCATTGCACGTAAAATATAACTGCTGTTATGCTATCATCGAAGAAGAAGAAGCAGTACACATAAAATATAACTGGTGTTATGCTCTCATCGAA
Source organism: Protopterus annectens (assembly GCF_019279795.1). NCBI lineage: Eukaryota > Metazoa > Chordata > Ceratodontiformes > Protopteridae > Protopterus > Protopterus annectens. The sequence goes on from NC_056733.1 coordinate 437,115,292, forward strand.
GAAGAAGAGGCAGTACACATAAAATATAACTGGTGTTATGCTCTCATTGAAGAAGAAGAAGCAGTACACATAAAATATAACTGGTGTTATGCTCTCATCGAAGAAGAAGAAGAAGCAGTACACATAAAATATAACTGGTGTTATGCTGTCATCGAAGAAGAAGAAGCAGTACACATAAAATATAACTGGTGTTATCCTCTCATCGAAGAAGAAGAAGCAGTACACATAAAATATAACTGGTGTTATGCTCTCATCGAAGAAGAAGAAGAAGCAGTACACATAAAATATAACTGGTGTTATGCTGTCATTGAAGAAGAAGAAGCAGTAAACATAAAATATAACTGTTGTTATGCTCTCATCGATGAAGAAGAAGCAGTACACATAAAATATAACTGGTGTTATGCTCTCATCGAAGAAGAAGAAGCAGTACACATAAAATATAACTGTTGTTATGCTCTCATCGATGAAGAAGAAGCAGTACACATAAAATATAACTGTTGTTATGCTCTCATCAATGAAGAAGAAGCAGTACACATAAAATATAACTGTTGTTATGCTCTCATCGAAGAAGAAGAAGCAGTACACATAAAATATAACTGTTGTTATGCGCTCATCGATGAAGAAGAAGCAGTAAACATAAAATATAACTGGTGTTATGCTCTCATCAATGAAGAAGAAGCAGTACACATAAAATATAACTGGTGTTATGCTCTCATTGAAAAAGAAGAAGCAGTACACATAAAATATAACTGGTGTCATGCTCTTATTGAAGAAGAAGAAGCAGTACACATAAACTATAACTGGTGATATGCTCTCCTCGAAGAAGAAGAAGCAGTGCACGTAAAATATAACTGCTGTTATGCTATCATCGAAGAAGAAGAAGCAGTACGCATAAAATATAACTGGTGTTATGCTCTCATCGAAGAAGAAGAGGCAGTACACATAAAATATAACTGGTGTTATGCTCTCATTGAAGAAGAAGAAGCAGTACACATAAAATATAACTGGTGTTATGCTCTCATCGAAGAAGAAGAAGAAGCAGTACACATAAAATATAACTGGTGTTATGCTGTCATCGAAGAAGAAGAAGCAGTACACATAAAATATAACTGGTGTTATCCTCTCATCGAAGAAGAAGAAGCAGTACACATAAAATATAACTGGTGTTATGCTCTCATCGAAGAAGAAGCAGTACACATAAAATATAACTGGTGTTATGCTCTGATCGAAGAAGAAGAAGCAGTACACATAAAATATAACTGGTGTTATGCTCTCATCCATGAAGAAGAAGCAGTACACATAAAATATAACTGGTGTTGTGCTCTCATCGAAGAAGAAGAAGCAGTACACATAAAATATAACTGGTGTTATGCTCTCATCAAAGAAGAAAAAGCAGTACACATAAAATATAACTGCTGTTATGCTCTCATCGATGAAGAAGAAGCAGTACACATAAAATATAACTGGTGTTATGCTCTCATCAATGAAGAAGAAGCAGTACACATAAAATATAACTGGTGTTATGCTCTCATCGAAGAAGAAGAAACAGTACACATAAAATATAACTGGTGTTATGCTCTCATTGAAGAAGAAGAAGCAGTACACATAAAATATAACTGGTGTTATGCTCTCCTCGAAGAAGAAGAAGCAGTACACATAAAATATAACTGGTGTTATCCTCTCATTGAAGAAGAAGAAGCAGTACACATAAAATATAACTGATGTTATGCTCTCATCGAAGAAGAAGAAGCAGTACACATGAAATATAACTGGTGTTATGCTCTCATCGAAGAAGAAGAAGCAGTACACATAAAATATAACTGGTATTATGCTCTCATCGAAGAAGAAAAAGCAGTACACATAAAATATAACTGGTGTTATGCTCTCATCGAAGAAGAAGAAGCAGTACACATAAAATATAACTGGTGTTATGCTCTCATCGAAGATGAAAAAGCAGTACACATAAAATATAACTGGTGTTATCCTCTCATCGAAGATGAAGAAGCAGTACACATAAAATATAACTGGTGTTATGCTCTGATTGAAGAAGCAGAAGCAGTACACATAAAATATAACTGGTGTTATGCTCTCATCGAAGAAGAAGAAGCAGTACACATAAAATATAACTGGTGTTATCCTCTCATCGAAGAAGAAGAAGCAGTACACATAAAATATAACTGGTGTTATGCTCTCATCGAAGAAGAAGAAGAAGCAGTACACATAAAATATAACTGGTGTTATGCTCTGATCGAAGAAGAAGAAGCAGTACACATAAAATATAACTGGTGTTATGCTCTCATCCATGAAGAAGAAGCAGTACACATAAAATATAACTGGTGTTATGCTCTCATCAAAGAAGAAGAAGCAGTACACATAAAATATAACTGGTGTTATGCTCTCATCGAAGAAGAAGAAACAGTACACATAAAATATAACTGGTGTTATGCTCTCATCAATGAAGAAGAAGCAGTACACATAAAATATAACTGGTGTTATGCTCTCATTGAAGAAGAAGAAGCAGTACACATAAAATATAACTGGTGTTATGCTCTCATCAATGAAGAAGAAGCAGTACACATAAAATATAACTGGTGTTATGCTCTCATTAAAGAGGAAGAAGCAGTACACATAAAATATAACTGGTGTTATGCTCTCATTGAAGAAGAAGAAGCAGTACACATAAAATATAACTGGAGTTATGCTCTCCTCGAAGAAGAAGCAGTACACATAAAATATAACTGGTGTTATGCTCTCATCGAAGAAGAAGAAGCAGTACACATAAAATATAACTGGTGTTATGCTCTCATCGAAGAAGAAAAAGCAGTACACATAAAATATAACTGGTGTTATCCTCTCATCGAAGATGAAGAAGCAGTACACATAAAATATAACTGGTGTTATGCTCTGATTGACGAAGAAGAAGCAGTACACATAAAATATAACTGGTGTTATGCTCTCATCGATGAAGAACAAGCAGTGCACATAAAATATAACTGATGTTATGCTCTCATTGAAGAAGAAGAAGCAGTACACATAAAATATAACTGGTGTTATGCTCTCATCGAAGAAGAAGAAGCAGTGCACATAAAATATAACTGGTGTTATGCTCTCATCGAAGAAGAAGAAGAAGCAGTACACATAAAATATAACTGGTGTTATGCTCTCATCGAAGAAGAAGAAGAAGCAGTACACATAAAATATAACTGGTGTTATGCTCTCCTCTAGTGGTGTAAGAGGGATAACAGCAATAATTTCAGCTGAAGGCACAAAAATAAAGCAACTGCTGTGAGAAAAAAGGGCATTCTCTGGGTTAATCCGAACTGTCCAAGCCCCTACTTCAAACAAAAACTGTACTAACTGAACGGTTAAAGCTTCAGGGTTTCACCTACATTGTGAGTAATGAGAGGGCACCCTTTTTCAATTGGCAGTTGGTTTTCAATTAATTATTGCAGGAACCACTGTCCAAACAGTGAATAGGATGAAGTAGAGTTGGGAAGGGCACCCCAGGAGGAACAACGTTCATGCAAGCTGTAAAACTTAGAGAAGAACAGAAACAGTAAAAATAAGTGAGGAAAAATACCAGGCAACTAGGAGCACATTAGGTTAGTTGATTTGGCAAGGTGCTTAAGCAGAGGAAGTGGGACAGTGAAGAGAGAGTAGGTTAGGAAGTAATCCCAGAAGGTTACACTACTGTACTAGACTGTGTGAAGGAGGGAAGATAGAGCTGGAAGCCTTACAACAGGTACAAAGGATGCACTACTTGAAAGGACTGTAGAATGGAAGGGTAAAAATGCTGGAAAGATAGAGTGAGGGTAGGGACTAGAAAAGGAGCCTACAGGACAGTGTGAGTGAAGAGAAAGTAGTGGAGAAAGGTTGTGATAACTGCAGGCAGAGGGGGGATAGAGGCACTAGTCAGTAAGGGAGCGCAAAACTATACAGTGTAACACAACAGCAAAGTATCAGTGATAAAATAATAATTGTTAAGTTATCTCCAACAGAGAATTTCACATATCACAAATGTCTTATGCTTTGCCCACACTAGTGAGAAACAGAAAAAAAAATAAAAGAAAAACTTCAATATGCTTAACGAGCTATCAATACAGCAACAGGCAGATGCCCACAACAAATATGCCTTTCTGCAAGTTTACACAGTATAGCAGAAGTCATGCTACAGAAGTTGTGGGAGGTACATTTATACTGATGAAAAATAGCTCAGATACATTACATATTGTAGAAAAGCATGACTTCAACTAGATAGCATCTAAGTAGCAATATTTAGAACAGCAGGGCAGTATCTACCACAGGCTTATTAGCCACATTACAAATGCTGCTATAAGGTGAAATAAAACAATAAACCAACAAAAGATACACTTACTGGCAAGCACACTAAGCGGAGGTCCAAGGGAGACATCTGGGCAAGGGAAGAAAGGGATTTAAAAATGGCGCTGAGTGCAGGCTGCTAGATAAAGATTCTGCTGGGGTAAAAAGGGGAGGGCACAAAGGACAAGCGACAGTTGAATATAAAAAAACCTTTAATAAAACACAAAGCTTTTGGGACAAACACCCTTCTTCAATGATTAACATAAGGTTCATTGAAATATTGATTTAAATACACACCCAAAAGACATCATATGACCTGCAGCCAAGGTCATGTGAAAAAAACTTCATCAAAAAACGTAGAAAATAATAGGAATACTATTTATAGACCTATTTTTAGTTTGGATACAGAGATTAATTCACTAACTGTTTTACCTGGGGACAAGAAGTTGAGGTTTATTACTTCATACAGTACAATGTCATATATGGTTAAGAACATAATAAATAAATACTGGAAAGTGCTTTTGGCACAAGAAGATATAGGGGCAATAGTAGGCAGTAGGCCCTTTTTGCTTATAGAAACAAAAAATCCTTAAAGAGTTTATTGTGTTATAAAGATTTTAAGAATAACATTAAAAACCAACTTGAAGGGACCAAGAGAGGAACTTTTTGTTGTCATAACTGTAGCTGTTGCAATGATATAGCCCGTGCTGGTAGCACTGACTTGAGTTCAAATAATGTATTTAAACATCCAAAAACTAAAAGGTCTTTTGTATTTTATGGCATGGCAACATGCGTTTCTAATAATGTGGTCTATTTGGCAACATGTGTTGCCTGCCCTTCCTTCTATGTAGGGAAAACAACACGTAAGCTGAAAGAGCGCATTATAGAACATAAGTCAGAAATCAGGAGAGGAATTGAAAACAATGCACTTTGTAAGCACATTAGGGAACATGGAGAAGATCATAAGTTTAAGTTTAGGGTTATGGATAAAGTGTATAAACCCCTTAGAGGTGGAGATATAAGTAATTTGTTAGATATAAGGGAGTATGAATGGATTATACGCTTGTCAGCTGACATTTATCCAGGTTTAAATACAGCTGTTTCTTTGAAACCTATATTGGTAAAACTACAGCATACTAAGTTAAAATAAAATAATATTTGTGTATATATATATATATATATATATATATATATGTATATGCTTTTGTATACAGTTTCGTGTATATCATTTTTATATGAAAAACATTTTTTATGCATATTTTCTATATAATGTTTTTTTGATGAAGTTTTTGTCACATGACCTTGGCTGCAGGTCATATGATGTCTTTTGGGTGTGTATTTAAATCAATGTTTCAATGAACCTTATGTTAATCATTGAAGAAGGGTGTTTGTCCCGAAAGCTTTGTGTTTTATAAAGGTTTTTTTATATTCAACTGTCGCTTGTCCTTTGTGCTTTGAACTTTGAACAGCTGTTGGTTTGCTTTGCTTTCTGTTGCTGGATAGTTGGATTTTGTCTAAGCCTGCTGCAGCTTGAATGGAATCTTTGAATCTTTTGAAGTTCCAGTTTGAAAGGGAGGTGAATCCTCTCTTAAAAGTTTTTACTGAAGCCTCAATTGCTACTGACAAAGTACCAGTCACACCAAACGTGAATCTATTTGAATATGAACGTATGCTATATACCTTGGAAAGGAAGGTGGGTGCCTTTAAACGCCTTCAATGGCAACGGTTTAGTTTCTCTGCTTATATTGAAAAAGGTGTGGTGCCTCGTGGACTCAGGGTATTGAAAATGCCCTCTTATGGCAACACATACCCTGAATTATTAAAGAAATGGCAATGTCTAAATCTTAAGCTGAGCCATGACTATATGGTTTTAATGAATGACCATTTTACAAATGTAGAGCTTGACTTAAAGAAAGAAATAATTTCTATGGAGGATGATTTATTTGCACTACCTTGTTCCGAGAATATGTTACCAACTTATCAGCTAATGATGGATAGACTATCAGCACTTGATGATAGATTGGAAGCAGTGAAAAAATGAAAATTAATCAGAGATATTAAGGACTTTCAATGTGGCAATATCTTCTCATGGCCGAAAAATGAATCTTCAGGGAATTATAGAAATAAATCTGCTAGCACAATTTCTTCTAAGAATCCGAATAAATATACGGGTTCGTTGGATACTTTAGATGCCTTTGGTGAGACAAGTACTACCACTTTAAACACTGGCACCCTTGAGGAAGCTCCTGAGAAGCATCGTGATGACATCACGCGTACGACATTGGTTGACTTGACTGGAGATGCATCAGCTACAATGGCGAGAGAAAGTAGACTGGATGGATCTGCGAACAGTTCAGTATTAGAAAATGGTTCAGTTATTACTGAACATGCGAGGAAGCCTAACCAAAGTACTTTGAACTTTTTTAGTAAGCCTTTTCAGCTCCAGCACGCGGAGAGAGTAAAGGAACACATTGTTGCCTCTAGGTCCACGTCGAGGGGAAGAACAGCGACGAGGAGATCTCCATCAACGTATTTGGACAATAAAAGAAAGAACTCTAGCCCATTAAAACAAGTGAAACTAGCCAAGAGATAAAGGCAGGTATATTAAATCTATCTTCTATTAAGTTAACAACTGAACATTGTTCGCTTCTAAAAAAAGGACTGGGGTTCATCCCCACGTGTAGTGATGATATTGTTAATGTTCTTACTGATTTGAAACTGTTTCTTAGATCAATAAGCTTGAAACTTATTTTCAGAAGTGATGTGCAGGATATGAATGTATGTAAGAGACGCAGTGTATTCATACCCAATAATATACCAATTCTAACTGCCTTTAATGATCTATGTGAGAATGATTTAAGGAATGCTTATGTTAGTAACAACACTGCTAAGAATTATAACCTCACATACTTAGAATTTTTGGCTTTAGAAGATTTGAAACAGAATTCCAATATTATAATTAAACAAGCAGATAAAGGGGGTCTTGTTGTAATTATGGATAGGGATAAATATTTTGAATCTGTTTTGAATTTGTTAATGGATGTCACAGCATATAAAATAATATCATATCCAGATGTGAAAAAGTGTATAGCATATATTAATATGTGTATCTATGAATTACAGTTATCAAACGATATTTCTTTAGATTTATTTCATTTTTTTACTATTCCCTGCCCTGTAACACCTCAACTTTATGGTATCCCCAAGGTTCATAAATCAAGAGAAAATCTCCCAATGAGACCAATTGTCTCGGGTAATGGATGGGCCACAGAGCCTATTTCCTTGTATTTACAACAATTACATCCCCTATTATCCCATTGTAATGCTGTATTAAAGGACTCAGTGGATTTCTTGAACAAATTAAAAAACTGGCAGTTAAAAATTACCGAATTTGATATAACTCATGGACCTTTATATATGGTAGTAATGGATATTACTTCACTATTTACCGTTATTCCCATTGATTTAGGCCTTGAATCCATACGTCAATTTTTAACACTTTATTCTTCTTTTACAGCCAGGCATGTTGAAAATATATGCATGTTACTTGATGTTGTTCTACAAAATAATGTGTTTATGTTTAATGAAGAATATTATTTGCAGTTAACAGGTGTAGCAATGGGTACACCTGTTGCAAATACTTACGCTAATATAGTGTTACATGAATGGGAGAAAGTACACATTTTTGATGGGGTGAGCTATGTGAATAATAATATTAGTTTTTACCAAAGATTTGTGGATGATTGTTTCTTTATTTGGGGAGGCTCTCTATCTGAACTTACAGAATTTGTTGATCATCTTAATAGTACTACCTGTTTTTTAAGGTTTAAAATGGAATGTTCTGATACTCATATAAACTTTTTAGATGTCGATTTGACATTACAGGGTAACACTATTATTACATATATATATAAAAAAGAGGTATCCTCTGGTAGATACCTACATACATCTAGTATGCATGCTCCTCATGTATTTCCAGGTATAGTAAAAGCACAACTTATGCGTGTTAGTAGGATGAATACTGCTGATGCAGTTTTTTCGAAACAGATGAATGAGGTATGTGATGAATTTATTAGTAGTGGTTACTCTCAATTATTATTGGACACAGTAAGGAAGGACGTAGAAAATAATAAGAATACTATTTATAGACCTATTCTTAGTTTGGATACAGAGATTAATTCACTAACTGTTTTACCTGGGGACAAGAAGTTGAGGTTTATTACTTCATACAGTACAATGTCATATATGGTTAAGAACATAATAAATAAATACTGGAAAGTGCTTTTGGCACAAGAAGATATAGGGGCAATAGTAGGCAGTAGGCCCTTTTTTGCTTATAGAAACAAAAAATCATTAAAGAGTTTATTGTGTTATAAAGATTTTAAGAATAACATTAAAAACCAACTTGAAGGGACCAAGAGAGGAACTTTTTGGTGTCATAACTGTAGCTGTTGCAATGATATAGCCCGTGCTGGTAGCACTGACTTGAGTTCAAATAATGTATTTAAACATCCAAAAACTAAAAGGTCTTTTGTATTTTATGGCATGGCAACATGCGTTTCTAATAATGTGGTCTATTTGGCAACATGTGTTGCCTGCCCTTCCTTCTATGTAGGGAAAACAACACGTAAGCTGAAAGAGCATTATAGAACATAAGTCAGAAATCAGGAGAGGAATTGAAAACAATGCACTTTGTAAGCACATTAGAGAACATGGAGAAGATCATAAGTTTAAGTTTAGGGTTATGGATAAAGTGTATAAACCCCTTAGAGGTGGAGATATAAGTAATTTGTTAGATATAAGGGAGTATGAATGGATTATACGCTTGTCAGCTGACATTTATCCAGGTTTAAATACAGCTGTTTCTTTGAAACCTATATTGGTAAAACTACAGCATACTAAGTTAAAATAAAATAATATTTGTGTGTATATATATATATATATATATATATATTATGCTTTTGTATACAGTTTCATGTATATCATTTTTATATGAAAAAATGTTTTATGTATATTTTCTATATAATGTTTTTTGATGAAGTTTTTGTCACATGACCTTGGCTGCAGGTCATATGATGTCTTTTGGGTGTGTATTTAAATCAATGTTTCAATGAACCTTATGTTAATCATTGAAGAAGGGTGTTTGTCCCGAAAGCTTTGTGTTTTATAAAGGTTTTTTTATATTCAACTGTCGCTTGTCCTTTGTGCTTTGAACTTTGAACAGCTGTTGGTTTGCTGTATAAAGGGGAGGGCACAGCACATGTTTTGCGGGGGATGAATCAAGTTAACCACAGGAGTGTATCCCACCCATCAGAAAGAGGCAGGGGTGCCAGCCACCAATCAGGCAGGTACAGCACTGAGATGCCTGTTAGCAGGTAAGTTGGCCTGAATTTCTCAGCAAAAGCAATTTTTATTTTTGTTTTATTTTATTTTATTTGTTTTTTACAGGGGAGAAATACTGCTAAAGGGAAAAAAACTACACTCCTAAAATGATAAGGGCTGCTGTATAAGTTATAGTCGGGAGAAAGGATAGATTTCTTATCGATAATGACTTAAGCTTAGGTAAGCAGTACACATAAAATATAACAGATGTTATGCTGTCATCAGGTGGTGTAAGAGAGGAACAATGGCAATAATTTCAGCTGAAGGCACAACAATAAAGCAAATGCTACGGGAAAAAAGTGACGTTCTCTGGGTCTATCCACAAGTATGCAAGCCCCTACTACAAACATAAACTATACTAACTCAACAGTTAAAGCTACAGGGTTTCGCCTACACTGTGAGTTATGAGAGGACACCTTTTTTCAACTGGCAGTGGGTTTTCAATTAATTATTGCAGGAATCTCTGTCCAAACAGTGAATGGGATGAAGTAGAATTGGTAAGAGCAGCCAGTGAGGAACGAGTTCCATTCAGGATTGTGAGTAATGAGAGGACACCTTTTTTTGACAGTTAGTGGGTTTTCAATTAATTATTGCACTAACCACTGTCCAGACAGCGAATAGGATGAAGTAGAGTTGGAAAGGACAGCCCATGCGGTACGAGGTCCATTCAAGAATATGAGTAATGAGAGGACACCTTTTTTCGACTGGCAATGGGTTTTTAATTAATTATTGCAGGAACCCCTGTCCAAACAGTGAATAGGATGAAGCAGAGTTGGGAAGGGCAGCCCATGAGGAATGAAGTTTGTTCAAGACAGTGAGTAATGAGAGGACACCTATTTTGACTGAAAGTGGGTTTTCAATTAATTATTGCAGGAACCACTGTCCAAACAGTGAATAAGATGAAGTAGTGTTGGGAAGGGCAGCCTGTGAGGAACAAGGTCCATTCAAGTGGCAAGCACACTAAGCGGAGGACTGAGGGAGAAGTCCAGGCAATTTGGTTTTGTGAATGTTAGCTCATGCCTGCTCAACCTGGTTGACTTCTTTGAGTCAGTCACCAGAGCTGTAAATGAGGGTAAGGCTGTTCATACAGCCTACTCAATCTGGCCAAGGCCTTTGATACCATTCCCCACTCAGGAATTATTGATAAACTCAACAAACTTGGCATCAACCCCTATATCACTAGGTTGGTTGCAAATTGGTTCATAGATAGAACCCACAGTGTGAAAGTAGCGGACTCCAAGTCATACTGCTGACCAGTCACAGGTGGAGTCCCAGAGGGATCGGTCCTGGGGAATCTCTTATTTGGCATCTACTTCTCAGAAGTTCAGGCCAACACGGAGGGACTCTGGCTGACCAAGATTGCAGATGACTGCAAGTTGGGAGCCATTATTAACTCCCCAAGTGATGCAGACATCCTACAGAAAGGCCTCACTGAGACCAATAACTGGTGTCAAAACCATGGCCTTAAGCTTAATTCAAAAACATGTGTCATCATCCCCTTTGGGAAAAACTCAGCTCCCACTAATTACCACATCGATGGGGGCGCACTGAACACTGAAGTTGTTGTAAGAGATCTGGGGACACAGGTTGACAGCAACCTCTCCTTCGACCACCACATTGCCACTGTGGTCAGAAAGTCCTTCTATGTGGCACATCTCATTTCCAAGTGTTTTGCATCCAGGAAGAAAGAGGTAATCATCTCTCTCTAATCTTCCATCATTAGGCCAGTCATCGAGTATAATGCCCCATGTGGCATATACCTCACTAGACACAAGTAACAACTGGAAAGGCCACAAAAGTACCTCACAAAGAAGATCCTAGGCCTTAAACGCATGTCATACATGGACAGACTCAAAAAAACTCCAGCTATTCTCCATCTCATATCATCTACTAAGAGGCGATCTATGCTTGACTTACAAAGCCATGTCTGACCCAGCTTTGTTATAAATGCTGCATCTAAAGAAATCCCAATCCCAGTGCACCACACACTCCAGAGACCTCAACCTCATTACCACAATCAACAGAACATGCTGGAGGGACAGGTACATAACCCAGAGACTGCCCATGCTCTAGAATAGACTTCCCATACATGTCAAGCAGAGCACCTCACTGGCCATCTTTAAGAAAAATCTTGATGAGTGGATGGGAAATAGAAAGTTCACCCCAGGGATCACTCCAGTGGCTCTGCTTGATAGAGGCATTGGGAACTAATGTCAGGTGGCACAATGTCAGGGCACTTCTATGGGCTAGGTTTGTAAAGGCTCCAGGGCCATTAGCCTAGTACACACCTATGATCCTATAAACTAGGAGAAGATACCTGCAAACCTACAACAGTCGACTATGTCCATAGTAGAGAATAGAACCATACTTGCCTAGCTATTTGCTCTACTCTCAGCTGAGTGAAACCACCTGGTCCTTTAACACATGCCTTCATTCAGCCACACATTTCATGCAACTCAGTCTAATTGTGAAAATAAGCCTTCTCTGTTCTTGTCCCTGCAGGCTTACTCCATTCATCAATAAAACACACAGTTTCTTTCCTCTTTTATTCATAGTTGACTTATTGCACCTCTCTTCTTTACTTCTGCTTGTTAACATTCCTGGAAGTGCCCTCCCCCACCTCATCATACTCCCTCAAGCATCCTTACAGAGCACTGTCTTTTTCTCCTTTGTTCCCCTATTACAAGATATAATAATATTACTCTACATGAAATAACATTATTCTCTTCTTCAACTTCTTTTTTTTTTTTAGCCAATGACAGACTTGGCATTATCACCCATTACTTCCTGGAGATTCTACCCTTCATTCCAAAAAGAAAAAAAAAAGACAATAGATGATAATAGCAGTAGATGAAACAGTATAAATGTCTGCACTATCATGCTGACTCAGTCATGAGAGACAGAACACAGGATTCTGGTGACAGACAAAGGAATTAAAATAAAGCATGACAGAGATAAAATGAATACGACATGCAAAAGTGATGTGCCTCATATAAAATGTTGCTTTTTATCCCCAGTTCATATTTTCACAATATTTTGTCAGTAACAAGAAAATACAGGTTACAGTCCATCCTATACATGATAACTACTGCCATTATTAACAAAACAAACCCTCAAAAAACAAGCAAAAAATGAACATGGTAAATACTTCACCAAACGTAATAAATGAGTATTGCCCTATACTATCAATATGGTCCTTCAAATTGCATCCCAACTTTCTGAATTTCGTTTTCATGAGTACCAGAACTCATGGAACCAATCTTACTAAAGGAACTTTAGAACTTAGACTGGTTGCCTACTTTAAATTAGAATATCTCAGATTAGCTCTTTCTTCATTCTAACACCAATCCCAGACAGGCTGTTCCCATTAAAGATCAGAGGACATAAAGGAATTTATTGATACTCGGTAACACCTTCAGTTAAGAATTTGCTGCAACAAAGGGACAAACCATGAAAACTATGGAAAAGTGATCCAAATAATACACAAATTAATCCAAAACATACTGCTCAGAAATACTAGTATAATCATTACTAATAATGCTAAAGCTGCTTATTTGAAACGGGAACAATGAATCCACTTCAGTTAACCCATATTATTCTGGAAAACATTTAAAAACTAGTCTGCAGATTCTATCATATAACAAATAGCAATCCATGCAAAAATACAGTAATAACCCCAATTAAAAACTTACTTTCTATGCCAACAGCTGAACCCTGCACTATATTTACTATCTCATATCAACCTACAAGCATCTCACAACCAGTCGACCCTGCCTTTCCCTTTAAAGCCATTCCCCATTAAGCAATTTGATTACAGTGCCAGGAAGCTCAATATTAATAACTAATAACTTCACACCATCTAGTGTACCCAAAATTCATAAAAAAGAAGCCATTTTATAGCTAAATCCTTAGCTCCTATATTCAGTCTAATGCTTACTACTAGAACTACACCTAACCATTCTAAACATTCCATAATAGGGTGTTCATTACCACACAGGAATCTGATAGAAAAACTGTTGGGTTGGGACAAGGACCACTGCTGAATGGTTGGATAGCTGTGGTAAGATTCAAAATATAAAGAAACCGGAAAGTGAATAATGGTGCACCACTGGTCCAGTACCTTTGAGTCTACTTGTTTCTAACACGTCTTAAGTAACAGAGAACAGAATCATCCTCTTCCAAAATGACACATTAATAGACTTAGAAATTGCATGACTTATGAGATCCAAATACACCATTAGTATTACATATCTTTAAAAAGACAGATATTATACATAAATTACACATATTAAATATAAAATTAAAAACTACAATTTGCTCAGCCTCCTAGACTTCAGAAAAGAACATTTAATGTTTACACCAATAAGCTCTGGTGGTTTATTGGCTTGGAATCTTGATTGTCACCGTGCTTTTCTCTCTCTTTCTCTTCTACCTTGTTCTTAAAATCACCCTCTCTCAAATCTGGTAAAATCTAAACTCATAAAAATCTCACAATCTGGTTTATCTAAAATATGTCTATAAAAACGTTATTATAAAAAAATAAAAGCTGGACACCTGGATGCTTGAAGCTAAAATAGCTTTTATAACTAAGCAACTAAGCACTTTTGTTTCAAAACAAACAGGTATTGTTCAAAGTATTTAAATTATAAACCCACCAATCAAATGTTCAAATTCTATAACATTTAAGTCAGCCACTCAACCAACTTATATGTAAAAAATGTAAATGAAAAAAGAGAATATTAATCTACGGGTCACTTTTAAGTGCACTGAAATCTGTATTCACATAACCTTGAAAAAGGTACACTAAGGTATAAATGCATAAATTGTAATTTAAATTGCTCATCTTATTGTAAGATATGCAAAATATTAAAACAAAAGTTCTAAGTCTTGCAATATACTTCCATAAATATTAATATATGTTATTTAACATTACTGTATCCATAAAAACCTCATATTTAAATATAGCAATATACAGCTTAAATATTAAAAATTATTAAAATGAGTAATAGAGTAAATTACTTGCAATGTCACTTACAGACTCACAACTTTATGGTTAAAAACACTGGAAATAGAAATACAATCATTTAAATATGGTTCCTTACCAGCATTTAACCTCAACTGCCACGTTAACTCTTTGTATTCTAAAAGGTAATCTGTATCCCCTCTATTCACCTTGTCAATATGCACTTAAGTGAGTGCCAATAAAGTGTTAAAATTTACAGGTTTTTATATGTATAAAGGCTCAGCTAGTCTATCTCTAATTCTCCTATTAGTTTTTTTTTTGTTTCATTTTTAATAAACTGAACAGGAAACACAAATGGCTAAATAAACCATACTCATGTTGTCAAAATTACAAACACCTTGGCAACCAAGAGTTCTATCATATCCATTACAACTTAAATAGGGTAATTTGCAAACTTACGATGTTTACATTTGTCACACATCTATGTACCTTTCACTCTGTCCCTCCTTTGGCTATACTCTATAAACAATCTTATATTTTTTACATTTACTATTAATCAACTGAGGGAAGTTACTTATCATGGCCTTAAGTTCATAGGTAAAAGTTAAACCCTTGTTTTTCTTAGTCTCTAACTGCTGGCACATCGCTATTATAGGGTATAACCATAGCCAAATGCTTATTTGAATCATCTGCTTCTTTAACACTTTTCTTAAGGGAGTCCTTAGAAACTCTTCCCAGAATGGGACAAAACCCGACGCATCTCACCAACTGAATTTCCTCTTTTCCCTTATTCAGCAAGGTACTAGTGTAACCTCTATCAAGGAACATACCTATCATGTTCTCTAACTCACTTCTTAAAATATTATCATCACTAATCAACCTGGCAGTCACACCAATTGCCCCTTAACTACAGTTCATTTCTGATCATAAAAATGGCAACTGTCAAAGTGCAAATAACAGTTGGAAAATGTTTCTTTCTGAAAAATATATGTAAAAAGCTGGTCACCAAAATCCTGCCCTATGGTTGCATCCAAATAATCAATTTTATTAAAATCACAGTGGAAATTAAACCTTAAAGAAGAAAACAGTGGTACCTCTCAAATATTCCAGAAATGCTAAGAACTGTTCAATACTTTCGTTCCACAAAATGAGAGCATCATACAAAGATCTGTAATAGTTGTGAAATAATTTGTAAAATTGACAGATGAATACATATTGCTTTTCCCAAGTTGCTAACACTAGGTTTGTTTACAAGAGCTCACATTCAGTTCCTAGAAACCTAATGGAAGTACTCTCCTTCAAAGTAAATGAAATTGTTCTAAAGAACAATGTCTAGACCTCACATAAACTTAAAAACCTGCTGTTGGAAAAGGTCCACTCCTCAATTAACATGTCCAAAAATTATTCCAAACTAATGTCATGTGGAATGATAGAAAACAAATTGACAAAGTCAATAGCTGGAAACAAAATGGCTTCTCTAAACTCAGCATTGCTTTAACTCTGCAACAGATGCCAGGAGTCCCATAGTATATATGTTTTCCCTTCAGTACATGCTTACATTGCTGATCAATATATCTGTCTATATATATATCTATCTATATATATATCTATCTATTTCTATCTATCTATCTATATATATATATATATATATATATATATATATATATATATATATATATATATATATATATATATATATATATATATATATATATATATATATATATTGGGTCTATATCACTTCGACGAAATGGCAGAAGTTCAAACACCATATGTTCAAACTTCTAACTGCGAAGTGCAAAACCATCGAAGGCTTAGAACAGCAATTTTTTTCCCAGGGAAAAAAAAAATTGCTGTTCCAAGAAACATACACATAACACAAGCACACCAAAAAAACAACAATCCACACGCATACACTTAAAATCCTACATCTAACCCTACACTAAACTGTACATACACTACTATCTATCCACTTACCTTAATCCAAACCCTAACCCTAAGGTCCGTCACTATCGCACACTCACCTGACCTGTGCCCTAATCCTAACTCACCTATCCCGCCCTAACCCTAAGGTCTGTCACTATCGCACACCCACCTCACCCATGCCCTTACCCTAACTCATATATTCCACGCCATAACACTAATGACTAACGTCCGCACAATCTCACATTTACCTGAACCCAACCTGTAATTTCCACCACAGTGCTGAAAAGAGCAAAGCCACAGAAACTATCTTTCTCTGGAAAGAATTTGGTGTTCCATGGCTTCACGATAATCAGTTTTTGAACTTCACAGTTTGAACATATGATGTTCGAACTGCTGAAGTTTCGATGAACTGATAGGAACCCACATATATATAAATATATATATATATATATATATATATATATATATATATATATATATATATATATGTGTGTGTGTGTGTGTGTGTGTGTGTGTATAGCTAAGGGCTCTATTTTTGCCCACCCATGGTAGCTACAGGCCTAAAAGGAGGGTCACTCACATTCCTGTGGATTTTCAATATCCCAAATATTGACAGTCATCTTTCGGCTGTTCCCGTTAGGGGTTGCCACAGCGGATCACCGGTTTCCATTTCTTCCTGTCCTCTGCATCTTGCTCTGTCACACCAAACACCTGCATGTCCTCTCACCACATCCATAAAACTTTTAGGCCTTCCTCTTTTCCTGTTACCTGGTAGCTTCATTCTTACCATCTTTTTCCCAATATACTCCGCATCCCTTCTCAGCACATGTCCAAACCAACATAATCTTGCCTCTCTGGCTTTGTCTCCAAACCCTCCAACCTGGGCTGACCCTCTAATATACTTATTCCTAATCCTGTCCACCCTCGTCACACCCAGTGCAAATCTTAACATTTTTAACTCTGCCACATCCAGCTCAAACTCCTGCCTTTTTATCAATGCCACTGTCTCCAACCCATATAACATAACTGGTCTCACTACCCTCTTGTAGACCTTCCCTTTCACTCTTACAGGTACTCGTCTGCACAAATCACTCCTGACACTCTTCTCCACCCACTCCATCCTGCCTGTACTCTCTTCTTCACCTCGCTTCCACACTCACCATTACCCTGAACTATTGAACCCAAGTATTTAAACTCATCCACCTTTGCCACCTCTAATCCTTGCATCCTCACCATTCTTCTATCCCCCCTCTCATTCACACACATATATTCTGTCTTAGTCGTGCTGACCTTTATTCCTCTTCTCTCTAGAGCATATCTCAGACATTCCAGGGTCTCCTTCACCAGTTCCCTATTCTCACTACAGATCACAATATCTGCAAACATCATAGTCCATGGGGACTCCTGTCTGATCTAGTCTGTCAACCTGTCCATCACCATTGCAAATAAGAAAGGGCTCAGAGCTGATCCTTGATGTAACCCCAACTCCACCTTAAACACATCCATCACTCCCACCGCAGACCTCACCGCTGTCACATTACCCTTGTACATATCCTGTACCACTCTTACATAATTCTCTGACACTGCTGACTTCCTCATACAATACCACAACTCCTCTCTAGGCACCTTGTCATATGCTTTCTCCAAGTCTACAAAAACACAATGCAACTCCTTCTGACATTCTCTGTACTTCTCCATCAACACTCTCAGAGCAAATATTGCATCTGTAGTGCTCTTTCCCGGCATGAAACATACTGCTGTTCACTAACCATCACATCCCTTCTTAACCTAGCTTCCACTACTCTTTCCCATAACTTCATGCTGTGACTGATCAATTTAATCCCTCCGTAGTTACTACAGCTCTGCACATCACCCTTATTCTTAAAAATTGGTACCAAAACACTTTTTCTCCATTCCTCAGGCATCCTCTCACTTTCCAAGATTTCATTAAAGAATCTGGCTAAAATCTCCACTGTCATTTCACCTAAAGACCTCCATGCTTCCACTGGTATGTAATCTCATATCCCAAATATTGATAGTACAATGGGATTTTTAAATGTCATATAATCAAACACCCAATCATCAGTGCTTCTTTACCTAACCATATCCAATAAACCTTAATCAGTTTTATCATACGGAATGTTAATTTCATTCTTTGAAACCCTATAGTAAATATCAACATTGTTCAATATATCAAGCATTTTACTGGAATAGTCCAAACTGTTCATTATAGCTCTCCTTTCTCCTTTGTAGGGCTTTATATCCCTGATAATATTATTGTCAACAAGTTATTTCCATGTGCCTGGCTTTTTGTTTTCATTGATCGCGGTGTCTGTTTACATGTTCAGGGCTTTATATCATATTGTTGTTCTAAAATTATGTTATTAAAATTGTGGGTGGTCATCCCAATATAAAATAAATCACACTGAACACACAATGCTAAATAAAATATATTTATGTGTGCCCCTTGTTTCACAAGTAATATGATGTCCAGCATAAGACATTCAGTGTTTCTAAAGGTAAAGATATTTACTATCCATAACAAAACAACATGCTTTACATACCTCACAGAATTACAATTTTAAAGAAAGTTTATATAGAGAAAGTATGCATAACAAATATTTTACCAACAAAGATAAAGGCACATAATGATGTGAGTGCTTGCCTAGCATTGTTCTTATGTTTATAAACTCAAGTTCTATCATATATTACTTTAGCTAACATTCCCTACCCAATGGAAACTGTCTTGCCACTTATACTGCAGTTCAGACTCAAAATGTCCTCCTATGCTCATTTCAGGATTCATTTCTGCCTGTCTAAGGTCTCAGAGTTATGATTGCTATTATTATGTATGTTAAAGACATATTTTAGTGCTGTATCAGATTCATTACCTGTGCACCATTCATCAGATAGTCAGTGCCAAATTTCCTACCCTCCTCTTATTTATATCAACAGAAAATCAGAATGTGCTATGTTATTTGGTGTGGCAAGGCCTTAAGAGACAATCTTTTATTATTATTATTATTATTATTATTATTATTATTATTATTATTATTATGATTATTATTATTATTATTCTGTGCTCCCTTTCAGTTCCCATTTCCTGTCTGTCATCCTGTCCCTCCCCTTCTTCTTCCCATCTCCCGCCCAAACATCCATATAGTGACGCCAGTACCCTGGGTGCCATTTTTAAATTAATTCCCAGACCTTCCTGACCTGTCCCCCCACTGGCTGCTGGCCCTGCTCGTCGGTGAGTTCCTATTTTTACTTTGTGCTGCTTTACACACAGAATAAGTGTTTTTTTTACTGTTTTTTGTTCAGTTTTAGCTATCTGCATTTTTCTATGCATCTCTAAACCATTAATGTGTTCCAGCCACAAGTGATAACCAGTCACGCATGTTTTGTTTAGGGCTGTGCTCAGTTTTCAACGAGCTACCTACTGGTGTTAGGAATGCTCCCCCTGCCCATATAGCTATGTGCATAGTAGCAGCTGTAGTATTAAACCCTGTCTTCAGTGGTTTCATTTCTTTATAGCCATAGCGGCAATAACATCAGCTGTTACAATACTCCTGTTTCTGTAAAGAAGCCCAAACTGCATTTTACGTTTACCTGCCTCATTTAATGTGTGCAGGTGAACGCTTTCTAACCTCAGTCTACATTTATCAGCTGCCATAACACTAGCCCCTGCATAAAGACGGTTCGCTATCTTTCCCTTGTGGCAACACTCAGAGGTATTAAGTGAATGCTTTTAATCTACTCAGTCTACATTTATCAGCTGCCACAAAACTAGCTCCTGCATAAAAGCGGTTACGCTTTCTTTTCCTTGTGGCAATACTCAGAGGCAAGTGATCGCTGCTTCCATTATTTACTGTTAGTACAGTTCAATTCTGCCCATGCGATTGTAGTTCCCACATGTTTTTATGATTCCATTTACAATGCCGCGACTTAAGCCCTGTGAGATATATTCACTCCAATTTACTACTGCTAGAATAGTATGACCTAAGCTCTGAAAGACATATTTGCTCCAACTTATTATTGTCAGAATATTGTCTTGGGTTTACTGCACTCGCTACTATTAACTGCATTTCTGTCTCTCCGCTGATATATTGGCACGTGCTTTTGCAACGTAAAGCTTATATTACGAGTGTTTATGAGTGTATCATACTGTGCACTGCTAATAATTGCATTCCCATCTCTATGCTGATGTAGTAGGATAGAGTTTTTTTTTGCGAGTCTCTAAGAGTGTATTATACTGTGCGCTTGTAGTAACTGCATTTTTGTATCTATGCTGATGTATTAGGAAAGAGTTTTTTTTTTTTTGCAATGTTAATCATATATTTATGAATGTATTGTGCCTGCTGTTTCCTTTCCTCCAGTGCAAGAATTACCAGCTCATTGCATATGTTTTAATTCTTTGTCTTACTTAAGCTGTGTTCACTTCTAGTCTCCTATTCCGTTCACTTTCTTCCCTCAATTTCA
The DNA here is from genome assembly GCF_019279795.1 of Protopterus annectens. Taxonomy (NCBI): domain Eukaryota; kingdom Metazoa; phylum Chordata; order Ceratodontiformes; family Protopteridae; genus Protopterus; species Protopterus annectens. The sequence continues at coordinate 437,136,362 of NC_056733.1, forward strand.
ATGCATAATCACACCCGCATGCTTTGCCAACCCCAATTTTGGGGTTTTATGAGTAATTTACTTCTTTACTTCCTCAATTATTAATCCTCCCTTATCCCTCTCAGTCATTGTATTCTAATAGTTACCCTTTTTTTTCTACTCTCCTTTACAGCCTACTCTACAGTATTCCTACCGTCATGAGTGCCTCATATTGCCCTAAAGAACACCCTGCCCCTTGAAGCTACAACCTACAGGAATGCTGCACTACCATTAAACCTTAGTGTTCCAGCTAGAATAATAATGTATGCAATAAGAATGTGTTTATATCTCTAGCTGTGACTGTTTGTAACTTTAAGGACCTCAGCCAAGTGTCCACCAGCAGCCCACAGTCACCTTTAGCTCCCCCCTTTCTCCCTTTGTCCCCCCTATTCCCTGACCATTGTTATTCTCTGACTTTTCCATACTGTTCATCTAAATTAGTGGCCACTAGGTAGCAGTGTTAACCCTTCTATTCTTTCAGTCTTACTTTATGTAAGTCTAGTATCTCCTAATCACCCTCATCAGCCCCCTGGTACCCCCTGCCCTGCCGTGTTACATTTTACTTTTTACTGTAAGCAAATAATATCCTTCCCTAGTTATTTGACCCCAGACATTACAAAGTAACTTTCTAAACCTGCAAGCTTATGAAATGTTGGTGCCTTTCAAATTGTCAATCACGAACCAGCATTTAAATAAAAACTTTTTTATTATTGTTATAGTTAGCGCTTTAGAAGGGATCCATGTCCCAACATCTTCAGACAAAGTTAAAAAATGAAATCACACCTTATATATATATATATATATATATATATATATATATATATATATATATATATACATTAATTAAAAATGAGATATCCAATTATTCAATCAATGAAGTCAATAAGACATTTAGTATATCAACTAAAAGTCAATATTTAAAATTCAATACTTAAAATAGCCAAATACTACTAACAACTATGAACTGTAAATTATAAGAACATTTTTACTCTATATACAACACTACCTGTTACTAATTTTATACATATATTTTTAGAACACATACACTCTTTGGTTAAATGAGCCCTTAGATGGGCTATACTTATGCTTGTTTCTACTATGCGAGGGAAAACTCACATAAACCATTTATAATAAATGTGCACAGAACACCACGTCATATTGATATTTAACAAAGTTGAATTCCTTATAAAAATTGCCTAAAATGATAAGCAGACTTGTATACTTGTGCTTATTTCTACTATGTGAGGGGAAACACACATAAAACATTTATAATAAATGTGCGCAAAACACCACATCCTATTGATGTTGTTTAACAAAACTGAATTCCTTAAGTTGCCTAAAATAATAATAAGCATACTAGTATACATATTAATATTAAAACACCGCTACTTCGACCCCCCTGCATCACCTGCATAATGCCTTTAACTTTAAAATACTGCTAATCAAAACATATTTGTTTAGCCCAGAAAAATGTATGCAGAAGTCCTAATCTGCCATAAAAGTTCTTGCTCTTCCAGTAGTAACTGCCACGGTCCCCCTCTTGGGTCTAATCGAATTTTTTGTAATACTGCGAAAGTAAACTTGTGTGATGGGTTCTCCTTTATATGTCTTGCCAGGGCATTATTCATGTCAGCCCTACTTATGCTGTAATTATGTTCATATATTCTTTGTTTCAACTTACGCTCAGTTTTCCCTATATAATAAGAGGGACATGACTCACAACATGCTACATAGACCACTCCCTTAGAGTCACAGTTATGTCTACCAATGGATTTATATACTCTATCTCTAATCTTAATATCAGTACCTACTTTGATAAACTTACATTGAGGGCATGCTCCACATTTCCTCATACCTAATGGTTCACGACGCATGCTTCTAACATCCTTATAACTACTCCTTTCCAGGATGTTTTTGAGATTCGAACCTTTCCTATATGTGAACCCAGGTCTAATGTCCAAAATTTTGCAAGTCATTTGGTCTTCCAAAATGATTGCCCAGTTCTTAATAAGAATTTCCTTAATGGACTTAAAGTCCAAGGAAAATGTAAACAAAACATTCAAATGTTGGTTTATAGTTCGCCGTAGTGGCACCTCAGTCTGTGTTTCATTAACTCTATCATTATAGACAATTCTTGAAAGGAGTGGCCTAAAATGCCCTGACTCCCTCTTTGTTTTTACCTCAATGATAATGTCAGTCAAAAGTGTATCTAGGTAGCCCCTTCTCAGAAACATGGATTTTAATTCTTCACGTTCCTCATAAAAATCTAGGTCTTCCGAGACCATTCTAGCTGCCCTTACAAGCTGACCTTTAACTACAGCCTTTTTCTGATGATAAGGATGATTACTTAAGTAATGTAAGAATGCATTAGAGTATGTGAGTTTTCTATAGATAGTAGCCTTATATTGCCTTTTAGTACTATCTTTGGTTATCTTAATATCCAAGTATGTAATATGATCAAAACCTATGGTGTATGTAAATTCAAGGAAATCCGTCATAGCTATAATACTCGTTACAAAACATTGTATAAGTTCTGCCTCGCCTTTTCATATAAGGCACATATCGTCCTGGTATCTAGTGTACCAAAGGACGTGTTCTTGGAACATGTTGTTGTTAAAAAGATAGTTTCGTTCCCAATGTGCCATAACACTATTGGGGAAACTTACCCACAGGGTGAACCCATTGCCACCCCAGTGTTTTGTAAAAAGATTTCCTTGTTAAACATGATGTAGTTGTTAGATAACACCAAATCAAGCAATGTCTCAACCAGATAGACCCTGTTACCATCAGCTTTTTTGTAAAGCATAAACTCCTTATTCCAAGCTATCCCTATGGTCTGCAGGATAACAGTGTATAAATCCTTGACATCAATAGTCAGAAAGATGAAATCATCACTGCAATCAAGTTTGTTAATACTTTCCAAAAAGCTCCAGGAATCCTGACATATCTGTGGTTCATCACTAACCATAGGTTTCAAAATGCTGTCTATAAGTTTAGCACATGCATATGTTATAGACCCTCTTCCATGGACAATAGATCTAAATGGAGGATCCGCAAGATCCTTATGCAATTTTGGTGTACCAAAAATTGTCGGGATCCTAGGAGCTAACATGGACAGGTACTGAAAGGTATCTATATCTATTGACCCCTCCAAAAATAAATTGTCCAACACACCTCTAATCCTTTTATAGGCTATGTTAACTTCATTAACACTAGCATGACTATAAGCATCTGAACACAAATATTGGCACATTTTACTTTCATATGCTGTTGGGTCCATAGACACTAACCCACCACCTTTATCAGACTTCATGACTCTGATGTTACACTGGTTCAACAACCCAATAAAATCATTTTGTTCGACGCTGATGCTGGTGACGTGGGGAGGCTTCCTGGACCTCATATCTACAAATCTTCTCAAATCTACCTCACACATTTTTTCAAACATACTTAAAGTGGGTTGCAGTGGTTGGTTAAAAACACTAGACACCCTCAGTGTATTAGTTAACATTGAATTGTTACCCATTAACACAGCCAAATTTAATTTATGGACATACAGCTTAAGGTCAACAATAGTTTTAACAACATTAATTGTTTGGTCAGGAACAAAAGATAGACCTTTGGCAAAAAAAATCAACCATGTCTTGTCCAATATTCAAAACTGTGTAATTAAAAATTTTGAAATCTCCTTGTGAGCTCAATAAAATCTGAGGTCCTCCAGATTCTATTGCATTCATCTCTTTCTGCTGTTGCTGTGGTTCCCCCTCCGACCCTGGTTTCTTTGATTGTTCCAATTGTTGTGCCTTGGGGCACTCTCCGTTTGAAAACCCTGACCATTTTCATAATCATGAAGGTCTGGATTATTGGCCCCTGCCTGATTAACACCTTGTTGGTGAGCATTATTATTCCTAATCCTCTCACTACGATGCACAGGTGATGTGTGTACATTTTCTCCATTGCCCTTAAATGGTCGTCGTTAGATACAGAACTAGGCCTATTATTGAGTAAGCCCTGGTGAACAGTCATATGGGAAACCAAGGGGGGTGGGGGATAAGCTTTGTTGTTAGCATACTCAAAAAGATCTCTTTCAATTTTCTTTTTCTTGTTAACCAGAAGTTTACTCATAGTAGCATCGATACTAGTGTAAATTCTAGTATAGTCATATTTATATTTGACAAATTCAGAGTCTCTACAAATAGCATGCTCCATAATTTCAAGCTCTGATTTCAAATTAACAATTTGGCCATTATAAAAGTTCATAAGTGCATGTAAAAAGTCAAAACCCTGGTTATCAAACAAGGCTATGAGTTCATGGTGAAAAGTGGAGTTGCCAATTAAACCTACTGGGTATCTCCACTGTTTCAATCCCTTAGGGATAATCTTTTTTGCAATGCATTCTTGAAAGTAAGCTACTTCCAGCTGTAGCTTACAACATTTAAATAGTTTCTGGTCAAAATTGTTAAGTAAAACAGTTATGCTACTCACAAGCACATTTGATGCATGCTCTTCTTCATTGTTACGTTGGAGAAGACGTCCTTAGAACTGATAAAGTTAGCCATGGAAGGTATGCTACAGGTAGGTGCAAGCCGATTTGGACAAGCCGCAGCATTTCCGGATGTGTGCGTGGGTGAAATTGCCCGGTTCACTTCCCCTCTTGCTCCATTCATATTTGCATTAGGTGTAACAGGCTGCGATCCATCCTGCCTGTTACTCGTAGTTGGATTGCCCGATCCTAATGTTATACCAGAATTAGGTAGGCTCTCCTGAGACCTACCTGCTCCTTCGAGCTTCTGTGACAGGGCTTCAACTCTGCCAAGTAAAACATTAACCAGCGCAGTTAAATTCCCTATAGCGTTCGCTTCTGGGGAATTTGTAACAGGATCCACAGTGCTGTTCTGTTGCTGGGAGAATAACAATTGTGAGCCTCCTTCATTTCCGCTCGCCATACCAAACAAACAACACGATCGATACTTGTGCTTATTTCTACTATGTGAGGGGAAACACACATAAAACATTTATAATAAATGTGCGCAAAACACCACATCCTATTGATGTTGTTTATAAAATACTGCTAATCGAAACATATTATATATATGTTAGAAGCATGCGTCGTGCACCATTAGGTATGAGGAAATGTGGAGCATGCCCCCAATGTAAGTTTATCAAAGTAGGTACTGATGTTAAGATTAGAGATAGAGTATATAAATCCATTGGTAGACATAACTGTGACTCTAAGGGAGTGGTCTATGTAGCATGTTGTGAGTCATGTCCCTCTTATTATATAGGGAAAACTGAGCATAAATTGAAACAAAGAATATATTAACATAATTACAGCATAAGTAGGGCTGACATGAATAATGCCCTGGCAAGACATATAAAGGAGAACCCATCACACAAGTTTACTTTCGCAGTATTACAACAAGTTCGATTAGACCCAAGAGGGGGACTGTGGCAGTTACTACTGGAAGAGCAAGAACTTTTATGGCAGATTAGGACTTCTGCATACATTTTTCCTGGGCTAAACAAATATGTTTTGATTTGCAGTATTTTAAAGTTAAAGGCATTATGCAGGTGATGCAGGGGGGTCTAAGTAGCGGTGTTTTAATATTAATATGTATACTAGTATGCTTATTATTATTTTAGGCAACTTTTTATAAGGAATTCAGTTTTGTTAAACAACATCAATAGGATGTGGTGTTTTGCGCACATTTATTATAAATGTTTTATGTGTGTTTCCCCTCACATAGTAGAAATAAGCACAAGTATACAAGTCTGCTTATCATTTTAGGCAATTTTTATAAGGAATTCAACTTTGTTAAATATCAATATGACGTGGTGTTCTGTGCACATTTATTATAAATGGTTTATGTGAGTTTTCCCTCGCATAGTAGAAACAAGCATAAGTATAGCCCATCTAAGGGCTCATTTAACCAAAGAGTGTATGTGTTCTAAAAATATATGTATAAAATTAGTAACAGGTAGTGTTGTATATAGAGTAAAAATGTTCTTATAATTTACAGTTCATAGTTGTTAGTAGTATTTGGCTATTTTAAGTATTGAATTTTAAATATTGACTTTTAGTTGATATACTAAATGTCTTATTGACTTCATTGATTGAATAATTGGATATCTCATTTTTAATTAATGTATATATATATATATATATATATATATATATATATATATATATATATAAGGTGTTTAATTTTTTAACTTTATCTGACGAAGTTGGGACATGGATCCCTTTGAAAGCACTAACTATAACAACAATAAAAAAGTTTTTCTTTAAATGCTGGTTCGTGATTGACGATTTGAAAGGTACCAACATTTCATAAGCTTGCCGGTTTGTTTTTGAACTAGTTTGTTAAATTTCGATCGTGTTTGTTTGGTATGGCGAGCGGAAATGAAGGAGGCTCACAATTGTTATTCTCCCAGCAACAGAATGGCACTGTGGTTCCTGCTACAAATTCCACAGAAGCGAACGCTATAGGGAATTTAACTACGCTGGTTAATGTTGTACTTGGCCGGGTTGAAGCCCTGACAGAGAAGCTCAAAAGAGCAGATAGGTCTCAGGAGATCCTACCTAATTCTGGTATAACATTAGGATCAGGCAATCCAACTATGAGTAACAGGCAGGATGGATCGCAGCCTGTTACACCTAATGCAAATATGAACGGAGCAAGAGGGGAAGTGAACCAGGTGATTTCACCCACGCACACATCCGGAAATGCTGCGGCTTGTCCAAATCGGCTTGCACCCGACTGTAGCATACCTTCCATGGCTAACTTTATCAATTCTAAGGACTTCTTCTCCAACGTAACAAACAATGAAGAAGAGCATGCATCAAATGTGCCTGTGAGTAGCATAACTGTTTTACTTAACAATTTTGACCAGAAACTGTTTAAATGTCGTAGGCTACAGCTGGAAGTAGCTTGCTTTCAAGAATGCATTGCAAAAAAGATTATCCCTAAGGGATTGAGACAGTGGAGATACCCAGTAGGCTTAATTGGCAACTCCACTTTTCACCATGAACTCATAGCCTTGTTTGATAACCAGGGTTTTGACTTTTTGCATGCACTTATGAACTTTTATAATGGCCAAATTGTTAATTTGAAATCAGAGCTTGAAATTATGAAGCATGCTATTTGCAGAGACTCTGAATTTGCCAAATATAAATATGACTATACTAGAATTTACACTAGTATCGATGTTACTATGAGTAAACTTCTGGTTAACAAGAAAAAGAAAATTGAAAGAGATATTTTTGAGTATGCTAACAACAAAGCTTATCCCCCACCCCCCTTGGTTTTCCATATGACTGTTCACCAGGGCTTACTCAATAATAGGCCTAGTTCTGTATCTAACGATGACCATTTAAGGGCCAATGGAGAAAATGCACACACATCACCTGTGTGTCGTAGTGAGAGGATTAGGAATAATAATGCTCACCAACAATGTGTTAATCAGGCAGAGGCCAATAATCTGGACCTTCATGATTATGAAAATGGTCAAGGTTTTCAAACGGAGAGTGGTGTGTTAATCAGGCAGAGGCCAATAATCTGGACCTTCATGATTATGAAAATGGTCAAGGTTTTCAAACGGAGAGTGGCCCAAGGCACAACAATTGGAACAATCAAAGAAACCAGGGTCAGAGGGGGAACTGCAGGAACGGGAGAAAGAGATGAATGCAATAGAATCTGGAGGACCTCAGACTTTATTGAGCTCACAAGGGGATTTCAACATTTTTAATTACACCATTTTGAATATTGGACAAGACATGGTTGATTTTTTTTGCCAAAGGTCTGTCTTTTGTTCCTGACCAAACAATTAATGTTGTTAAAACTATTGTCGACCTTAAGCTGTATGTCCGTAAATTAAATCTGGCTGTGTTAATGGGTAACAATTCAATGTTAACTAATACACTGAGGGTGTATAGTGTTTTTAACCCACCACTGCAACCCACTTTAAGTATGTTTGAAAAAATGTGTGAGGTAGATTTGAGGAGATTTGTAGATACAAGGTCCAGGAAGCCTCCCCACGTCACCAACATCAGCGACGAACAAAATGATTTTATTGGGTTGTTGAACTAGTGTAACATCAGAGTCACGAAGCCCGATAAAGGTGGTGGGTTAGTGTTTATGGACCAAACAGCATATGAAAGTAAAATGTGCCAATATTTGTGTTCAAATGCTTATAGTCATGCTAGTGTTAACAAAGTTAGTTAATAAAAAAAGTTTTTATTTAAATGCTGGTTTGTGATTGACAATTTGAAAGGCACCAACATTTCATAAGCTTGCCGGTTTGTTTTTGAACTAGTTTGTTAAATTTCGATCGTGTTAACTCTCCAAACCTGCAATACTTTATCATTATTTATTGGCTTCTACACTGACTGATAGTTTTTTTTTTCCTACCTTCTCCTCCATCTCCTTAGCTCTTCCCACTCCGTTCACCATACGGACTCACTCCGCTCCCCTACCCTGCCCCCAATTCTCACCCTACTACTTCTACATTTATACTCAACAAACCACACCCACCTCTCCCAAACTAATTAACTTACCATTGTAACAAAATCCCAAACCTCCATGCCTGGCTTCTCCATAACAAACCCTACATTCTTTCCATCAGTGAGACCTGGCTTAAACCACATATAACAGATTCAGAACTTATACCACCCAACTATTGCATACTTAGACATGATAGAACACACAAAAAAGGGGGAGGTGTCAGTCTACTCTACTCCTCATCTCTCTGTCATCGCATACTCCAAACCTATCCCCAGATTTGGCAAAGCTGAATTACTTCTAGCCCTCCTTCAAATTAACAAACAAAAATCCATCTGCATAGCCACCCTTTATATCCCTCTCAGAGACAGTGTTACAATCCACAAAGACTTTCTCTCCTGGCTCTCATCTAATATAACAAACAAAACTATAATCCTGGGAGATGTTAATATTAATTGGGACACTATCCAATTTCCAACAAACTCCTTAAATATAAACCTATATAACTTCACCCAACTTATTAACTCACCAAGCAGGCCATTCAAAGACGCCACTACTGGTAGCATCCTGGACTGGATTCTTGTTTCCCATCCTCAATGCATCTATAATAGTGGCACCCTTCCTGATCCATTAGGTGATCACATGCCCACTTTTGCTCTTCACCTTCCCTCCCCCATACAACTCAGCAACACCTACACTACTACTAGATCCCTAAAATACTTTAATCACAGTGCCTTCTCTGATACTCTAAAAAGAGCCAACTGGAGCCCACTAAAAACTTGACCCCTGGATCATGCCATTACCTATTTCAACACAACATTCTTAAATCTACTAGACACCTTTGCCTCCAAGAGAACTAAATGCACAAAAAGCAATTCCGTACCTTGGCTAACTAAAAATACCCTAGCCACTATGTGTCAACGAGATAAAGCCTGGAAATGCTACCATAAACACAAACCAGAAAGAATCACTGTTCCAATGTTCACCAAAACACCAAAAATACAGAACAGATGGAAGAGGCACAAATCCGTAATCCACAAGAATTCCTTTATTAAAATGACTCTTCAGTCCAATAAAACACAGAAACAATAGGTTTGACTATACAGTCCACTAATGCGATTACACCAGCACTGCGTTTTCATTTAAACCACTTCATCAGATGGAGACAAATGCATACCTACACAAAAACACTCCTTATATATTCATCAAAATAATTAAACAATTAGTTAATTAAAGGGAACAAGATATTTAAACATTTAAAGGGGTAAGACTTATAATGCATACAACACATACATTAAAATATATTATAATGGATTCCCCCTACACTGACCTGATACATTAATGGATTAATAAATTAATATTATTATCAAAATTTAATAAAAACTTTATAATAACTTAATCTAATAAAACAAACTAAATTCTTTAATACAACCAGCTAAAGCATTACAGTTTGTGGTATCCTATACTGCCAACACTTTATAATGTAACCTGATTTTAATACACATTTAAAATAATAAATAAAAAACATAAAATGAAAACACTTAAAGCTTAGCTGATCTCAGCTTGAGTACAGGTGCTAAAGAGATGGCATCATTTAGACCTGGAGGTTTATTCGCCTCCAAGGAAAGCTGCCACAACAGCTCTTTATACTCAATCGAAGTTTCCCATAGCCCACCTCTTACATACTTTTCCACTACTTCCAACACAAAGAAGCTAAATTTAGCTTCCTGGCAAATTAATTTATGTCGGTATAAAGCATTATTAGTACATTTTGTTTTTATCTCATAGTAATGCTCATAAATTCTATTTAACTTTCTTTCCGATTTCCCTATATAAAATGCATCACAATGATCACACAAACCTAAATAAACTATCCCAGAGGTGTGACAGTTCGCAAAATATTTGCTCTGGATCAATCTGTCCCTGCTCTCTAAAACAATTGTTTGCTTATTACAAATAAATGGGCATTGGGAACACCTTCCCCATTTAAAGGTTCCTAGTTTCCCTTCCTTAACTTTTTTCATACCATATTTACCCTCCAGAATAGTCTTTAAGCTTTTGCCCCTCCTATATGTACATTTCAAAGGTTCTTCAAAGATAAATTTCAAATCCGAAATCTGACCAAACCTACACCATTCTTCCTCCAAAATCTTCCTAATTCTAGGTGCACTACCATTATAATCAACTACAAAATTGCCTGTACCCTCACTGTTAAGCTTTGTAGATTTCATCTCATTCAAGACAAAATTTGAACCCAAAATGGGTTTAAATTTGTCATATCTACCTTCCCTAACTTCTCTTTCTATAGGCTCAATAAGATCTTAAGGGTAGCCTCGATCCATAAACATATTGTGCAAAATCTTACATTCCTCCTCAAAATCACTCTCCCTTGATGTCATACGGCTACCCCTCACATATTGTCCCTTAACAATACCTTTTTTCTGATGGTAAGGGTGAGCACTATTAAAAGCCAAATAAGAATTCGAAAATGTTGGCTTTCTAAAAATCTTAGAATAAAAACAACCATCACTTTTGCCTATAGTAATATCCAAATAATTTAAAAATTCTTTGTCCTTATTATAAGTAAATTTTAAAAAATCAGTGGACTCTGAGATATACTTAAATTCTAAAAATTCATCCATCGTGCCCACCCATAAAAAGCACATATCATCCAAGAAACGCTTGTAAAATTTCCAATTATGGACATATTTTGAATTAATAATAAATTTTTCTTCCCAAGCTGTTAAAATAATATTAACATATGTGGGGGCACATCTTGCACCCATCCCTACTCCCTGAATCTGCTTAAAAAATTCTCCCTCATAATGAATAAAGTTGTTGTTTAAAACTAATTCCATGAAAACTAGGATCAAATAAAATTCATTATTATTAAATTTACCATAATTTATCAGGGCTACCTCAAACCACATCATCCCCTCATTATGGGGTATAGATGAAAAAAGGTCCACTATATCAATAGTTATAAAAGTAATATTGTCATCATACAAATCCTGAGTTGTACTACGCAAAAGGTCCCAAGAGTCTTTAACAGTCCCCTGGACTCCCATAGATAAAGACTTTAGCTTTACATCCAACCATCTCGCCAACGCTACCATAAAACTAAGACTGCTTTTTCCCTCAATGAATATAAGACGTCTCAATAAAGCTAAGAAACTTATTAACTCTGACCGTAAAACCTACTTCACCACTCTCCAAACAGAACACAATAACAACCCTAAAAAATTCTGGGATGGAATTTCCTCCTTTCTAAATCCTGGTAAAAAAAGAAAACCACTGCCCCAACCAAAATACCTCTGACTCTGATCTAGCTACCAAATTCAACTGATTCTTTATCGACTCCATATTGATAATAACATCATCCTTCTCTAATAACCTATCTACCCCACAACAACCTTCACCTATCCCCTCCTCCTCCAATACATCTAGTTTCCTACATCCTCCCTTCTCTAACCCTATCCCCATCTCTATCATAAAAAACTCCTTCAAAAATTGAAACCCTGCTCTAATGCCCTTGCTGAAATACCATCCTACTTCCTTAAAATAGCATCCAAAGCCATTGCCTTCCCAATCTGCATCCTAATAAATCTTTCAGTCTCTGAAAGCTATGTTCCCCAGCTCTGGAAAAAGGCCTACATTATTCCACTACACAAAGGGGGGATAATAATTACATTTCCAATTTCCATCCCATTGCTATCTTGTCCCCCATTTCAAAACTCCTCAAAATGCATCCACCTACAACTTCTACCATATCTCACAAACCACAACCTCCTTACTCCTACCCAACATGGATTTCGTCCAAGCCACAGCATCACAACAGCCCTCCTCTCCTTCCTAGAAACTATAAACAAAGCCCAAGACTCTGGCCATATTGTATCTACACTCCTCCTAGACCTTTCTAAGGCCTTTGATACCATCTCTCACTCCCTTCTTCTTACTAAACTCTCTAAATTAAATCTATAACATTCCTCTATTAATTGGTTTACTAGTTACCTATCCTCTAGGCAACAAGCAATTAAATGGAAAAAAGCTATCTCCCCTTTCCAAAACACACTCACAGGGGTCCCTCAAGGCTCAATTCTTGGCCCCCTTCTTTTTAATATTTTCATTAATGACTTCTACCAGGTCATCCCTAGCACCAGCCTCATCCAGTACGCAGATGACTACTATAATCTGTTCTGCAACCTCCACTACTGCACTAATAAAATTAACCCAGGATGCCTTCTCCTCCACAAAACAATGGATGCTAAAAAACCATTTAGCACTAAATGCTACTAAAACAAAACTTATGCTATTTTCCCCCTCCAAATGTATTACCTAGACAAAAGCTCTTTTTCCATTATCAGCAAAGATAACACTCATCTTGAAACAGTCTCAACTGCTACATTACTAGGAATACTCATTGATGACCAACTAAAATTTGACAGCCATATCCAGATGAACATAAAAAAACTCACAAAAAACTTGGCATGCTTTATCACCACTATCGCTTCATCTCTCCCTCCACCCGACTCACTCTCGCAATCACATACCTCATCCCCTCCCTCTTGTATGGTGCCTCCATCCTTACTAATCTGCAAGCCTCCCTTAAATCTAAACTCTCCTCCTGTTACTATAAAATTCCAAAATTTGCAACTGGCCACAGGTCCAATACCCACCAGTGTATCTCCTTGCACCAACTTAACTGGCTCGAATTGCCCAACTATCTTATCTACATGCAACTTATACAAGCACACAAACTTATTTTTAAACCTCATCTCTGCCCCTCCCTCTCCTCTACCTTCAAAATGCATCTTCCAAATAGATGCCTCTGATCCAACTTCCAAATCCTAATAGAACTGCACAAACCCAGCCGACCTCCTGGTAAAAATCTTCTCTCCTTCTGCTTAGCTCTCCAGTGGAATTCTCTCCCACTCCATATACACACCACCAATAATCTCTCTGTCTTCAAAACTCTTCTCCACTCACTCCTAACCTCAAAATGGGAATGCTCCTGCTCCCCATCCTACGTAACATCCCTGTCTGTTTACAATTTCTCCTACCTGCTAATAGCCTCCCTTAGCCATCTAACTCCTGAATACACCTATTTAGCTTATTCCCTGAACAAATTAGCTCTATTCTATAATTCTGCAGACTTCTCTGATAGGAGACTTCTCACACTCAATCCAGCATATGCCAAGTATTGTACGTATTGTAAATACTGTTGATTTTGATGCAGCTCAAATGTAGAAATTCTGTAATTGGTATTTGCTACTCTGTAACTCTTTTACTTATTATTTGTTACTCTGTTACTCTGTAAATCTGTAACCCTTTTCCTTATTATTTGTTACTCTGTTAATCTGTAAATCTGTAACTCTTTTACTTATTATTTGTATTTTTTGGAGCTTTTCTCCCCAGGACTCCATTAAAAATGGGTTCCCCATGGCCCAATGGACCATCCTGATAAACTGCAAATAAAATAAATAAATAAATACATAAATACAATATTATGTTAAGCAGGGCTTAGAGTTTTCCATCTTATACTGGCATGGAGATACTGTCAGACTATGGGAACTTTGGTAGTCCTGTGAATGTTCCAATGTGTTTTTCTTCAAACCAACTATTTGCTCTGGACAGACAACTCTTTACTCTGATTTTTGGCAGTATTCGTTACAGGGTTATTACTGCCCTCTGGGTTCTTTTATGTTTCTGTCACATTGTTTTATGGACTTTCCTAGCCTTCTAGGGAGGTTTGAAGTACTCATACACTGCCAGTCTCCATGGAACATTTTTCAAATGGAAGACACATCATTTGTTATTAGGATGCACTTTGACACACCACTGTTTCCCTCCCTTGCCATTTACCTGTATCATCTGCTATTTCTAAAATTGTATTCATATTCTGAAAAACAAATATGGCAGTAACTGTTTGCCATCTCTGCAATCATTGATCACACCCTCAAGCCAAAGAGTTCTTTTGTGCTCTCTCCATTTATAGGTATGCCAAGTGCTCCTCCAGGCGTCTTCTGCAGTTAACCCCTACTGCTCCTCTAGGCGTCAAATATGGATTGTTCATATTTGCATTAATAATTCCAAAACCATGTTACTTACAAGGTACCAGGATATTTTGTCTTGAGCCATATGTGATGGCAAACACAACTCTATTTATATTTGACCTCTTTCAATGAGAGAGTTCTAGAACTCTAAGGTGATAACTTAGTTTTTAAAGGCTTAAGCCACGCCCACTAGGGGTTAAAGGTGCACACTCAAAAGAGCTGCTCCGGACTGAATGAGCTGGCTGTGAGACATATAGGGGAGGGTCTTAAGACACTCCATCCTCTCATTAAATGACCATCTATTCATGAACATTACTACTGTACAGCCTTATCCTTGATGGGGTTCTCATCCCCAGCTATTCTCATTTGCTTAGAAACAGAATCTCTTATGTTATCTAATAATCCCTGAAAATTTAACATTTGGTCTTCCAGAAATTCTTAACCCATTTTGAATATGAGTATATGTTGCTGTCTCCATACAGCCTTACTGCTTTCTGTGGTATGTAATAGTGATATTATGCATTATTCTGAGTGTGTGTATAGTTTGTGTGATGGTCTTAACAGAGTTTTTACTCTTGCTGAAACCAAATGCTTAGTTTAAATAAATTTTAATACTGATTAATTTTCTATGAATTCAATGATAAAAGAAAACGGTAAGCACTTGATTCTTGAATAAAAAAAAAAAAAAAAAAAAAAAAGAAACATCTGTGACCTCAGCGGAGATCATTATGAATTAGGGGTGAGGGAATGAAGCCCTTTGTCTATGCATGGGTCTCCTCCAACTACACAAAGCAGTCATTTTCAAGCTAATGTTGACTGGCAATCTTCTCATTACCATTTTGTGCATTTTAAGTGCAATAGCCAATATTTTTATGGGAGATCTTGGAATAATACTTTAAAATAATATAACCAGGTCTTAGCAGTGAACTTTTTAAAGTAGTATGTTTCACTTCTGTGTTCTCTCCCTTACTTCTCAGTACATGCATTGAACATAGTCTTTAATCTTACTGTAAATTCAGAGGTAGGCAAATCACAACCGTGAAAAAAATCTGACAGGTTAGACTGCACTAAATTGTCATGCAGACAGCTACATCTTTTATGAAGCAAGGCATAGACTTACACAGACAGATATGCTAACACTGAAAAAATACCTGTAGGTCTAATTTGCAGATTCAGAATAAACTGTCAGAATAGTTTTACTGTATTTCAGAGTAGCACAGAAAGTGGGTTTCCCATGGTTCTATGCATTTTTTTTTGCTGCAGGATTCACAAGGGATTGGAAAGTGTTATGTTTATAATTAGACAGAAAGCAAGTGCTGATGGACAGGCATTACTGCTAGCAGACTGGCATCAAATGCAGTCAGGTTTTTCATTTGAGAAGATATAATTAAGTGCATATATGGACTGTTAGATCTTTGCTATCATCACTCAAATGTATACAGTTTATTCAAAACAAGTGACGAAGCCTATTAGTTCAAAGACTGCATTATCAGTTAAGCAGTTGTCTAAATTGTACCTTGCAGAACAAGACATGCCAATTCCAGTTACAAGCTGTGAATGAAGTGAAATTTTATGCATCCAAGTACTTCTGCTTCCCTTGAAAGGTAATAAATTTTGCAGTAAAAATATGTAAATCCTTCTGTGTGAATTCTTAATCAAAGAACTACTAGATTTGATCTACCGAGGAAGAAATTTTCCGCAGACCCCCTTGAAGCTAACAAAATTTTCCTATACCCTTACAGTACAGGTCTATAAGCATGACATGCAGGCAAAACCATGAACTGCTGGAGGTGCAGCTGGTGAGAAAGAAAGGTCAGAATGTCAAACAGTAGGAAGAGCTTGGTCAGTGTGTTGGCTGTTAATTATCACCTTGACAGTATATATTAACAGTCATAAAGGTGGCTGTACTAACTGAGAGGAGGAACAGTTCAGTCAAATCCAATTATTTTTGAAAAGGGAAAATGGGTCACACTGCCTGAAAGCATCATATACAAGCTTAGCATTGCATAATTTATAAAAACAGTTGGGGTGCTGTCAGAAGAACATGTCTTGAATCTAGATAACAATGAAATGATAGTACCTACGGTGTTATTGCATTATCTGCAGCACTCTGGGAGAAAAACCTCTTAGAGACATGTTATGTAAAGTATTTTGCCATACTAATATCTCGAGTCTTCTGCTAACTGGGATGCCAGACTTAAAGGAACTCAAGGGAGTATTATTTAATGCCAGAGTGGAGTAAAATTACTGTAAATGCCCAAAATAGCTAGAAATCTAAATTACGCACCATACCTAATGTAAGGAAAAACAAATTCATATGATAAACATGACACTCTCTGTATTTCAAAACAGAGCGTTGTGGTATTTGCAGACTAAATTAATACACATTCTTACATTTGCTTGGGTAAAAACATTTTGAAAAAATAGTATTATATATTAATTTTGCAGGTTTTCTTAGTTGCTGCAGATGAATGAATACTAAGGGTATTTTGTAAATACCCTGAGTGCTTGTCTGTAAGAGTGAAATGCATGATATATTGGGATCTAAGGGTAAATATAAAATAAAATTAATTTCACTTTACTGCATAAATTTCAGTCTGATGGCAAAAGCAATGAATATAGGCTCTCACATACAGGATGTATTCTTGGTACCAACACTGACTCATTTTTAAATAATTACACAAAGAAGCTAATGTACAATTGTCATTTTTTTTTAATTCTAGTTTCCACTTAGAGCTATAAGAATGTTATTTTTGCAAACAAGTAATTCATATTCTTACAGAGCAAACTGATCATTTTCCTAATGCTGCTAATACTAAAGATGATTCTGTATTAGGGTTTTGTCTAGTTAAGCTACTGCAGATACAAACTACTTTGTACACATATTAGAATTAATGTACCACTTGATTTAAATGACTGCCTTGAAGTTTTTTCCTTCCCCTTTTTGGCAATAACATTTTGCACACCCTTTTAAAGAAATAGAAAGGTTAGGGGCAACAAATTGTCTACAGTACATAATGTTGATAGAGTTAGACTTTATTATTGATCTGCACTAGATCAGTTATTTAGTGCAATGAATCTAAAACCAGCACAAGAATCAGGAAACACAAACTCATTCAACTCCCCAAAATCTGTAACAAATAGTGTTTTTGGAGGTAGCCAAGGCCAGCTGCACTCCCACTGGGGAATCCCTGCCCCTAGACACCTGCAACTTTAAATATGCCAACTTTAGATTACTCAGCATTTTCCCCAAAACTTGAACACAACTGCTTACCACTCATTAGCCACCACCATGTCAATTTCCTCATTTTTTTCTCCATTAACAGGGTGAAGGTTGACTGGGATGTATCAACATTAATGCAACAATTAGGGCAGGTTTCTGTTTTTTTTCTGTTATACAGTATCATCTTTAAGCACACTTGCCTAAGTGTGAAGGAAAGAGATGTACAGTAGGATGACTACAAAGTTTGTTCTCCTTACTTCCACAAGTGACACGTCCTTCAGTCCAACCATACCTCAACACCAAAACACCGTGAGTGGTTCGCCAATCTGCAGCAGGGAATCACACCTACCAAGTGTACTCCAGCATGCATGTTATCCTTCTAATCCCCTGGAAGAAGCAAGTGGGCCACACCCTTTCACTCCCCTCACTTCCTGCCTAATACTTCAGTGCTGGGGTACTAACTTAGACCTGGTCACATAGATCATAGTCAGGGCTCCATTTCCTTGTCTCATAAAGCCAGGTCAGGCTGTGCAGCATTGGGGATAAAGAGAATATTATCTTACCTTACTGTCTCCTGATATTGATATAAAGCATGTTACTCTGATCATTAGTAATGTAATGAATGCAGCATTCCCATTTGCTTATATTGCTGCACACACCTGATCTGCACATCATCTGTGAAGTACATCCACTGATTGTAAGTACAATTGATGTCATGAATCAAAGCTGCACATCAACAAACACAGACTTAGTGCCTTCCTTCTTAAGTCCTTTAAAGTCTCTATCATTACAGATTTCAAGACAAAAATTGCCCTGATGCCAGTACAGACATATGCTTCAGTACTGTTGACAGAGCACTGTTATAGCATCATTGTCATTATTATTATTACTATTATTTAACCATTAATTATGAATATGACTTGAAAATGGTATGTAATTCAGCTCTAATAGGCACAACTGGGTGCATAATGTTAACCTGGCAGCCATCTTGGATTACTCTTACATTTTCCTCACTAAATAAGGTACTTTCTTTCAGAGTTCTTCCACTGTTGTACTCAAACTGGTTTCATAACTGATGTTTACACAGTACTCATTAGACTTCCTCTTTTGCTTTCTTTTCTGCACCAACAGTCCAATGCTGATCACCACTCCCCCAGCTAGAAAAGCACGCCTGCTTCTTACATAGAGATCACATCATTTAAATAATGAGCTAACACAACAGACTACCACAAGAGGAAAGCAAATAACAGATCCTAGTCTCAGATTCCTTTGTAATGCCTGGCTCACAGTACATTCTTTGTTAGAAGACTACCACTGTTTTGTAGGCTTACGGATGAAAGAAATTAATTTATTCTGTACTTCACAATTAGTAACACAAATCATAATGACTAATAAAATGAGTGTTCTTGCTAAAAGAATATTATATAAAGAAAAGAAAGAAGTTAACATAATGCAAGTGATAATAAGGATGGCATTTTATGGTAGAATTAGAGCTAGGGATAGGAAACATACAGACAGAGGTAAGTAAAGCAAGGTGTGGGCTCAGAAGAGTTCTAGAACTAATCCACCATCTTTGTTATCATGTGGTTATAGAATTACTGTATGTTTCCTATTCCTAACTAATTCTGCCATGAAATGTCATCCTTATTATCACTTGCATTATGGTGTATTTAAAGTTGAGCTTCACAAACATGGTAAAAATTGTGGCATGCTAATTACAGCATAAACTGCTGAATTGGATGCTAATCAACCAATCCAAGATGGAGGAGCTATTTAACTAGCTATAAAACAATTGTATGGACTTAGTGCAGATTTTGCCTGTGAATTCCAAAAACTATTAGAGCACATCCATGGAAACTACTCTACATGGAAGAAATGTTAGGGGCTGCTGTTGCTCTTATTCATGTGTATGTGCAACAGGCCCAAGTCTGTGCTGTTGCTAATAAACCTTGGCCAAGAAGGAGGAGGGTGTTTATCCCCATTTTCCATTTCATGGTCTGCATGAGTTAAAAATTGTAGAGCGCTACAGGGTGGATAGAGACACGCTACTGGAATGCTGCAATCTCTGTCATACACAACTGAGATTAAGGGCAAACCAAGGGGAGCCAATACAATATGGAAACTAAGATATGTGTAGCACTTAGAAAATTAACTACAGGAACCTTACAGAGGCCAACAGTGGATATACCTGGGGTGTCACAGGTATCAGCATCCAGGATCCTCCATCAATCTTTGAATACTGTGCTACATCATGCCAGTGATTACATAACAGTCTCCTCAGACACCCAAGAACAGAGCTGCAGCTATGCAGGATTTCTACCCTGTAGCACACTTTCCTGAAATCTTAGGTGCTATAGACTGCATGCTCATTGAAATCAAAGCACAACCCTGGAAACAGGGAAGGGTCTGCATATACAGAAAGGGCTTCTATTCCATTAACTGCCAGGTCATGTGTAAACCTAAAGGAATCATCCTGAATGTGTGTGTGCTGGAAAACCAGGCAGTTACCATGATTCCCATATCTGGCACAACTCTCAACTCTCTCAAGAGGTTTTCTAGGGGGGGGAGTATCTCACAGGGTCATTTACTGGGGAATGCAAGTTATGCATTTGAACCATGGCTGATGGCTTACATCAGAAATGCGCACACATCAACTGAAGAATGCTATAATAAGGCACAGTAAGACACATGCTCAAACAGGAAATATCATAGAGAATGGTTTGGGCTGCTGAAGTCACAATTCTGGTGCCTAGATACATCTGGTAGTACCCTGCAAGTAGAATACCTGTACTTGTGCTGAAACTTTCACCATCTATGCCATCCTTCACAATATTATCCTGGGAAAACAGCTTTAGTAGGAACACCAAGGGGAAGTGGCATACATCACACCACCACTGGGAAGGTCACCACAGTTGCACGCAGGTGAGGATTCAGATGGGGAACCACCAGCCAGTCTGGGTGTAGGCAGATGTCGGCAATGGATAGTAGCAGACATGATCACCACCTAAGGGGGTAAAACCTTCATACTATGCACATATATACAGTAACATTGATGCCAGGTAATGCTCACAACATTTACTTACCCAAGTAATGGCTGCGTACTGCTAGTATCACACAGATTCAGCCACAAATTAAAATTCTTGCAACTGCTGGACTTCCAATGTAAGTGCTGAACCTGGAAGAGGAAAATAAATGTCTAAGAACAGAAATAAATGGCATAACCTTGCATACGGTTACTTTCTAATGTAACCAAGTAGAAGGTGGGTGATTTTTACAGCATGACATCAATATTTGACAGCAGTGACTTTTGAAAATAGATGTGCTCTCTATCAAGTGGTATGACTTATGCATCAAAGATTAAATAACCTGTAAGAAAGCAGTACAATTTTCAAAAGAGCATCACAAACACATATATACTAAGCACTCAGTAAGCTATGCACCCTGGGCATCAGACAAAAGACTTATGTATCCCTGAATCCAAAAGATAGAAAACCAAGGATATGGCACAGTCATCATCATTTGCACAGGGTGTTTTGTGTGCGTGGGGGGGGGGGGGGGCAGGAGGCCAATGCTGACACAAAGGTACTGAGTATGTCTGAGTAAGAAAAACAGACAGGCAGAAATTTTGATAAAGTATCAAATGGCCACTGAGACAGAATGCGCTGTAAGCTTCATGACTAACCCATGTAACTGTTATGTGTGTGTGTCTGTTTGGGCATTCAAGGTAAAACATGTGTGTGAGTGTCTGCAAGAAGACAGCCAAGCTTTGCACTAGCTCTACATCCTGGTATGTCAGACAGGTGTGAGCCATGCATGGTTGAAGTGCGGGTGCATTGTTGTTGTCCCTAAACATGAGAACTGTCTCTGCCAGTAGTTGCACTGGCATGTCCATGTGCATGGTCAGATGCGCTGCTGCTACCTGAACGTGAATGATGCTGCTGGACAAGCTCTCCTGACAGGTATGCCCAGGACCATGACCCCATGGCCTACCATGTCGGAGAGTGGACACCTCAGTCACTGATGGAGCAGTGACAGTCATGCCACTATGGGAACATGATCAGGCACAGCCACATCGGCTAACATCAGAGGATAATGCTGACCTACATCCACGTGGATGCCATCCCCCTCCCAACAGATGTTCTGTCACAGACACTGCCCAGTCCATCATGTCATTCATCCGATCCTTTGAATCAGCAACAAAGCGGAGGCAGTCATGCATGTCAGGCTGTGCCACATCTACAACCCTAAGCATATCCTTGGAGGTCCTATTAGAAAGTGCCTGCTCCTCCACGATGGCCCTAAACATACATCAAGTGGCATGTAAACACACAAGGGGATCATGTGGAGGGTGGACAGCAGGCCTCCTCCGAGCACCCATAACAACTCTCATGCTTGGCGTCTTGCCCATATTTTGGCTATGGCCAAGGTCAACAAGCACTGAAGCCACAGTAACCACACTACCCTACTCAAGTGTGTCACCCTCCACCTGTACAATACCTGAGGGCTTAGTGGAATACGTATGAGTAGACCTACTGGCTGTGTCTGATGGAAATATAGGGGATGGCTGAATGTCAACCTCTGTGTCAGATTCAACCTCTGCACCCCATGACTGTGCCTATTTCTGGCCACCATCATCATAAGAGTTTGGTGATACTCTGATATAATGTGGTAAGAGTCCTACACTTCCTCTGTTAGGATCACCCGTGATAATAAGTAACAAACACAGGAAAGAAATTAATACCTTCACTGCTACAATTTAATATATTTTAACAACTAACAATGGTCACACTGTCACAGATGGTACAGCAATACACACACACTCATGACACCCACCTCACACATATGGATAACTGCATATTTCTGACAAATGGTCATCAATAATCAAATAAAAACATTTAGCTTACTATTTGCAGATGACTCATAACTTGCTAGGGAAGATGGTCCTGGAAGAAGTTAAGCAAAAGGTAACGACACAATCACCACAATTCCAATAACACAGGGGACAGAGTTATTGCCTATATGTCCATTAACAATACTTTAACTGAAAGTTGCCTGACACATCCACTCAATGACTATGTGTAATGAACAAAAAATGTGTTGTTAACTGTAACAATGTATCAATAAGGAAAACAACATGAACTATTGCTTTCAATATTTTACTATACAAGAAAATGTTATAAATTGACATATGTAAGCTTACCTGGATGCTCCTCTTGGCACATAATTGTCCTCTCACAAACATCAGCACCAACATCAACTCCATGTTATTATGTACTTTCCACTGAGCTCTCTGGATCTCTGACAGTGGACAGGAACACTTCATCTTGTGTCAGTAGTGGCTCTGTAGCAGCAACCCCCCCCTCCCCCATAGCCAGCTGTTCACAGGCAACCACAGCTGCTCCCCTCCAGGCTGATGCAATCATATCAGTGGCCATTTGACACACCTGATCATAAGTGATACTGCACCCCCTACAGCATTTACATCAGTGACTATCTGGTTCCAAATCTGCACTGTGTCAGACATATTCCCATGTTCTCTCACAAGCAGAAAGGCACCATGGCACTTAAATGCTTGTACAATTACATCATTTTCTGAGTCACTGAAAGGGGGAGATTACATGGATTGCTACACTTGGGTGCCATACTCTTAGGTGACATAAAATAGAGAAGGCTACAACACATAAATTCCACATTATTAAATTCCTGTTTATATACATGTACGTACTGTCAATATTAACCTCTGCAGGCACATAGTTTAGGTATTAAAATTTAAGGTTATGTGGTTGCACCATATCACACTCGCACACAAACCAATGTTTGATCCAAATCAAGCAATAAAATGGAATAATATATTGTTTACCACAAAAAGAACTGGATGACTACAAAATTTAAAAAGCAAACCTCTTGAAAAACATTTTTTTTGTGGCAGCCATCCCCAAAATAACAGGCACATGACAGTTTGTAACAAGCAAGGAATAGCATTTGTTATAACATTTATACCATTTCTTAGAATTGTTATAAATGTTTTCAAAAAAATTCTCCCAAAATGTGTACACATTTACAACAGAAAAGACAATTTTATACAATTGCCAGTCACCTCTACCTGTGGCCGACACTCCCCTAGAGATGTGTATTGACGATATTAGAAGGCTAATCCCCCTGTGTCATTGACAATATGGGACATTACATTTCACTGAAATAACACAAACGTGTCCCTGGGATTCAATAAAGCGTACACAGAGTGTAAGAATAATGCAGCTGCTCCTGCATGGAATATGGCAGCTGAGCAAGCCAGTAAATAAGCCTGAAGATGTGCCAGAGCCTGGCAACACAATTCCCACATGGACACACCTGAATAATGCTAATTACCTCATTTGCTGGTGAAAACCATGCAAATGAGGTGAATTAGTGATTCAGTAAGCAAAAACGCAGGCATGACAGCTCAAACTAAAGCATGTATTATAATCCTTAGGCATGCCAATGGCCAAATATATCGTCATAGGCAGGAAAAGTGCTGAAAAATTATAAAAATCATAGTTTATATTTTTTGGCTGAGCTCGGATGTTTAAGCATAGGGCAGTGGCGTGCAACCGGGATTGTGCTGAAAATAAAAAAAAATGTGAAAAGGCAATTTTAAGTGAAATCTCCATTTTGCCATTATAGTCTATGGCATGAAGAATCAAAACAATATCAGGTAACACTGGTTGTTAAGGAGGAAGGCTGTGGTGTAGTGGTGTAACCAGGGACTAAGGCAGTGGGGTATCCAAATGAGGAAATTTTACTGAATCAATAAAGGGGAGACCATTCTCTGGCTGCACCTAACCATGTAGGAGCTATAAGGCAGTGGTGTAAGATGGAGAAGCAACTGACATGAAAAGGGTGTGTGTCATGCTTGGTGTAAGCACATTGGAGCTCCACAGCTCCCATTTGTGCTTAGCTAAGCACAGCTAAGCAAGGGGGGGTGTCTGAGGCTGCCATGAAATGAAGAGTGTGCTTATGTCCAAGGGACGGCCATTTCTCATTGTTTACCTTAGCTAAATGGGTTTGCACAGCATGCACTGGGTTGAAAAAAAACGGAAATAGCAGGACTGTTTGGGTGGCATGCCTCGAGGCATAAAAGCGGCAGAAATAGGAAGGAAAAAAAAAAAAAGGCAAATAGCAGAATAAAAGCAATCAAGTACAAATAAAATAGTAAGCAGGTGGAATGTATCATAGCCAGCCAATCATATAGGCAGCATCTACAGCACAACAGTATAAACCATGCAAACACTTTTCAGTCTGGTTTTCTCACAAACCTTGCACCATTGGTGTACAAATGTGGGGGAATTTTAACCAAAAAAATGTTAGGGGCTGCCATTGCTTTGATCTATTAGTATGTGCTAGAGGCTGAGGGTAGTGAGGAGGATAATGCGCACAACTGCCCCAGACTGAGGAGGAGGAGAAAAGTGTTCAGACCCAGGGTAACCTACCAGGGGCTACATGATCTGGAGATAGTATAGTGCTACAGGGTGGACAGAGACATACTTCAGCAAATCATTGAGCTGTGCTGACCTCAACTCAGACCCAATGCCAAGAGAAGAGAAGCCATCCCAGTGGATACTAAGGTATGTGTAGCCTTAAGAATAATAGCTACAGGTACTTTCCAAAGCCCTACTGGGGACATGATGGGGGTCTCACAGTCATCTGTATCCAGGGTACTCCACCAGTTCCTAGATGTGATGCTACCACATGCCGGTGAGCAAATTTACTTCCCCAACACCCATGAGAAGAGGACCAGCAATATACGTCTCTTCCACCATGTAGAAGACTACCTGGAGGTACTCGGTGTGATAGACTGCTCACACATCCACCTCAAAGCACCACCCAGTGAACAGGGTAGGGTCTATCTAAACCACAAGGGCTTCCCCTCCATCAACTACCAGGCTGTGTGCAATGTGCAGGGCATTATCATGAATGTGTGTACTGGCAGCCCTGGAAGCTATCACAACTCCCACATATGGCATTCATCACAGCTGTACCAGGTATTTGCCAGTGGGGACATCCTGTATGGTCATCTGTTGGGGGATGCTGGCTATGCACTGGTGCCGTGGATGATGACACCCAGCAGAAATGCACACACACCCAATAAAGAATGCCATAATGAGGCAACTCACAAACCAGGATCATTATAGAGTGTGTGTTTGGGATGCCCAAGTCACGGTTCCGCTGCCTTGACATATCTGGTGGAACTTTACAGTACTCTCCAGCCACATGTTCACACATGTTCATAGTATGTGCCATGCTACACAATATGATCCTGTGGAAACAGCAGTAGCAGGAACAGCACAGGGAAGGGCCACACAGCCCCCCACCATTGCCAAGGTCCCCACAGACACAGAGGGACTCAGAGGAGGAAGCCCCTGATCCTTCTTCTGTAGGCAGATGGAGGTGTGCCCAGTATGCCCAGGCCTTGGCAAAGAGGCAATGCATAGCACACACATTGACACTGTAGGGACCCTGGGATGGACACCTCTCTCCGACTCACCCACACAGTAAAATGGACACCACACACATCACCCTACCCGTAGCTTACCCTATATAGGCAGTGTACTGCATGCATCTGACAGAGTCAACCCTCACCCACTGTCCCCACAACTGCCGCAGGCACAAAGTAAGCCAGTCTTCTAAACAATAAATGAATGGAGTAGTATGTTCTGGTAGCATAGCTATGGTATTGCTACATACATGCAAGGGAATGGGGTGGCATACTGGGGTAGCAGCAAACAACTGACAGCTATGTGGGACACCAGGAAATGTCTGCCCAGTACTGGCTTCCCACACTATGTAGTATTATCCAAGGTTCCCCACACTATGCAGTATTATCCAAGGTGACAAATCCCACTGCAGTGTATGCGGGGGGCCAACTAAGGGGGTCATAGGTCACATGCATGGATGTCAATGTGGGGCTCCTATACTCACCCCTCAGACTCACCAAGCAAGTCAGGCATAGAAAACCATTAAGGAATGTCTGGCAAAGGCCTGCAAATGGTGACAATGATGGAATACCCCCTACAGACTTACACAGTGATATCACAGCAGGCCTTGCAGTTGCAGTAAAGCTCTGAAGGGTAAGAAGGCTGAAACTCAGTTGTATGCCATTACAATCTAACCCATGGTCTCTAGTAATATGCCTCTGTTTTCCAAGACAGGGCATAATATTATGCTAAATGGGACCAAAATGTAAAGCCAATATCAGCACAGTATGTGCACATGTGTACCATTGACAGGTGTGCCCCCCACACCCATATTCCCATAGAAATGCAGTAACATGTAAGTATGCAGGGTAATAGCAGCAGAGTGCACATTGCCAGGGCTGTCACAATCAACAGGATAACTTGCTGCATGTCCACAATATGCAGAAGTCAATGATCTATGTGTATGCATGGGAAATACTGTCAGGATGTGGCCAGCACTTATTGCCGGCTGTTATGTCTTAGTGGTCTAGGTACAGTACTGTGGTAGACAGGGCCATATTCCAAGTATCACAGTGCCAAGTATTTTGCATGTCAGCTACACCTATGGTAGGAGTTGTACACACTGTCCAGATGTCAGTATCTATTACTGCCAGTAAGCTGGACAGGTCATGGACAGGGGGGGTCACACATATGAACAGTAAACAGGTTAGAGTAACCTACACAGTGTCTACTATGCCTCCCAACTGTTCAGACCTTTTGCAGAGTTTACAGAGGTTTGTATCATATCTGTGGTGTCTTTAGCATGAAATAGTGGTTGTGTGGCAAATCAATGGCAAACCATGAAAGTTTTAAGTCAGAAAATAATGATGGAGTGTAGTGTCTCAGACTTCATGCCCTATAGAAAATGCATGCTAATGCAAAATCTGTTATTGTATTATCCTTCTAGGTTTGTAAGGCCAATAGTTAAAATGGTTCCTATACTTAGGCCTCTGTCACCCAATTACATATGGTTTTCTCCAGATGTCTGGCTATCATACATAGAAAGATATGGTGCCTATTAGCACAGCAGGTACCTGAAGGTCAGTGTACTGGCAGGTCATAAAAGGCTGCCACCTTACTGTGTCAGCACTGACAACATGTCACTGGCCAACAGCCATACTGCTGGAATGGCCGGCTGTCACAAAAGGAGCACAAGTATGCCTTGTATATCTGTTCTTCTTGTCCTAACATTGCATTCACCTGCAAAGTATTTGCAAAACAAGAAAAGGTCATGTCAAAACATCAGTGGTAGAAAGTGGAGAAGCAGATGTCACACCCATAACAGAAAGCAAGCAAGTAACAAACTGGTCTCCCAACTGTCTATGTATGGCAGAACAGTATCGACACCCTGTCCCCATGTGTGGGCCTTCATCTGACTGTCATGCATGGGCCTGTCCAGATGTCAGAGTCAGTGACAGTTTGACAGCTAGGCCAACATGTAGCCACATAATACCATAGTAACACAAACTGTCTGAGGACCCCAGCAGATGTAGTGGTCAATGATGGACAACCTGCCAAATAGGTATGCTCAGAGGTGTGTAGTCAATAACCTTGTGTGTGATGTTACGACATTTACCATGCTCACACCAAAATTACAAATACATAACAACAGCCACTGTGGGCAAACCCTGTGACTGGACTACAGAAGGATAAAGAGACACACAGAAGGCAGAGGTGAACCACTGGCCAGACAAATAGAGAATGCGCTCACCAGAGCACATTTTGCAGTAAACTAGGTGCCCTGCAGTGTATGGAGTCAGTAAGCATCACCTGCAAATGCACAACACACACCCACATAAGTGGAGGTCCACAGCTAATCAAACCTCAATTAAAGGACACCACAGAGGCAAAAACACATGAGAACTTCCCAAACCTACACACCACAGACCACTCATATTCCAGACACCACGGTCCTGCAAACACTAAGTCCTTACCATACACACAACATATTACTCATAGAAGACTCCACTGTGAGACACACAGATGTGCCGCACACCAGGCAGGATAAGAAGAAAGTCACAATTACTTGTTTGGCAGGTGCCATAATCTGCCATAACACACATGCATTCAGTCACCCCACAACAGGTACAGGTATCGCACTAGCCTGGTCCATGGCACTGTGAATGATGTCAGAAGTACATCACAGACTACTGAAAGACAGATATAATCCAGTGTGCTGAATATGTGTCCCATGCAGGTATGTCCCTAGCCATAAGCAGCATCCTGATGTCCCCCAGAGTGATGGATCAATATGAACAGAAAGTGATTGTCAGTAACACCTGACTCACTTATCATTGTCACCCCAGGGGAATCCACTGCCTGGTAGCCTGGGAACATATGAGTGACAGAATGCACTAGCTTGCTACAGTTGGACTGCAGCAGTCGCATGTGGCCTACAGCCCTCTGGAAAAGACCCATGCCTCATTCATTCTGCCATTGTAGGGAATGTCCTGGAGTCCATGCTACCAACATAACACAGTCAATAAAATGCAAATGAAAGGCCATGTTGTTAAATGCTAGTAGCATATCTCTCAACCTCATAGACAAAGAAGTCTGGATGAAGCCATACATAATGGTGAGATAAAGGCCCAACTATAGGGACACTTTTGAAATAATGCTCTCATAATGTTAGAAAGGTGATAGAATAACAGAGGGGGGGGGGTGTAATAGCATGGATGTTATGAATGGTGTGAAGTCTGAAACTCTAATGTTTAGTCATTGTTCCCTGACTGCAACAATGAGTGATTTGCAACAAACTTGATAGAAAACCACAATGTTAAGGGAGACTGAACAGATATATGAGGCATGAATCTGGATAATCTGTGAGATTCAGTTACAAGTGGTGTCCCACGGGGCTCAGTCCTGGGACCTCTCTTGTTCGGTATATACTTCTCTGAGGTTCAGGCTAACACGGGGGGATTATGGCTGACAAAGTTCGCAGATGACTGCAAACTGGGGGCCGTAACTGAATCTCCAGCTGACACAAGCATCCTCCAAAAGGGTCTCACAGAGACAGATGCTTGGTGCCAGAGCCACGGCCTCAAGCTAAATGCTAAAAAGTGCATAGTCATCCCCTTTGGGAAAAACAAGGTGCCCACAAATTACCACATAGGTGGTAATCCATTAAGTACGGAAGAAGTAATTAGAGATTTGGGGACCAACGTAGATAGTAATCACGTTGCCAAAGTGGTTAGAAAGACCTTCTATATAGCCCACCTTATCACGAAAGGGTTCGCATCTAGATCAAAAGAGGTCATTGTGCCCCTCTACTCATCACTCATCAGGCCCATAATTGAATACAATGCCCCTTTTGGGATGTACCTTACCCGACACCTGCAGCAACTGGAGAGACCCCAAAAGTACCTCACCAAGAGGATCATGGGCTACAAACAGATGTCCTATGCAGTTCGACCAAAGAAACTCCAGCTCTACTCAGTTGCTTACCGCCGAGAGGTGATCTATGCCTGACGTACAAAGCCATGTCAAACCCAGAATTAATGGACATGCTCCACCTCAAAAAATCCAGGTCCCTTAGAGCTACATGCTCCAGGGACCTAAACCTCAGCACAAAAATAAATAGGACATGCTGGAGGGACAGATTCATTTCCCAGAGGCTCCCCTCACTCTGGAATAGAATCCCAATTCATGTTAGACATAGCCCCTTGCTGACCCTCTTCAAGCGAAATCTGGACGCGTGGATGGGAAATCGCAAATTCACCCCTGGGATCTCTTCTGTGTCCCTGCTAGACAGAGGCACAGTAAACTAATCTTAAAAGGGTACCTTCTGTGACCTACTTTACAGAGGCACAGTAGGCTAATCTAATAGGGAGGAGGAAGCCAAATACACTCTGGCTAGGCTTATACATGTCCTAGGGCAGATATCCTAGTATCTACCTATGAACATATGAACCTAAGAATCTGTACAGTTGAGAGGTATGGCCACACCAGGATATGACCTTTCAAGTAAGAAGAATACTGCACAGCCAGGAGATCCCCAGCCAGTATATCACCAAGGTACTGGACCTTTTACACAGCTTCAACAGTCAATCGGCTGTAGCCACACCTCTCAACTGGCTGGATTGTGCAAGAATGTCTAACCTTTGCCTCATAATATTGGTCTGTGCATCATTTATCTTGTATTTCTCTGGTAAAAAAACTGTGATAATCCAATGATATCCGTCAGCAGGTTGTGACACAGTACATTAGTGTCAAACATTACAAGTCAGAAAATGTCTGTTAAAACCAACCCTGTAACTCAAGTGACTCATACACTAATAAGAGCAATAGTTATGGTCTCCCCCATGTTTGGGCCATTGTTTCCCCATATTGACAGCCTATATCCAGATATCTTGCACAAACTGGTTGCAAAGTATGGCTGTAGCACACAACACCCTGGACTGGAGTTACAACTATTCCCGGAATGGATTCCCACACTTACTATAGAAGGTGATACTGGGCATGCTCCTACACTTAGAGAAATAAAGCCCATGTCTGAAATCACAATGATCTATATATATTTCTATTGTGCATATTTCTTTGCATACACACAGCTATGTACACCTAACTGTCTCCACACACACCCATCAGACAGGATTATCCATAGCTAGCTGTAGGTGGCCTATATGTGGTATATCTGCATCTGTTGCATGTGATACACACACACACACACACACACACACACACACACACACACACACACACACACACACACACACACACACATATATATATGAGCAATGTATTACAATATGTCAAGCATACACACATATAGACTTGGGGAAGAGAGAGACAGACAGTGATAGAGTGAGACACACAGGGAGACACACACAGAGTGTGAGTCATACACAGGGATACCCTGAATGGCAGAGAGTGATGTCCTGCTGCAGACAGTTGCATACCAGTTGTAACCACTGGCACGTGCCAGCATGAATATGAGACTCATTGTCTGATGGTACTGAGGTGGGGGTTGTAATATCACATCACCTAACTTTGTGTGTTTGTATCTGTAGGTCTATGTATTATGATGCCTTACCAACCCAGTACACTTCCCATTGCCCTACATTACAAGATCTGCTGATGTCATTCACCTTAGAAGTACCTTTGGACTAGGTTCAATCATGTAAGTTTTATAGTGCATGTGATTACTCCATAACACTATAATACAAATAACTAGATATGTAGGGGTTCTAATCACAGTCTCAGCATATGTAAGTGTGGTTGTGTGTGTGGGAGGTTTGTGTGTGTGTGTGTGTGTGTGTGTGTGTGTGTGTGTGTGTGTGTGTGTGTGTATGGGTGTACGAATAAGTGTTTTAGTCCTTTCCCACCCAGTACACTTCCCATTGCCCTACTTCTCAAGATCCGCTGGACTGGCCTCAACCCTATAAGCTCTGTGGTGCATGCGATAACTGCATAACACTATAGTACAAATAGCTAGTTAGGTAGTGGTTCTAATCTCAGTCCTGGCAAATGTGTGTATGAGTGTATTTGTGTTTGTAAGTGTGTATATCTGAGGGTTAAAGTATCTTGTGGCCTTTCTCACCCAGTACATCTCCCATTACCATACTTTACAAGGGCTGGTGATGTTCCCCACCTTAGAAGTACCTTGAGACACTCTTCACCCTATTAACTCCATGGCATATGTGATAAATGCATAACACTGTAGTAGCAATAACTAGATAGGTAGGGGTTATAATCTCAGTCCCAGCAAATGTGTGTGCACAAGATCAGTATCCTGTGTGCGTTTAGGTGGGAACCATATCCATTGAGGTGTGGGTTTTGCAATTTTTTTGTTGTGGTCCACCCAGTACATGTTCCAGTGTCCACTTTACAAGTCCCACTGTTGTCATCCACTGTAGAGGTAGCTGTAGACACTCTGCAGCCCTATAAGCTCTGTGTCATGTGAAATAACCATGTAACAGTATGGCATAAATAACAAGTTAGGTGGGGCTTCTAATCCTTTGATACCATTCCCCACTCAGGAATTATAGACAAACACACTCAGCTAGGCATCAACCCTTATATCACAAGGTAGGTTGCAAACTGGCTCACAGACAGAACCTACAGTGTGAAAGCAGCAGACTCCATGTCAAACTGCCGACCAGTCAGGACTGGAGTACCACAGGGTCTGGTCCTGGGTCCCCTCATGTTCGGTATCTATGCCTCTGAAGTCCAGGCCAACATGAAGGGACTCTGGCTGATATTGTTTGCAGACAACTGCAAGGTGGGTACTATTATTACCTCCCCAAGTGATGTTGACATCCTGCAGAAAGGTCTCACTGAGACCTACAACTGTTGTCAGAACCCTGGACTTAAGCTCAATGCCAGAAAATGTGTCACCATCCCGTTTTGGAACAACTTGGTTCCCATGAATTACCACATCAATGGTAGTCCAGTGAACACAGAAGTCATTATAAGCAAACTGGGAGCACAGGTTGACAATGACCTCTCTGTTGACCACCACAGTGCCACTGTGGTCAGAAAGTCCTTCTATGTGGCACATCTCATTACTAAGAGTGTTGCATCCAGGAAGAAAGAGGTCATTGTCTCCCTCTACTTTTCCCTCATTAGACCAATTAATTAGTACAATGGCCCATTTGGCATGTACCACACTAGACATCTGCAACAACTGGAGAGGCTGCAAAAGTACCTTACAAAGATGATCCTAGGCCTTAAACACTTGTCCTATATGGACAGACTCCAATAACCCCAACTATTCTCTGTCTCATATTGGCTACTTAGAGGTGATCTCTGCTTGACTTACAAAGCCATGTCTGACCCAGCTCTGGTAGGCATGCTACATCTAAAGAAACCCAATCCATCCACACCACATGCCCCAGAGACCTCACCCCATTTCCACAATCAACAGAACATTCTGGAGAGACAAGTTCATAACCCAGAGACTGGCCACACTATGGAATAGCCTTCACATACATGTCACACAGAGTACCTCACTGGCCCTCTGCAATAGAAATCCGGATGAGTAGATAGGGAATAGAAATCTCACCCCGGGGATCATTACAGTAGCTATACTCGATAGACAGAATGGAGAGTAATGTCAGGTGTCACAATTGCAGGGTAATCCTATGGGCTAGGCTTGTAAAGGCTCCAAGGCCATTTGGCTAGTACACACCTATGAACCTATGGATCTCAGTACTTGCATACATGTGTGTGTGTGCATTAGTGTATATAAAAGTGTTTGCAAGTGTGTAAACATGTAGGTGAACGTGGTTTGAGGCCCTTCTCACCCAGTATGCCTCCCATTGCCATACATTACAAGAGCTGGTGATGTTATTCAGTTTACAGGTACCTTGGGACACTCTTCACTCTACAAGCCCCGTGCTGTGTGCGGTACCTGCATAACACTATAGTACCAATAACTAGATAGGTAGGGGGTCTAAGCTGCGTCCTGGCAAATGTGACTATGTGTGTGTGTGTGTAAGTGTGTATATTTGTAGGATACAACATTTTGAGGTCTCACTCTCCCAGTACACTTCCCATTGCCATACGTTACAAGGGCTGGTGATGTTCACCTTAGAAGAACCGTGGGCCACTCATCACCCAATAAGATCAGTGGCATGTGCAATAAATGCATAACACTGTAGTAGCAAAAACTAGATAGATATGGGTTATAATGTCAGTCCTGACACACACACACACACACACACACACACACACACACACACACACACACGTGTGTGTGTGTCTCTGTGTGTGTGTGTTTGTGTGTGTGAGTGAGAACTGTATCCTGTGTATGTGTTTGAGTGAGAACTATATCCACTTTGGGGTTGCTTTTACATTTTTAGGCCATGGTACTCCCAGGACACATCCCAAGGTCCACTTTACAAGGCCCACCATCTTCATCAACTGTAGCGGTATCTGTTGACACTCTTCAGCCCAATAAGCCCTGTGCTGCATGCAGGGACTATGTAACAGTATGGACTGACTAACAAGATAGGCAGGGATGCTAATCTCAGTCCTGGTAAATGTATGCATGAGTGTATTTGTGTTTGTGTGTATAAATGTAGGTTAAAGTATTTTGGGTCCATTTTCACCCAGTACATCTCCCATTCCATACTTTACAGGGCCTGGTGATGTTTTTCACCTTAGAATTACCTTGGGATACATTTCACCCTATAAACTTCGTGGCTCATGTGATAAATGCATAACACTGTAGTAGCAATAACTAGGTAGGTAGGGGCTTCTAATCTCAGTCCTAGTAAGTATGTGTGTGTGTGTGTGTGTGTGTGTGTGTGTGTGTGTGTGTGTGTGTGTGTGTGTGTGTGTGTGTGTTTGAGTGAGAACTATATCCATTGGATGGCTGTGGTTTTCAATTTTAGGCCATGGTACTCACAGTACATGTCCCACGGTCCACGTTATGAAGCCTGCTGTTTACATCTACTGTAGAGGTATCTGTAGACACTCTTCAGCCCTATAAGCCCCATGCCGCATGCAACATCTATGTCACAGTATGGAATGAATAACATGAAAGGCAGGGCTGCTAATGTCAGTACTGGCAAATGTGTGTGCATTGGTGTGTATGGCAGTGTTTGTGAGTGTGTCTACTTGTATGTAACAGTATTATGAGTCCTTTCCCACCCAGTACACCCCCCATTGTCATACCTCACAAGGACATGTGATGTTATTCACTTTACAGGTACCTTGGAACACTCATCACACTATTACTTCCATGCCACCTGCAATAACTGCATAACACTATACTACCATTAACTAGATGGGTAAGGGTTCCAAACCCAACACTGGCAACTGTGATCCTGTGCGTGTGCGTGTGTGTGTGTGTGTGTGTGTGTGTGTGTGTGTGTGTGTGTGTGTGTGTGTGTGTGTAAGCATAGTATTCTCAGTGTGTTTTGTCAACACAATATCCTATGAGGGTGTGGGTTTTACCAATCCGAGGTGTGTTTCACCCACTACACTTACTATTGTACACTTTACAAGAGCTGCTGATGTCAAGTACCATAGACTTACCTGCATACACCCCTCAGCCCTATAAGCTCTGTGGTACATGCAATAACTGTTACACAGACCTGGTAAATGTGTACATATACAGCTGTACCTCGGCTATGACATGGTTGATGTGTTGCCACTCTGCCATACCCATTGTTGGCAAAGTCTGCAGGGCCACATCCTGCTGGCACACAGACACCTAGAACACAAACAGAATACAGCATGTGATACTACATTCAGTCAGTGTTACTAACACCAACTATGCATTGTGGCTGCAAAGGTACACACACTCTGAAGTGTACCCATTACAAATGCCAGCTGACAGCACCTTACACAGCATTACATAGCTAAATTGTACTTAATTCAACCTGGCATCAGAACCATATTAGCATGTCCCTGCATCAGCGGTATGGATGACAGGAATGTGACACAGGTATCATATGCACAGGGTGTTGTGTGGGTTTGCCAGAGGCCTAGGCTGGGCCATATGGTTGACATCATGTGTGTGTGTGTATTTGGATGGGTGTTCTATGAAGGGTCGTGCAGAGGTGGTGTGTGTGTGTGTGTGTGTGTGTGTGTGTGTGTGTGTGTGTGTGTGTGTGTGTGTGTGTGTGTGTGTGTGTGTGTGTGTCTGGAGGTGACCTGGCTGTGATGGTGTGTGTGTGTTTGTATGCACACAGTCACATCATGTGGCTGCCATACACAGGGGTATGTTGGACAGCTGTGGACAGTACATGGCAGGGTGTACAGTTCATCATCTCCAGCCATGGACACATGAACTGGTCTTGCCGGGGGTCTCACTGGCACCACCAGGCTCAAGACCAGATGCAATACTACTCCCCGATGGTGACTGCTGTGTGTTAGATCCATGTCCCTGATGGGACTGGCCAGGACCATGTGCCCATGGCCTGCTGCATTGTGGTGTGGATATTACTACCTTTCAGTAGTGCTGGTGGTACTGTCACTATGGGAGTGTGAAGGTGCATGCTCCCGTAGACCCTCAGCTGATCGTGGTGCTGACCTACGTCCATGTGGCTGCTGCCCATCTCCCACTACATGCTCCAGCACAGACATTGCATGGTCGAGGAGTGCCACAGTCTCACCCCTGTCTATTCATGACCTCAGTATTCTCACGTGTGGCCTCAACAAGGTCATATAGGTCACCATGAACACCAAGAAGATGTGCATCCAAGATCCTGAGTATTTGTCTGGTGTTGCCTTCATGATGGCCCAAAACATGCATATGGGTGACACCTGCTTTGGCACTTGTGACAGGGGCTAGATGTGCAGCAGTCCTTTTTTGAGCACCCCTGTCCATCAGCCTGTGTGGGACCTGACCTGCACTCCAGCTATGGCAAGTGTCTACACTCACACTTGCCATAGTTACCACACTAGCCTGTTCCATGCCACCACCCACCAACTGTCCATTATCTTTGGCCACTGGGGATGGGGTATGTGTGGGCATCATGACTGTGTGTGGGGATGTTATGGACAACAGCAGGATGCCAACCGATGGCACCAATTCAGCCCCTGACAATGCCACCTTTGTCTCACTGTGACTATCATTATTGTTAGAGTCTGCAAAGACACTGACGTTAGGTTCCGTGCAGGAGGGCCCACGACTCCCATTGCCACCTGTGAGGGGAAGACAACATATGTAAATTAATACCTGCACTATAAGGTTGGCTGGTATATTCACACACACACAAACATGGACACACAGACACATGGACAAACACACAGACACATACAGGTGATTTGGCACAAAAGCATTACACAAACCTCACAATACCCAAATGGTGACCGCTGTGACACACAGTCAGACCACAACATACACACTTTGGACAGGCCCTCAACATCATGCAGTGCAGCCATTTTCACTCCACGTCACTAATAATATACACATCTGGGATACATGAGTAGTGTTAGGTGATGGCCCTTCACCTAGCACACACTGCACCCATGTACACATTATTGCTGTTTACCTGTGTAGCACAGTGGCAAATCCTACAGAACATACCTCATAACCATTCAAATCTTTGAAGAATGTGTAGATGTCTGTCTAATATGTTTGCTCTGTTCTTCATAACTCCTTTGTTTGATCTGGCACATTACTGGGATGATCTGAGGATTGACATCACTAATTAATGACATAAATCTGAGTGTCAGACACCAAAACCTGTTACACCTACAACTTTCTAAGCTTACAGTGGATATGATAAGTGTACACACCCCTGTTAATAAGCCAGGTTCTTGTAATATATAAAATGAGACTGCAAAAATTAATTTCAAAACATTGCCTACCTTTAAAGTTACATTTCATCTGTGCAATCCAGTTGGTAAACAAACAAATGTGTTAGGTGTAAAATTTAATAAATGAAATGCATACAATATGGTGGTTGGATAAGTGTGCACACCCTTAAACTGATACTTTGTTGAAGCATCTTTTGATTTAATTACAGCATGCACTCTTCTTGGGAAGGAGTCTATCAGCATGGCACATCTTGACTTGGCATTATTTGGCCACTCTTTCTTGCTAAAGCCCTCCAACCCTGTCAGATTGCAAGGGCATCTCATGTGCACAGCCCTCTTCAGGTCACATGACTGATTTTCTATCGGAGTTTGGTCTGGGCTCTGGCTGGGCCAATCCATAGCCTTGATTGTGTCCTGTTGGAGCCATTCCTAGGTTGATTTTGATGTATGTTTTGGGTCATTGTCATGTGGAAAGGTGAAACCCCTCTTCATCTTCAGCTTTCTGACAGATGACTGATGGTTTTGGGTCAAACGTGAGTGGTATTTGGAACTGTTCATAATTACTTCCACCTTGACTAAAGCCCCAGTTACAGCTTATGAACAGCAATCCCAAAGCAGGACACTGCCACCACCATGCCTCACTGTGGAGATGGTAGTCATCGGGTGATGTGAAGTGTTGCTTGTGCATCAGATGTACCTTTTGGAATTGTGGGTGAAAAGTTGAACCTTGGCCTCATTACACCATAACAGATTTTGACATGCTCTTGGGAGACTTGATGTAATGTTTTGCAAATTGTAGCCAGGCCTGGATGTTTTTCTTTGTGGGAAAATGCGTCCATCTTCTAACCCTACCCTATAGGCCAGTCTTATGGAGAATATGGAAGGTTTTGTCACACATAGTACAGAACCAGTACATTCCAGAGTCCTGCAACTCCTTCAGTGTTGCTGTATGTCTCCGGGCAGCCTCCCTGACTAGTTTTTGACATGTCTTTTCATCAGTGTTGGGGGGCATCTGGTTCTTTGCAATGTCACTGTTGTCCCATATCTACTCTATCTTTTGATGACTGTCTTCACTATGTTCCATAGCATATGCAATGCTCTGGTAATGTTTTTGTACCCTACTCCTGACTGATACCTTTCAACATTGAGATCCCTTTGATGCTCTGTAAGCTCTCTGTGAACCATGGCTTTTGCTGTAGCAGGCAACTGAGTAAATGTCAGGAATATCCGACTAGGACAGCAGACCATTATTTGGTGTTACTCAGAGTCTCTTTTCTTGATGACAAGTGTGTACACAAGCAGTCTGAATGCTGTAATTAAATCACAAGCTGCTCCAACAAAGTATTAGTTGACAGGTGTGCACACATATGAATCCAGCTTATTGTAGGTTATGTGTCATTCATATTTGGTCCCCTGACAGATATGCTTGTTTTTCAAGGGAATTGTTCAGGTTATAGGTCACATTAAAGGTGGTAAAATGTGTAAAATGACATATTGTGATCTCATTTTGTTATATCACAAACACCTGGCATCTTAAGAGGGGTGTGTGCACTTTTTATATCCACTGTATAAGAGTAATATTTCAAATATGTCCCTATTTTTGGGCCATTGTCCCCATTTTGTCAGTCTCTGTCCAGATTTCTTGCATTGACAGGTTGTGAGGTATGCTATGGAAATGTTACATCTCCTGCATAGAGGCCCCTGTGGTGACCACTGTGATGCAATGCAGTTAACCCCACCACAAGTGAACATGCCCATAATGCAATATGGCTAGGAGTGACAGTTGTGTGCTTGACAAAATGCATGCCATTAACATGCCTTGGGTATTGGCAAACCACAATAGGACAATTCCATACTCATCAGCTTCAGGCTGCTGTCCCACATACAGACCAGAGGGACCTATGTAGTTGAGGGAGAGAGGTATTGTCAGCAGACTCGCGTGTGGCATTGGTACAAGATTAATGCAGCTTTTCTGCACATTTATGGTACAAGCTCCAATACTGCACAATTTGCTGTCCTTCACCATAGATGTGCACATCTGTGCATTACAAAACCCAACCACAACTGCATTCTGACCTGACATATGCATCTAGATACTCTATGGATGTCAGTATGGCTGTTACACTAGTCTATTGATCTCCACTGAGGTCTTACCTGCATGATCCTTGCCTGTTGTCTGGGTGCCACCCACCTACACATTGTGGGTATCTGGACTCTGATGTTTGAGTGGGTGCCCCAAGGTTGGCAAGGAGCTCCTCAGTGGGTGTAAGTGGGGTCTGCATGATAGGACCACGACCTGTGGCTGTCTGGTCCCTGGCCATGGCAGCAGCCCTTTACTGGGCATGGTGCATCAGGCAGTTGCACAATGCCAGACCTGCCCGTATGTTCGTGCATGCCGGCCGACATCTTTTACCCTGTGGACAAGGTCATCCCACAGAGCAGTCTGCTCCCGTGGATACTCTTGGCTCTAGCTGAACATTACACTGTAGTGCTGTATGATGTGGTCAGTTATTACTGCAGTTTCAGCCTCCATGTAAGCAGGATTTCTGGTGGGATTCATTGCACCTGGAAGGCATAAACAGGAGAACACATCACAGGACCTCATACATTTGTCAACAGTATTTACAGAACCTGCACATCAACATTGACTAGCAGTAACCACCACACACAACCACATCATACCCCTGTCAGATATCAGCACAGTATCAGCTTGCATTGCACTCCTGGTCCTTATGTGCCATGTTCCCCCCAGTGAGGGCCAGTAAATTGCATAATCTTCTCTTCATCATTGACTTCTGTGTAGAGGGATGACAGTGGACATCTTCCATGTGGATGGGGTGTGGATGGTGCTTAGGCTTTGTTTGACTACAGTGTGCATTGTAGCTGGGAGCACATGCCTGAGTTCATGTAGGATACAGACATGGATGTTATCAGGCCCCATGGAGACCTAATTATGTTGCCTTTTAGTAGGCATTATGGACCTGCTCCCTGATGATGAGGGGAGGGGTGCTGATGCTGTGCATATCCACCTATACTAATGGAGGGTCAAGGGGGTGATGTTTCCACTTAACCTGTTTGCAGTGGGTTGGCTATAGCTATGGCATGTGTGCATTTGGTGTGACTGACCACCAGTACAGGGTGGTTTGGGTTGTTGCCTCTGAGAATGAAGACATATGTGAGGATGGCCTTGTGATTGGCCTTGGTGGAGTGGATGTATCCAATTTGTACTCATAGTTAGCCTTACCGTGATTCACCTGTGACCTTATATGCTTGTTCAGACAAAGTTGGACATGCTTCCAAGTCAGTGCCTGCACCTACTTGGTATTGTACAGCCAACATAACGATCTATTATGTGGTTTGTTTGTTGCTGCTGTCCAACAAAGGGGATTGCCCTACCTTGGTGGAGGTGGGTTTTACAAGTTAGGTATTGCTGAGACCATACATCTATGTAGGTGCTCCTATAGCTGTTTGTAGTGGCATGGACAGGAGTTCATAACACAGTTGGGCACTTCTCCAATTTCAGCCTGATAATCATGCTTATTGTAGTGCCCATTTCTGTGTCAGGGCAATGCAACAACTAGTAGCTGTAGACATATCTGTCTGCTGTATGCACTAACACTCATTACACATGTGCATAACATGTACAGCTTATTTACCTGACTGCTTGCAACTCATGTTTGTTGTTTTCTGGCTTCCAGCTAAACCTATGCAAATATATGTGCACATGTGATACCTTATATACATTTCTGTTCTATGTCAGTATGGCACACTGTATTTACACTCTTGCTGCTCAGTCATACCTCTCAATATGTTAGAGCAGGACATCTGGACGATGGCACACACAAATGGGGGGCAAAGGCCCAAAAATATTGACACTCTATTACTATTGCTGTAACATACTTAAGTCAGTTTGTAGCACAGTAGGCTTTGCTTTCTCAGAAATACCCTGGAAGATGTACGACATTCATAAATATGCTATTATGTTTTGATGTCAGCGTTCACAGATTTGTCAATGGTTTGCCAGACATAACACACCTTTGTGTGTAAATGACTACAAATATTAAGCACACATGTGGCTATTGTTCAGCTGGACAGTGTGCAGTTGAATGGTATGAGCTCAGTATATCACATGCAGTTCAACATACACTTTTGTGACAGTAGTTTACTATGCACATACCCTATATAGGTCTCTTAGATTTGCAACACAAATGTGTATCATAGTTATATTCACAAGTAACATCCCAGTAGCTGTCCTAGCAGTATCACAGTCAGTGTTGTTCAACAGACACTGCAGTAGTAGTCTATGTGAGCTGTCCTTTCCTGGAGTTACTCAGGGGCCTGAGTTGTGATCTATGTCACTGCAGACAGAGCTGGATACTATGGCCATAGGTGCTGTTCAGCAAGATATCAGCACAAGTCTTGTTGAGACATATTTGCTTAACTTCCAATTTCCCATTATTATATACTCCCTACGACATTCCATTACATTCTTACTTGTTTCACATAACTTTTTTTTTCCAAGTAGTCCTGAATAGTCATGTTTGGGTTTTGTTTGTTTTGTTTTGTGGTCTTTCTTTCTCTCCCCCCTCTCTCTCTCTCTGTCTGCTTATGTAGAGGTTTACACCTGTTTTGCATAGGTAGCAGCTTGTCTTTTGTAGGTAATGGTCATGAGCAGGTGATGGCCTGTGCACCAATTGATTGGTGTTCCCCACTTGCTAATTACATGCAGAACAGCTGTGTTGTTATTCCAATGGCTAATGGCAATGCAACGCACTCCTATAATTGAGTACTTTATGTGTGTGTTGCCCCTTTTCCTTGCCTGTGGGGAGGACATCATGGAGGTGTGTGGGCTACAGCATCAGAGAGAGTAGGTGGGAATCCCTCTTACAACAAGACTTGTGGAGACAGCCTAACTATTTGGG